>NW_022196903.1:50993289-51040736 GCF_008632895.1 Mastomys coucha
GGGAAACTGGGAATGGAGAAATTTACATGTAAATAAAGAAAAAAAAAAAAGTAAAGTTCTTACCGGGGAGTATTATGTGTTCTTATTTGGGCTGCATGGTGAGCACCCTTACCCAACTTGGTAACTTTCTTACAAAAAATGTATTGCATATTGAAGTAGGTAAACATGGGGTACATATATTAATCACAATAGGATTTCTTTTTAACTCGTGGTGATTTTGTCTTCGAGCAGAGAAGAGGCTGAGCACCTGAAGACTTTAAGAGAGGCCCTGAGGCAGCAAGTGTCAGAGCTGGCCTTTCAGTTAGGAGACAGAGCCAGGCAAATCAAAGAAGGGGTCCTACTGGTAAGGGGTGTGGCAGAGAATGGACAGAGTGGATGCATAGTGTGAATGTCCCCAGCCTACTACTCATAGGAGAACTGCTTCAAATAAGAAGCTAGTGGTGGGAGAATTTCAGAATGTAGTATTGCATGCTGTATGGTCACATCTGGAGATTGACCTTGAGTTGTCAAGGGGTGGTTGGGTCAGATTTGCAGCCACTCCAAGGTTTCTCCTGCCATTCAAAGGAGGAAGTACTATTACTCCTTTTCCATGTAAGAACAAGAATCCCAGCCTAGTGAAGCTGGCCTTTTTAGCCAATATATGCTAGCTCAATACTTCACTTGGCTACAGGTTTGGAAAACTCATTGCAGAACCATTGTACCTCAATACCTTTCTGACAGGTCTGGGGTAGCTATGTAGTACAAATGTGGCAGGTTTCTGTCACCAGCAGTGGACATAGAGGAACTGTTCTACTCTGTGTTTTCCACATGCCTATGCTAACCTGAAGCATCCCTCTTCCCACGAGGGCCTCCATTCAAGTAAAAGCAGAATTCATGACCTCATCAAAGAGAACATATTTTTAGCATAGATTTTAGCTACAGAGGTTAATTGATGAACATGTAGGGAAAAGAGTAAGGCGTGCACATGTGGATAGTCACATTTAAGTTTGTTTTAGTAGGTACATATAAGATTTATGGGGTTCTCAAGTAACGCAGCTACAAGATGTGAATAATCAACTCCTCCTCTTTAGCATTGCTCACAGAGAGCAATCACAACAAAGTTAGTTTACAGAAAGGTATCTCAGGAGTTAACACTCCTCTTGCAGAAGTTTAGTACCTAGCATCTAAACTGGTGGCTCACAACCACCTGTAACTCCACCTCTAGGGGATTCAATATCCTTTCCTTGACCCTTGGACAATTACAAACAGATATGCACATAATTAAAATGTATACAAAGTTTAAAAAAATCATGAATTTTCTTCTCTGAACAAACTTATAGGATAGATTCCTAGGAGATATTGTTTAGGGTTAAGAGTGAGTGGTGAATAGAACTCATGCTCCCTAAGGAAGCATAGTGTATTTATTGTCTTTAGTAAAATGTTTTGTCAAATACATTATTTTGGTGAGCTATTTGGCCTTTCTTGGTAGTATCTGGTTTCCTGCCTTACTCTGTGGAAAAAGCAGCTCAGATTCCTGGAACCATACATTTCTCCTCATAGGTCATAGTTATCTTCTATTGTTATGATAAAAAACACCATAGTTGAAAGCAACTTGGGGACCAAAGGGTTTATTTGCCTTGGAAATTACAGTTGACCATCAGGGAAAACCAAAGCAGTACCTCAAGTCAGGCACCTAGAAACAGGAACTGAAACAGAGGCTGGGGGGGAATCTCTGTTTCCTGCTTTTCTCTCCAATACTTGCTCAGCCTGATTACTTATACAACTCAGGACCACATACCCAAGGGTGGCACCATCCACAGTGGGCTAGACCCTCCCACATTCAGTTTTAGGCAATCTGTTGGAGGCATTTTCTTAACTGAAGATATTCTTCCCAGATAACTCTAGTTTGTGTCAAGCTGATAAAGAACTAACCAGTATGACATGTCACCATGGCTCCCTGTCCTGCTCCTTACACACTCCATTTTGCCTTTTCTTTCAGCAGCTAGACCTTCTGTGTGAAGAGCTACCTGAACACTGTGCCAATCTGCCACAATGCAACTGGACAGAAGGAAGGCATGGACAGAGATCATGTGTTCAAACACACACTGTGGCTGATCCTGCCCTTCCTGCCAGCAGTAGCCAGCGGACTCCCTGCTCTGGGGTGACTCAGCTGGTTGCTCTTAGTCTCTCTGACCTTGAGACCAGAGGAGAGATG
This sequence comes from Mastomys coucha, assembly GCF_008632895.1. Lineage (NCBI taxonomy): Eukaryota > Metazoa > Chordata > Mammalia > Rodentia > Muridae > Mastomys > Mastomys coucha. Next base: position 50,995,484 of record NW_022196903.1, read on the forward strand.
TCTCTACAGTTACCAGCTATGGCAGAATCAGGTCTGGGCCCTTCACTCAGTCATGTTGGAGAGAAGTCTCTGGTAGACCATAGTAAGTTTGATGATCTTTGTATAAAGTGGAATGGCCAAGAGCAGCTTTAACAAGGAAATCCAAATCTGATGTATCCTAAAAGCTCTGAATATTTTAGTATTCACTAATCAATTGCATAATAAGAAAGCACCCAGTATGTAACTGACTGAGGTATAGTATAGTCACTGAGTCGCATGTGACCTTTACCCTGATAGAGCATGTGTCCTAGTAGAGGATGAGAAATATAAACATGCATACGTATCTATCATGAAAAAACAATAAAAAGGCAATGTGACCTTATTTTATAAAAAATAATTATCTGAGTCTGACCAGGTATCTGGAAGGCAAGTTCAGAGATATGGTATTCCTGATGCTGGAGGCATCTTTGAGCAAGACTTTCCATCAAGAGTTAGATAAAGTAAGAGAAACAAGGCAACAAATAAATGCTATTTCCATGTGGCAGTTTGTGAAGGAGTCACTGTGTAAACTTGGAAGAAAGGGTCTCACAGAAGGAACTTATGAGGAAGGACTTGATGGTAAGAAGATAGAAGCCCTACAGAATTCAGGTACACGAGCCTGGAAAGCAGAAGAATGGAAGGTTCACAAGGCTGGGGCATAGAAACAGGCCTTTTGCCAACTGCAGTGAGTGACATGGCAGAAGGGGTCTGAGTGAGGAACCTGAATCCCTTCAGGCCATGGTCATGGGTCTAAGAGCATATATTCTTTCAAGCGCAACAGAAAGCCTCTGTAAGTGTTAATTGTGGTTTTCATGGGGTCTTTTCTGGCTGTAATAATCACAGAAAGATACCACCATGGAGCCCACAGAGAGATAAGGTTACTGGTGATAAGTCTATTGCTTGCTGTTGCCCTCAAATCAAAGGCAAAAGTTGTGCAGTTGTTTCCATCCAGCTGTGGGAATAGAATGGCTCCTACTGTAGGGGGAAGTATAGAAGGGGATATGAAGGCCAAAGAATGAGTCTCTGGAATGAGGAACAGGAGAAAAATGAAAGAATCAGAAACAGCATCCCAGGAACTGCTTGAGGGAAGTTTCTTATTTGTATGAGAGGATGGATGAGCAGAGGACACTTCCTAACTAGGAACCTAAGACAACATTCTTTGTGAAACTATCTACTACCAACACCTGTCCCTATCCTCTTGCTTTGGTTGCTATGACTCCACTGAGGCTCTGCCTCCTGAAACCACTGCATGCCCTACTGTAACTCTGTTCAGAATGTGGACATCTTCGTTCACACACTTTCCTCAGTATCCTTATGTATAATATGGCCCCAGCACCACCCCCTTCCATCTTCTAGCCACACATACTCAGATGGACCCATCTGCCTTGTCTCACTGGCACCTCAGAGTCAGTCATTAAATCACTGCTGTGTTCAGCCATGGTATGGCTTTCAGAGTTCCCAGTACCTGGTGATGGCACAATGCCCGAGCCTTGGACATGCCTTAGCTTTTTGCTCTCTGAGCTGCCTTGGTAGCTGACATGCTGTCTCTGCCTGGCACTGATGAAGTCATAGTTCCTGGAGTCAGGGAGAGAACCTAAGAAGCGCTATGTCAGAGAACTAATAGACTCATCTCAAGGCCATGATCCCAGAACACTCTGCTCCCAAAATATTTCTATACCCTGAAATTACTACCCTCTTTCCTTTCTACTGCTGTACCACTTTCCTGGACCACATCTTTCCTCTAGTTCCCACATTAAGTTGCAGCTTCCAGCCCCAAACTGGCTCCTAACTGCTTTTATATATCCCAAATTTTTTCCTTTTCTATACTTTCAATATTTTACTTGGCTCTGACTTGAGCTACATTTGCCTGCAGCATGTAAGCATGCGATTCCTGCCTATTTCTTCACTAACTGCCTACTACCCTTGCAGCCACCTGCTTTATGGTCTCATGTCCTACTTTGTTTTGAAATGCTGATTCTCTGAACTACTTTATATATTCACACATCCCTTCATATCACAGGCTCTGCATGCATGGGTTCAACTGATAATAGTTCAGCAATATTCAGAAAACAATTACATATCATTATAAACATTATTGTTATTATTCAACTATTGTATAACTCATACATTCTTTTGTTATCATTATAAATAATCTAGGAGTGATTTAAAGTATTTAGAATACACAGTATTTTGAGCAAACACTACATTGTTTAACATAAGAGTTATTGGACAGAGTAAATACAGTAAACTGGTTGCAGTGTTTAATACAGTACCCCTCACAGAGTAAACGCTCAGTATGTGTCTTTTATTATTGGTGAAAAGGGAAAAACATCAGTAAGTCCCTGATTATTACCTTCATTCTGTTGAGAAGGATTCTGTGAGCAGCTTACCCAGGAAGATTGTAAACAAGTACTTAAGGAATGGATGAGCAGAATAAAAATAACATTCTCAAGAGACAGGGAAGACAATGATCTCAATATAGAAGCAGGTCTCAACTAATTTAGGCTGTGGGAGGAGCTAAGCTTGAACTTAAAGAAACTTGGTGTATGTATGGTTTCATCCACCAGGCATAGGACTTCACCTGTGAGGAAGAGGATGGAGACCTACTGCTTGAATGAAGAATGTCATGTGAAATACCCAAAAAAGTCTACATAGTCAGCAACAGACCCCAACTCTCCAGTGAGGAAGATAAAAGGAAGAACAATGTACAAACGCAGTATCCCTTTCATGCCCCACCCAGAACTTTTGCTTTCTTAAATGACTGGGGGACTGGTTGCCAAGTATCACCTGGAATTCCCAAGTTCTCAGGCCTTTGATTCAGACTAATTGTAATCATTGACTTTCCTGGTTCATGGGACAAATGTCTTATCTCCAGTTGGTTTTGTTTTTCTGGAGAACTCTGATAGTAAAGAAGAACTCAAAGATCAAGAACCTGACTTATAAAAAGGTATGCTGGGTCCTGGGATTGTTAATAAGAAGCACTTGGACTCTGAGAATAAATCCAAAGTTTGATCTGATTTTGTGACTAATTATTTGTATTTAATAAGCTAAGCTCTCTAGGCACCAAGGTCATCATCTATGAATGAACAGATGAAGGAGGCTGAGGGAGGCTGGGAATGTTGTCAAGGCTCAGTAAGTAAATACAGTGTTGTTTGTCATTAGTGAGATGATGAGAGGAAGAAGAGTAGGTGTCATTGGGTGACATCTCACCTTTAGCTGAGTGCTCTGCTAAGTACTTGATGTGTCTTGTTACATATCTCCATAAGAAAATTACAGTGGAGAACATCATCTATGCAAAACACGCACACACACACACACATACACACAGGCACACACACACAGAGGGAGACAGAGACAGAAAGACAGAGACAGAGAGAGACTAAGCTGCCTAAGGTTTGGCAGGCAGTAAGGGTGTAAGCTGACACTGATTTTCTAAAGCAATGTTTCTCTTTAAGACTGTCAAGTCTTGGGGCTTATGTGCAACTCACTGATGAGCCCAACTCAACCAGAGTAACCTTTGTTCTGTCTGCATTCTGCATTGTTTTTGCTAAGTAGATGCAATATCAAACTGACATCTAAATTTGAATCTCTCCAAACATAGATTCCTGCAGCTTTCACACCTCATCAGTGAAGTTTCTTTGTGTAGTAGGTGGTGGTTAATTCGAGAACTCACAACTGGGCAAAGAACATTGTCAGTGGATTGCTCAACCAAAAATGGTACATCTGTAGCATACCCCACTCAACACCCAGGAACTACCATAGAAGATAGTATGAAAAGATTATAAAAGCCAGGAAGGACTAGAGTGAAAATGGTGCCTCTGGAAATGGCAGAACAACTGCACTCATGAACTCAAAGCAGCTATGATTGCCTGCACAAGAGAAAGTCACTCAACCTTCTAGCACAGGGAGTAAGGAGTCATAAATCCCCACCTGGAAGTACTGTGGACAGTTGATACCTTCTGGGATGGGAAGAGTCAGTTTTTATTAAGGTTATGGTCTCTAGCATAGCAACCACATGGTCTCATACCCAGGAGTACAGAGGTAGCACAAATTGAACATGATGAGTTATTTCAAAGCAAAACAAAATGAAGATACAATGTTATAAGCAGGGCTAAAGAGGTGTTAGTGGATCTTAGAGGAGCTGGGGGAATAAGGATAAATATCAAAATACATTTATGAACTTCTCAAAAAGTTAATAAAGACCTTTAGTAAAAAAGCAACATTAGAGGAGCTTAGTTTGAGTTAAGCAATGATGGCTTCCATGTTTGAGATTCTGTTCACATTCTATGATTTTCAAGAAAGGAAATTTGACATCAGTTTGAATAATCTATCAACCTTGTAATTACAGCTGTTACATGTTGTTTAAATTCCAATTTGAAATTAGATATACAACCAGCCATCCCACAGGAAAATACCCTGGAAATATTTCCTCACAAGAAGAAATAACTTTGATTTTTGACCTCTTTATACGTGTCCTATGTTATTCCATTTCACTTCACAGAAAGCAATTACATTTTTAACACAGAGCAAGTGAGTCCTGAGCAAATTCTCTTGTCATTAAATACTTTTTTTGTTTCATTTTCCAGTGTTAGCAAAATTATCTTCTTTTGAAGAAAAATGAAGGCTATGCTTTACAAGAAAAATGAGTAGAATTAGGAAAGATGCACAAAATAGTATGGGACATGTTTCTGAAGAATATTTTTCTATGTACTGAAATGTGAATTTCTTTATTCAAATCTGTGTGGTCTGTGCATAAGTTATGGATCAGAACAACTGTCAAGGTTGCTTTCTTTGTCTCCATCCTGCAACTTGGGTCTTCACTCATGCATAACACAACCAAAGAAAATATGTGACTTGAATTCCAAGTGGTATTTCCAGTATTAGCCTCTCTAATCAAAGCTTTTTGTTTTGAGTACTGAAATCTGAAGGGGGTAAAATTTACACAAGGAAGAACCCTGGAAGTATGATATAGAAGGACAAGTTGTTCCCTGGAAAATGTCTAAGTTTGAAATCTGAGTTTACTCTTTCTTTTTAATTTAAACAGAATGGCTTCAGTTTTATGTAAAGGATTATTTGTGTTATCCACTTCCTGAAGGTATTGCAACAATGGTCTTCTCTGTTTTTATTTATTTTATTTATTTTGTGTGTATTGATATTTTATGTGCCTGTGTGAGGGTGTCTGGTTTCTTGGAGCTGGAGTTACATACAGATGTGAGCTGCCATGTGGGTATTGGGAATTGAACCTGGGTCCTCTGGAAAAGCAACTGTTTTTCCATACTACTGAGCCATCTTTCTGGCCCAGTTTTCTCTATTTATTTATTTTGGTTTTTCAAGACAGAGTTTCTCTGTATAGCCCTGGCTGTCCTGGAACTCATTCTGTAGAACAGGCTAGTCTTGAACTAAGAAATTCACCTGCCTCTGCCTCCCAAGTTCTAGAATTAAAGGCGTGCACCACCACTACCTGGCCTTGGTTTTCTCTATTTTTAAATACATGGTCTAAAATTTCCTCAAGAATCAACTCGGACAAGATCAAAATATAAGAGTACATTCAACCCTAGGGCCTGTGAACTCCCAACCATGAGTTCTTGGCCAGACTTATAGCACTAGATATATGTCTCCTTATGTGCAGCAAACCTTAAATCTAATCATAAGTAGTGATTATTCCCATAACCCACAGGCATATCTGGTCACCAGTGGCCACACTGGTCACTATTAAAGGACAGAATTTATGTCTGCTCAGTCTATTGATGTTTTCCCACTTCCTTTAGCACCCTACATAGTATTTTTTAAAACTATTAAAGCTAATTATCAAGGCAGAAATATCCCAGCCAGTACCAATTTAATTTATCCATGCCCTGTGACTAATCATTTCAAAAACAATCTATAGATTTAGTATACCTCAACCAAAATTTCAATGCAGTTATTCCTATAAATTTAAAAAAAAGACTTAAAAATTTAAATTCATGTGGCAGCACAAAAGACCCTGGATAGCCAAAACAGTCATGAATAGTGAAAAAACAAAAACAAAAACAAAAACAAAAACAAAAACAAAACAAAACCTGCTAGAGGTGTCACTGGTTCCTGAGCCATAATAGTAAAAGCAGCATGCTACTGATACAAAAACAGACATGCTGATCAGTAGAATTGAATTAAGGTCTCAGATATAAATCCATGTTCCTACAGTTCCCTTATTTTAACAAAAATACCAAAAGCATACATTGAAGAAAAGACAGGATATTTAACAAATGGTGTTGGGAAACCTGGATGTATAAGATGAAAAATGACCCTTCTCTCTCACCCTGAACACAAACAGTTCCAAGTGAAGCTAAGATCTCAGTGTTGCCCATTAGAGTGGCTTAGTCACAAACTCAAGTGACAGTGCATGCTGGCAAGGATAGGAAGCAAGGACAACACTTCCCCATTGCTGCTGGGAGTGCAAACTTGTACAACCATTTTGGAAATCAATTTGGCAGTTTCTTAGAAAATTGGGAACAGTTCTACCTCAAAACCTAGCTATACCACTCCTGGACATATATCCAAAAAATGCCCCACTATACCACAAGGAGCACTTGCTCAATGATATTCATAGCAGCTTTATTCATAATAGCCAGAACTGGAAACAATGTAGCTGTCCCTCAACTGAAGAATGAATAAAGAAAATGTGATATATCCACACAACTGAATACTATTCAGCTATAAAAAAAAATCCCCAAAACATCATAAAATTATACAGGCAAATGGATGGAACTTGAGAATATCATCCTGAATGAGGTAACACAGACCAGAAAGAAACACATGATATGTACTCACTTATAGGTGGACATTAGCCATAAATAAAGTATAGGATAATCATGCTATAAGCTACAGGCCCAGTGAATAATGAGGGCCCAAGGGAGTATGCATTAATCTCACTCAGAAGCAGAAACAAAATAGTCATTGGAGGTAAATGGAGAGAGGGAACTTGAAGAAGAGGTGGAGAGGGGCATGGAGATGGTCATCTGGTGTGAGGCAGATTTGGGAGAGGGCTGGGAGTGAGAATGGAAATCAGTGGGGTCTGTCTCTGGGACTAGCTGGAGACTTAGGATAGAGGAAGCTATGGGGAGCCTACGGGGTGACCCTAGCTGAAATTCCTACCAGTGGGAGATATGGAGACTGAAGTGGCCTCCTTCTGTAGCCAGGTAGGACTTCTAGTAGAAGGAGGAGGGCATCAATCCACCCTCAAAACCTTCAACCCAAAATTTGTCCTGTCTATAAAATGCACAGGGATAAGGACTGAGCAGAGACTGAGAGACTGGCCAACCAATGACTGCCCCAACTTGAGACCCATCCCATGGGAGAAAGCCAACTTCTGACACTATTAATGATACTCTTATATGCTTGCAGACAGGAGTCTAGGATAACTGTCTCCTGAGAGGCTTCATCCGGGAGCAAATGGAAACAGATATAGAAACCCACAGCAAAACATAAGGCGGAGAATCTTGTGAAAGACTGAGGGATAGAATTGAGCAAGCTGGAGGTCAAGGACACTGCAAGAAGATCTACAGCATCAGCTACCCTGGGATCATGGGGGTTTATAAACAGTGAACCACCAACCAAAGAGCATGCAAAAGCTGGAGCTAGGCTCCCTACAAATTTGTAGCAGATGAGTAGTTTGGTCTTTATGTGGGTTACCTAGCAATTGAAGCAGGGACTGTGTCTGACTCTGTTGCCTTCCATTGGATCTCCTACATCCTACCTGGAATACCTGGTTGGACCTCAGAGGGAGAGGATGTGCTTAGCCCTGCTGGGACTAGATGTCCCATGGTGGAGTGGTACCCAAGGTGGGAGATAATGGGAAGAGGGATTTGTAATGGTGGGGCTAGGAGGGAAAAAGGGAGGGGGCTGTGATTGGGATATAGGGTGAACAAAAAAATAAATTATAGAAGAAAAAAGTGTATGGATAATGAAAAGAAAAAGGTCTCAATGTTAGACATGAAACTCTGAAGCTTCAGGGAGAAGGACCAGGAGGTACACTTATGGCTGTAAGTTCTGATAGGCACTTTCTGGGTAGCAATGTGGCTGCCCGAGAAATTATACCAATAATAAAGTGGAACTTCATTAAATTAAAAGGATTCTCATTGCAAAGAAAATTGCTAATTGACTGAAAGACAGCCTACAAAAGAGGAACAGTTATGCCTGTTAATCATCTTATGGCAGCTTGGTATCTAGAACAGGCAAGGAACTTAAAAACTAACAACAAGAAAATGAACAACCCAATTAAAAAGTGGGGTATAGACCTGAAAAGAGAGTTCTCAGAAGAAACACAGTGACTCAGTAATATTTAAAAGGTGTTCACCATCCTTAGCCATCAGGGAAATGCAAATTAAAACCATTTTGAGATTCCATTTCTCCACTGTCAAACTGGTCTTCTTTTAAAATATTGGAAGAACAAATGTTTTGTATGGGATGTTTCCTACATGAATCTGTGATGATTTAGTAAGAAATGGTCCACATCAAAAATTATTTCAAATCATGAAACTGAAGACCTTTCTTTTCTTGGCCCGTTGAGAATGTAAGGTCACCCAGCACAGCAGACACCTGGTAACTCTGCAGCTAGTCCTCACACTGTTTACTCTAGAAAGAAACAGAAGACAAGCAGCAAGCTGGAGGCTTTCTGCTCTTGGCCAGCCACTCCTGCACTTGCAGGGTTTCTAACTGCTTAGAGGCTAATAACAGTATGCCAGAATTTCAGGATAGCTATATACACGTATTTATTAAAACCTGCTAGAATCTCCAAGAAATGAACTGGAGAAGTTTAACAGCTATGACAACAGTTCAGTCAGTGGTAACCAAACATCTCAAGTTTCACAGCAAAGTAAAAGCTGAAAGTTTACAAAGTAGGGTGAGGAAATAGGCCAGAGTCCTTCCCAGAGGGAATGACTTATCCAGGGAGATAAATCAAGATAAGAAGAGGGAGGGGAGGGAAGGGAGGAGGAGAGAGCAAGGGAGAGGGAAAGGGAGGGACGGAGGCAGAGGGGAGAGGGGAGGGAGGGAAGGAGAGAGAGAGAGAGAGAGAGAGAGAGAGAGAGAGAGAGAGAGAGAGAGGCAATAGCTGCATATAGCAACAGCTGAAGGAGCTCTCTTTGCTTCCTTCTCTTGTTTGGCTTTTTACTGGAACAGCAGCTAGGGGCCATTTTAAGCAGAATAGCATCTTAACTAACTTAGGCATCTAATCTTAACTTAGAAGACTTAGAAGCCTAAGTGCTGACATTGGACCCTGGCAGTCCTAGACCTGCCACAAACCACACTCTTGGGTTTGGAGATTGCCAAGTGTGAAGGGATTATACTCTGAAGTCCAGCCAGCACAGTCCTTTTATTGTTCATTTATGTAAACCTTCTGACTAAAGGAGGGGTCATAAAAACTCTTTATTAGCCACATGAGACTATCATACAGTGTATTTTGATCATATTCCCTCTTAGACCTCTTCTCTACCCAGCCAGCCTTTTGTCCTCTCTTTCTGTCTCTCTGTCTCTGTCTCTCTGTCTTTCTCTGTCTCTGTCTCTCTCTGTCTCTCTCTCTGCCTCTCTCTCTCTCTCTGTCTTTCTCTCTGTCTCTCTCTCTCCCTCTCTCTCTCTCTCTCTCTGTCTCTGTCTCTCTGTCTCTGTCTCTGTCTCTCTGTTTCTGTCTCTCTCTGTCTCTGTCTCTGTCTCTCTGTCTTTCTCTGTCTCTCTGTCTCTCTCTGTCTCTCTCTCTGTCTCTCTCTCTGTCTCTCTCTCTGTCTCTCTCTCTGTCTCTCTCTCTGTCTCTCTCTCTCTGTCTCTCTGTCTCTCTCTCTGTCTCTCTCTCTTGTCTCTCTCTCTCTCTCTCTCTTTTCTTAAACCTACCAAGTGTTAAATGTGCTGCCTATATGCTCTTGGTGTATGGCTTTCCAGTGGTTGACCTAAAAGGGGTCATGTCTTTATAAAACACCAACTCCCCTATTCCCAGCAGTTATTAATTGACAATAGCTACTCACATAGCAGTGAGACATTGTGTCCACCTCTTCTATCATTTTGGGGATTTTGTCTCGGGTGAGATGTAACAACTAATCTGAGTTCATATGTGTGTCTAGCTGCATCTGGAAAACAGTTTTCTTGTAGGCCACCCCCACTACTAGCTCTTATAATCTTTCTACACCCTTTCCATAAGTATTCCCTTTTTGGGAAAAAGGGTGTGGTACAGCTATCCCAATTTAGGGCTTAGCATTCTTATTTTTTCCTTTTAAAAGATTTTTATTATTATAGTATATTGCTTATATACCTCTTTTTAAAATTTTATTTAAACTTTTTTTTTCACATTCCAGATTTTATGTCCCCCTCTTGGCTCACCCTCTGACTGCTCCACATCCCACGCCTTTTCCCCAACTGCCCTGTGTCCATGTGGAAGACCCCACCCTCCCACCCACCTGACCTCTAAATTCCCTGGGGCTTCCAGTCTCTTGAGGGTTAGGTGCATCAACTATGAATGAACACAGACCCGGAAGTCCTCTACTGTATGTGTGTTGGGGACCTCATATCAGCTGGTGTATGCTGCGTAGTCCAGTGTTTGAGAGATCTTGAGGGTCCGGATTAATTGAGACTGCTGGTCCTCCTACAGGATTGCCTTTCTCCTCAGCTTCTTTTAGCCTTTCCTAATTCAACAACAGGGGTCAGATGCTTCTGTCCATTGGTTGGGTGCAAATATCTGACTTTTGCAGCTGCCTGTTGAGTCTTTCAGAGGGCAGTTATGATAGGTCCCATTTTGTGAGTGCTCCATAGCCAATAATAGTGTGAGGCCATAAGACCTCCCCTTGAGCTTGATTTCACTTTGGGCCTGTCGCTGGACCTTCTTTTCCTCAGGTGCCTCTCCATTTCCATCCCTGTAATTCTTTCAGATAGCAACAATTATGGGTCAGAGTTGTGACTGTGGGATGGCAACCCCATCTCTCACTTGATGCCCTATCTTCCTGCTGGGGGTAGGCTCTATAAGTTCCCTCTCCCTACTGTCTGTCACCTAAGGTTCCTCCCTTTGAGTCCTGAGAGTCCTTTGAGTCCTTCCAGGTCTCTGATACATTCTGGAGGGTCCCCTCAACCTCCTACCTCCTCAGGTTGTCTGTTTCCATTCTTTCTGCTGGCCCTCGGGACTTCAGTCCTTTTCCTTTACCCAATGCCAGATCAGGTTCCTCTCCCCTCCACTCTCTCGTGCCCCCATCCACTTTCTCTCCCAAGTCCCTCACTCCCTCCCCAATTGTGGTTGCTTTTTTTCTCCCTCTCAAGTGGAACTGAGGCATCCTCACTTGGGCATTTCAGCTTGTTGACCCTTCTGAGTTCTGTGGACTGTCCTTGGGTCTTCTGGGTTTTTTGTTTTGTTTTGTTTTGTTGTTGTTTGTTTGTTTGTTTTGCTTTTTTGGTGAGTGAGTACATACCATGCATGTCCTTTTTGGGTCTGAGTTACCTCACTCAGGATGCTATTTTCTAGTTCCATCCATTTGCCTGCAATACTCAAGATGTCCTCATTCTTAAAAGCTGAGTAGTATTCCATTGTGTAAAAGAACCACACTTTCTGCATACATTCTTCTGTCTTGGACATTTGTGTTGTTTTCAGCTTCTGGCTATCAGAAATAAGGCTGCTATGAACATAATGGAACAAGTTCCCATGTGGCAAGGTGGGTCATCTTTTGGATCTATTCCCAAGAGTGGTATTGCTGGGTCTTCAGGTAGATCTATTTCCAGTTTTCTGAGGAACCTCCAGCTTGATTTCTAGAGTGGTTGTACCAGTTTGCAATCCCACCAGCAATGTGTTCCTCTTTCTTCACATCCTCGCCAACATGTGTTGTCACCTGAATCTAATAGAAGTGAAAGTGGGAAAGAGCCTTGAACTCATTAGCACAGGGGAAATTTCCTAAACAGAACTCCAGTGGCTCATACTCTAAGATCAAGAAATGATAACTGGGACCTCATGAAACTGGAAAGCTTCTGTAAGGCAAAAGACATAGTTAATAAATCAGCAGCCTACAGATTGGGAAAAAAATCTTCACTAACCCCACATCCAATAGAGGGCTAATATCTGAAATATATAAAGAACTCAGGAAGCTAACCATCAAAAAACCCAAACAACCCAATCAAAACATGGGGTGTAGAACTAAACCAAGAATTCACAACAGAGGAATCTCAAATGGCTGAGATGCACCTAAAGAAATGTTTAAAGTCCTTAGTGATCAGAGACATGCAATTCAAAACAACTATGAGATTCTACCTTACACCGATCAGAATGGCTAAGATCAAAAACTCAGGTCACAACACATGTTGGCTGTATCCCATTTTTAATAGGATTATTTGATTCTCTGGAGTCCATCTTCTTGAGTTCTTTGTATATATTGGATATTAGCCCTCTGTCAGAAATAGGGTTGGTAAAGATCTTTTCCCAATCTGTTGGTTGCTGTTTTGTCCTATTTACAGTATCCTTTGCCATACAAAAGCTTTACAATTTTATGAGGTCTCATTTGTCTATTGTTGATCTTAGAGCATAAGCCATTGGTGTTCTGTTCAGGGCATTTTCCCCTGTGCCCATCCATTTGTTTGAGGATCTTCCCCACTTTCTCTTCTATTAGATTCAGTGTATCTGGTTTTATGTGGAGGTCCTTGATCCACTTGGACTTGAGCTTTGTCCAAGGAGATAGGAATGGATTGATTTACATTCTTCCACATGCTGACCTCCAGTTGAACCAGCACCATTTGTTGAAAATGCTGTCTTTTGTACACTGGATATTTTTACCTCCTTTGTCAAATATCAAGTGACCATAGGTGTAAAGGTTCATTTCTGGTTCTTCAATCCTATTCCATTGGTCAAAGGGTCTTTTTAGGGAATTCAGGTCCTCTAATTTGCATGGAGACCACAAATACCTGAGCTTTCATCCTTACCTAACTTGAAGAAATGGTTTTGTGGCAATATGTCTTACATTCCTGTATTTGGACTTTCCAGTTCTTCAGGTTTCTCACAAATCTTCCTGTCTTTCCATGAACCCAGCACTGGTGATGCTGTGGCAAGATGAATGATGAGTGGGCTGGCAATGTAATCCCCCTCAAGAGGATATCTGTACTTTTTGGTGTTTGTACAATGGATCATCCTACAGTTTTAAACAGATAAAATGGGTGATATAGAAAGAGCAACATTACGGTACCTCAGAGATGAATGCTTCTAAGGGGCCAAAATATAACTAACTGAATAAAAAGATTCTGAAAATAAAGCAGTCATTTGAAGTTGGCATTTATAGTAGGAGTGTGTTATGTGCATGATATAACATACACAGAAGTCAGACTGTTAGGACTATTATAACTTCTATTCAGAATGTAGCTAAGAACATAATTAGGGCAGTATTGCAGTTATTATAGGAAGAGAATAGGAAAGAATAACATTTAAAAACCAATGTCGAGCCGGGTGGTGGTGGCTCACGCCTTTAATCCCAGCACTTGGGAGGCAGAGGCAGGCAGATTTCTGAGTTTGAGGCCAGCCTGGTCTACAGAATGAGTTCCAGGACAGCCAGGACTATACGGAGAAACCCTGTCTCAAAAAAAACAAAAACAAAAAAATAAATAAACAATGTCAATGTTTGTGTTAGAAGACTGACTGACTTTTTTTTTTTTTTTTTTTGGCCTTGTAAGGCCAGTAGTGTGGTGGAAACACTTGAGGAATTTTTGTCTAACCAGTATAAGTTAATATTCAACCACTATCTTTCCTCTATTACAACCTTGTGTGATATATGAAGAGTTAAATTTTGAGGATCTATTTTGATCATCATTATTAACATGAGTTATGTTCAGTAAGGTGAAATGTGCTTCCATTATGAGTTGGACTATATTCTAGAGCCCTTCAAAAAAAGGATATAACTTGAATCAGCTATTTGCTGATTTAGACCACTTAATGAAGAACACGTACCAAGGGGTTTGCAAGAGAAGCCAGTTGAAGTCTAAGGACATGACATAGGATACCTGAATAATTTTACAAATCTGTAAGTTTGATGACAGAAGATACTGCATCACTTTTAAACCAGGAATCATTTTTGTTAGTGTACTGAAGGACACAATCTATTAGTGAGAAATACTCTTTGATAATGAGATGGTGTTCTATATTTGGTAAATATAGCTTTTAGATTTGGGCTCAGTATTTCATAAGATTGTTCAGTTTTCCTCAGCTGTATATAGTAACTGCCTTGCTGAAGTAACCAATGTTCTTGTCTTTTATATATGGGATATTGAGATACATCTATTTATGACAAAGGAAATCTGGAGTGAGAATTTATAATCTAAATAACATTTCATATGATCAAACATAATTTTTGAGCACTGCTGTCTCTTCGATTGCTAAATAGACACAATGCACTTTAAAAAGGAACACATTCAACATTTTAAAATATTTAATTTTTCCAATCTGCTTTTATACCATTTAATTACACACAATAAAGTAGTACAATGAAGAACTAGCAAGGCAGTTAGCAAAGTTCCATGATTACTCCTGAGACAATTGTTTAAAAGGGCTCGTCAGAATAAGCAAAATACTTGAGACCGCTTCCTTGCCCAAGCCCAAAATCTTGCCCGAAGCCTACTTCTTTTGTTCTACCCTAATATCAGATTCTTACTTCCTGGTCCTTGGCCAATGTCAGGTCCCTGCCTGAACGTACATCTTTGTCATTCCCTAATGTCAGATTCCTGCCTGAAGCCCATTTCCTTGTCCTCGGCCAATTCCTGGCAAACAGCACCCCAAAAGGCTCTCCACATATCTTCAAGCTTTTCTTTGTACTGCTTTCCCTCTTAGTGAACATTACTCAATATCCTTGACTTCCCTTTGAAGCTTTGAGGGAATGATCCCTGTATTTTGATTCTCCTCAATGTAGACTGGACACAGGATAGAATTAAACTTAGATTAGAGGCAGTTTGTTATAAATGTTGATCTTAAGACAGAGACTTTAATCCCACATGTATTTCCCATAAATCTTATACTCTAAGTGTCTTAAATACCTCACTTATTCCTTCAGAACTTGCAAAGGCTTTGTAGGTTTTTTTTTTTTTTTTATTCTCACTTTTGGAAAATTTGATCCTAATCTATATATAAATCCTTCCTTATTAAAACTATTTCTGTCTCTTGATCATTCTAACATTTTATATTTGCTAATAGCACTAACACATAAATTAACAAGTTATTATGAGAACATTTATTCAGAGGTGAGGAATAAGCAATGTTTCTCCCCTCTTTCTAAGTTCTCAATGGCACCACATTTCAAAATTATCATAGTTCAACCAAAGATGCCAGTGAAATTATTGGGTCTACTTTCATAAAATTGACAAGGTGTTTCTTATGAGACTGGATATCCTACAATCAATCACATTAAAAAAACACCTTACTCAGCCGGGCAGTGGTGGCACATGCCTTTAATCCCAGTGCTTGGGAGGCAGAGGCAGGTGGATTTATGAGTTCTAGGCTACCCTGGTCTACAGAGTGAGCTCCAGGACAGCCAGGGCTACACAGAGAAACCCTGTCTCGAAAAAAACCAAACCAAACCAAACCAAACCAAATCAAACCAAAACAAACAAACAAAAAAACTTACTGGCACTGGAGAGATGGCTCACCAGTTAAGAGCATGGACCTTCCAGAGGACCTGAGTTCAATCCCCAGCAACCACATAGTGGCTTACAACCATCTGTAATGGAATCCAACAACCTCTTCTGGTGTGTCTGAAGACAGCAACAGTATACTCATATACATAAAATAAATAAATATTTTTAAAAATGCCTTATTCAGTATGTATAGAGACAATTTCACATATATAAGTAGTTATAGTTATCCCCCTTCTACGTTTGGTTTTTTGTTTTATGTTTTTGTTTTTGTTTTTGTTTTTGTTTTTTTTGTTTGATTGTTTGTTTTGTTTTTTGGTTTTTACAGACAGGGTTTTTCTGTATAGCCCTGGCTGTCCTGGAACTCACTTTGTAGACCAGGCTGGCCTGGAACTCAGAAATCTGCCTGCCTCTGCCTCCCAAGTGCTGGGATTAAAGGTGTGCACCACCACTGCCCAACCCCCTTCTACTTTTTAAAAGTACTGGCCAGCCATGTCCTTTTTTTAATTTTTAGAGATTTAGTAACATTTAAAAAGTCTTGCTGAGGTTATTTTAATTCAAGAAGCTGAAGGTACGAAGATGGTTGCTGTTTAATTTAGAAGATAAGACACAAGCCCTGTGCTTGATCTTTCAGCCTTTGTATATTTATTTGTTTTTAATGAGGCTTTACTGGATATAAATATCTTTTAAATTATCAACCTGTTTATGTCTGTATATACATTCATATATGTATATATCATATTTGAAAGCACAGATATATTATTCTTATATGAGTGTCCAATATGAATAACATCTCCTGGTCTAGGAGTAGTAAACTCTTTAAAAGTAATTTAGAATCTTAAGGGGTAGAGACCGTGTTGTGTAGTAGAAGTGGGATAGGTTCAAAGAGATGCCATTGTAACCAGAATTGTATGTTTACATATATCTTGTCCTTAAGACTAGACATTAATAGTTAAATATGTATCCTCATGTCACCTATTCCAAAGAAAGGTTCAGACCCATATTATCATTTCATATTTATTTTACCTGTGTGGATTTATTGATTAAATATATTTTTGTCCATCGTATCAATTTTTAGTTTAATTTCATTAGGAACAAAATGAACTAGGGCCAATTTATCAAGTTTAACTTACTTGTAATCTATTTGCTATTAAGTACATGATGTGAATAACAAACCATGGTCCCATATGTACAGAGTCTATACGTAAGTAATAAAAAGGCAAATTGTAATAAGCCACCAGTTTGTGTTTATTGCTTGTTGTGGTTCTATTTCCATAATTTTCACTGTCAAATGCAAATTTCCCATGGAGACTTTTTGTAAACATATTGTTGGTTGGGCCAGACAAAGCGAAACATGCCTAGAGCAGGAGAGTACTGAAGGGCACCTTATCTCAGAGGGAAAGTAGCCTGGACTTACCAGGCACAAACACTGACAGTGAGACCCGACAGAGGATAACATAAGTGCTCTTTGCTGTCAGCAGTCTGTCTAGCACTTAGCAACTTATCCTTGTCTGTTGGGATCTGTGACTATCCAAGTCTTAGTTTCCTTTGTTAGTATGCCAGTTTTGGAGACATACGACCAGAAAAACTTTTAGGTTCTTTTGAGGAGCCATTGACTCTATAAGGTAGAAGCTATCAGAATCAGAACAAAACAAAACAAAACAAAACAAAACAAAACATTAAGATACAAAATGAATACCTTGTGAGTCTGATATTTCTTCTTTGTGCAATAGGAACACTATTAACTTGGTGGGACCATCAAGAATAATGGTGGCCACCATTTTATCTTGTGCCATGTGGTTATATTACCTAAAGATCTGGCAAAATCACATAGCCTATGTTTTATGATATCATTATTTTTTAAAAAAAAGATAGCAAGTCCCATGGCTGCTTATATCTTATGAGGATTCCCCTGGTGAAATTTAGAACAACCAAAGAAGTAGTGGTTTTCTGTTCTATGTGAACTGGGCCCCAGGGTAAAGTAAACATATTTTCCATCAGGGAATTCCAATTCCATAGCCCACTTACTACTTTCCTTGGGTGAAGAAAGGAAGATGGTGATACAATGAAGAAGAGGACTAGGAAGGCAGATGAGAGAAAAGACAGAAGGTGTTTTCACATAGCACCGCAAAACCTTTGTCCTAACCATGAGCCTAACCCCTGAGCCTCACCCTAACCCTGTAAACCTAACCACACTAACCCTAATCTAAACAATCTTTATCTTAATCCTAACCCTCAGTCCTCTAACTCTAACTCTAACTCTAACCCTGCTTACTGTGGGGGATTTTTCTTAATTACACCTTTTGAGGTGAGTAATCCTTGCTATATCTTGGTCTTTTGAGAGGTTAAGATCCACCTTTAATCTAGGCTACAGCTTCTTTCTGAAACCTACATATAAGAAGAACACTGAACATGGTAGTTCTTTCGCTTTGTGTACATGCCCTCCATTTTTTAGCAAGATGTTTTGTTTATTTGTTTTTAAAGTACACATTTCTTCAGAATTCTGGTAAGTACTCAAGATCCGCTGAGATATCCAGCAACATGAACTCAACTAGTCCTATCTATGAGATGTGTTGTTTTGTTTGGGTTTTTGGAGACAGGGTTTCTCTTTACAGCTCTGGCTGTCCTGGAATTCACTCTGTATACCAGGGTGACCTCCAACTTAGAAATCTGCCTGTCTGCCTCCCAAGTGCTGGGATTAAAGGCCACCACTGCCCGGAGTACTATGTTTATCTAGAGAACCTTACTTATACAACTGTGGTTTTTCTCCACCTTACCACTGGGAAGATGTGCTGGCTAACAGTTCTACAGTGTTTGTCATCTGCTTCTTCATTTTCTCCCAGGGTTGTTTCATACCTATTTGGTGAAAAGGAGCTGCAGTTTCCCTGAGCCCAGCATGAAGCCACAAAACAAAACTCTTGTTCCCTAAAATCCTCTTTAATGTTAATATCCTGAGCATCCTTCCACGGGTGGGCCAGATTGATACCTCCACTCCAAGCTGAGTAACAGGGTATCTACCTTGATTTCAGAAAGAAGGGGAAGCGCTGTGAGGAAAGCTCAAGCAAGCTAGGAAGTCAGGTCATGGTGAGTGCAGGATCACTGCCCACAAAGGGGAGAAGGGGGTGCTGAACAGCCGGAGCTAGACTGCTGTGTCCTCTCCCAGGGTTTAAAGGCACAAATGCTACTGGAGCGCAAGCCAGAACTAAGATCTGGCAAAGGTCTGACCCAGGACTAGAAGTCCTCTTTAACTTTGAGGCGGGATAAGACTCACTGGCCAATCAAGACCCCCAGAGAACCTGCCAGTCAGAAAATGAGGCGGGTTCTTCCGGGTGGCTAGCGGCAAGTTATTTTGGCAGTGCTGGCTTAAATAGTTCTTTGCACCCTGATTTTGAGTGCTGCTGTTGCATGCTGTGAGGGGATTGCAAGCAAGCTCCGAGGTTGAGACATGGTGAGTGCGGGATCACTGCCCACAAGGGGAGGAGCAGGCGGCTGAACAGCCCGAGCTGCAATCGTGGGTCCTCCTCCCGGGCTGGGTGGGACGACATATGGATGAGGCTCTTGTAGGACAGGCACAAACGCTACTGGAGTGCAAACCTCTCCCGAGATCGGTAAAAGGTCTGGCCCCGGACCAGAAGCACACTTTAACCTAGAGGAGGGGTAAGACTCACTGGCCAATCAAGGGCCCCAGGCGGATCTGCCAGTCAGACAATAAGGAGGATTCTTCCGGATGCCTTGTTGCAAGTTTTGACCATGCACGCTTGTATGGTTCTCTGAGTCCTTTTTGCTTTGAGCGCTGCTGTGGGGTGCTTTGAGGGGACCTCAAGTAAGCTCCGTTTTTGAGACATGGTAAGCGCAGGGTCACTGCCCATAATGGGTAGGGGCAGGTAGCTGAGCAGTGGGAGCTGGAGTGGTGGGTCCTCCCTGGGGCTGGATGGGAAGCATCAGCCAGCTGTAGCCAGATGTGGCCACCTGTACGGCCCCTTGTGGTGCTCCTCACTTGCTAGATCAGGCGGTGACCTCTGAATAACTTCACTATCAGGACTAAATCTGCATAAAACATTTGGACCAGGGGCTTGCTTGTAGAAATATCACGGGCAGGATGTCAAACTTGGAGAACTCTAGTTTCTCTTGAATCTTCTAAAAGTTTTGCCCTTAGCCCTTACCGATTAGTGTAAATCCATTTGCAGTTAATTTTGTGGAGCTGTTAAAAGGCATCTCGTGTGTTGGGTAGCGCTCCCATATTAAGCTGAGATGTAGAATAGAACTGATGACATAAAGGATTTACCAAGCTTAGGAAAGAGGGACAGTAGGTAGCACTTAGCTGATGGAGGACTGCGTCAAAAACACGCCACAGACTAGAATGCTAAGCAGGCCGATTAGAGACTAGGATGCTAGGATTCACATGTTTGTTTGCCAGGTTTGTTTAGACATCTCTGGCTCCAAACCATAACAAAGGAGACAACTGTGATGTACAACCAGTCACTTGTCACATGCTCATAGCAAAAAAACAGGTCTGTAACAAGCTGCTCAATGGGTCATTACAGAGTCACAACCAACATTAAGGGCTGGTGTACCTGAAACCCACATTTTCTAACTGAGAAAAGCGTAGTTCTGCCGCATGGAAAGACTACACTGGTTGACATTCATTTGAGAAGGAAAAACACGTATGTATTTGCAGACAGGAACGGAGCATGGCTGTCCTCTGAGAGGCTCTGTCAGCAACTGAGGCAGATGCAGATACTTAAGCCAACCACTGGACTCAGGTCAGGGACCCCTTTGGAAAAGTTAGGGGAAGGATTGAAGGAGCTGTAGGGGATGCCAATCCCTTAAGAAGACCAACAGTACCAAGTAACCCAGACCCCTGGGAGCTCACAGAGACTAAGCCATCAACCGAAGAGCATACATGGGCTGGTCCATGGCCCCAGGAATATATGTAGCAGAGGACTGCATTGTCTGTACTCAGTGGAAGATTATACACCTAATCTTGTAGAGAATTGATGCTCTAGGGAAGGAGAATGGAGAAGGTGAGGTGGTAGTGAGTGGGTGGATGAGAGGAGTGGAGATGGGGTGCCTCTCAAAGGCAAAGGGGAGAGAGGACCAGATAGTGGGGCAACATTTGGAATGTAAATAATGAGAGAGAGAGAGAGAGAGAGAGAGAGAGAGAGAGAAACACTGTTGTATGGAGGGCTAGCCTCATCAAGCAAGTCTCTTCATGAGGCCGTCTTGTATGGAGAATGGCATAGCCCCTTCTCAAACCCAGAAACATACTTGGCAGAGCCAATAACGGCCTGGGGCCTAGGCCTTGGGAGCTTTTCCTACGGCCACGATGTATTGAGAATAAAATTGAGCTCCTTTTCTAAAGCCAGGAATATCCTTGGGAGAGCCGGTAATGGTCTGGGGCCAGGACCTTCATGGCAATTTATATCCTCAGAACCCAACTCTTTCTGACATAATGGGGCTGTGGTTATCAGTCCTAAGGCCACTGTAGGCTTGGTCAATAATGTTCTTGAGATGAGGTGTATTCTCCTTGTGCAGCATTGTATGTGAGACTCCTCCCAAGTTTGTCCTATGGTATGACAGTTTCTGCTGGCTTCTTAGAAGTCTCCCATTTATTTTCATTTAACCTCTGTGAATAGTATAGAAGATGCTATTCTTAAGAGCTTGACTTAGCATAAGACATGGCTTCTGAAAGACATCCCCACCACAACTTTTGTACATTCTTTTTTCTTCTTTAAATATATATATATATATATATTATATGTATTATATATAATGTATTATATATATATATATATGTATATATATATATATATATATATATATACACAATAGCTTTCTTCAGACACACCAAAAGAGGGCATCAGATCCCATTATAGATGGTTGTGAGTCATCATATGGTTGCTGGGAATTGAACTCGGGACCTCTGGAAGAGTAGTCGGTGCTCTTAACCTCTAAGCCATCTCTCCAGCAAACTTTCATAAATTCTACCTTCTACTTTCTCTTTTTCATCCTCTGGGACCTTGGACTTAGGGTTCTGTCACTGAATAATGACCCTTTGTATTAGGGCACTAGTGTACTTAAGAAATAGTTTCAGGAATATCTTTGCTGTATAAATCTCCCATCTACCTCAATGGCTAGACTTGTAAGTCTCCTGTCCCTATTTAAATTGTCCAAAGTATAACACGAAGCCTGATCCTAAAAGCTGAATTGGTGCTATCATTAAAGAGATTGTTTTTTGTTGTTGTTGTTTTGTTTTGAGACGGGGTTTCTCTGTGTAGCCCTGGCTGTCCTGGAACTTACTCTGTAGAACAGGCTGGCCTTGAACTCAGAAATCCACCTGCCTCTGCCTCCCAAGTGCTGGGATTAAAGGCATGCACCACCACTGCCCAGCAAGAGATTTTTTTTAAGTAATCTTTAATTGTGTATAGAATGATATCTCCCTGGCAAGGCATATTAATTCTAAGACAGGTATATCTCCAGCCTTTTAGAAAAATGTTTCCAAGAAAAGCTTTGTTGACTCAGGTCACCTTGCTGCCAGTCTGTTGCTCTCCAGGGAAATGACCTTGCTTGCCTCTTAAACTTCCTAAATTCTTTAGTTAAAAGAATTTAAAATTTAGTTAAAAGAATTTACTGTACCACAGTAGAGTTTTAAAATTACACATTGGAGTCGTACACTGAACTGTCCATTGCAGCAACGGGAAAAGGATGTGCGTGTGAAGCATGGCTTCTGCCTTCAGACCAGAACATGAGGAACAGGTTTCTGTGTACACTGCACAGTGGAATAGGATAGTCAATAGCTACATCACAGATTAAAGTTTAAGGGGGTCAGCTGTACGGGACACCATTATGAAGAAAGACCTGATACAAGCAGGGGAAGTGATTTTGTAATTTCCCAGCATGTATTAATTCATATATGTGAAGAAAAACAGACCAGAGTGCAGGGGTGTACAATTTGTGTAGGCTGACTTGAGTCAGTGAATATTGAATTACCAATTAGGAGACTGTCCTGTGGAGATATGTGGAATGCTCACTGATAAAGTTAAGTCAGCTCAGAGATTTGAGACAAAAACCATTGCTGTGTTGTGTTTGTCAGCAATAACATTGCACATAGGAGTAAGGTCAAACACTATCTTATTAACGCCATTCTCTCTACCAGGGAATGTCTGCTCTTCTTCAAAGTTAGTATACCTATGTGTTTTCTCAAATATATTTATCTTTTTAAAAAGTTAATTGTTGGTATTACATTTTGAATTTCACTTTCTGTGTGTATCACTGCTCTAATCTCTTGTTTGTTTCTATTTTCCAAAGTTTCCTCATCATTAAGAATTTCATTACTTTTGCTCAAAGGCTCTCATACTTGTTTCTGTTTAGAGCAGTGTCTTCTGTAGCTGAGACTTTGGTCATTACATGTAGTTAAGACTTGCGTTGAAGACCTAATTCCGTCTCTGTTGCTCTGTGCCTTCAAGACAGTCGTACACCTCCTTTCAGGCTGGGCCCTACTGCTCAATGTGAAGGAAAAGACATGAGTGACTGAGTGTCCTCTAACCTCCGTGGCATTTTTGTGGGAATTACAGATAAAGAGGCATCCGTGTAACACTTGAGGTCATCGACCAACTTTGAAGCTGGTGTAGTCACAGCACAGAAAGGCTGTGGAGGAAAGAAAGTGGGAGCTTTCCTGTTTTGACAGTAGTTGGCTTTAGCAATGAGTACTCAGGTTATCAGTTTTAGATGACCAGTAAAAGTCCAAACTGGCCATTTTGGGAAGCCCACAGACCAAGGCAATCAAGAATCTGGATGTGGAACTGAATTTATTTCTAGAAACCAAATTTCTGTAGTTACACTAGTTCAGCTAACACAGAAGATCTGTACAAACGGGTGTCGCTGTGCATAACAGGATTGCTATATTTTTGTCTGAAAGTGCAAAACCTGAGAGAAAAGGTATGAGTAGTAACTGGTGTGCTCTAATACATATGTCTAGTCCCTGAACAATATTGGACCATAAAGCCTTTTCAAACTTTTTAAATAATTTTTGAGATTATAATTAATCATTTGAACCTTCTCATTTTTTTCTACTGCTAAGTCTCAAACCCTGGGACAAATGACTGAGGTGCCTATCAAATGAAAGCAGATGTGGCTGTCAGTTCTCCCTGACATTCCTTAGTTCCTAACTGTTACAAGGTGTGCCTGGTAGAACTGCCCTCTAGCCCAGGGCTTGGTCTGTCTGTCTCTCAACTGCCCTTCCTTATGTAATCTAACCATTTTGTTAACTGGTCTTTTTTATCTATCATTTACCCTCTTGACTGATAGGTTATTTCTCTGCCTTTGAAATAAGCCAGTTAAATCCAGATTTGATTATATTAAGTGCAGGTTTATTGGGGAAGTCCTTTTGGGAGGAGTGGCTTGAAGGAGAAGAGGAAGACAGAAAGCTTGTATGCACAGAGAGAGAAGGGAAGGATAAAAGCAGGAGGAGACCAAAATGTCTGGATTATATAGGAAAGAGCCTCTGGGAGAAGGCAGCCACCCCTGGCTGGAAAGTTCAGGGTTGGAGGCAGGTTATGCCAGATAGAGACTGAGGAGTGCTGGGAAAACGTGGAGGCCAGGTCTGCTTTGATATGTAAAATGTACACCTCAGTCCCTCATCCAGAACACTGACCTCTTGATCTGGTTCACCCCTCTACCCTCTTCTCTCTCCTTACTTGGCTTGGGTCATGGCCACTCTGAAATTTCCCAGATGTCCCTATGTCTTGCTATGCTCTCCCTTTTATCTATAATAGAATTTCTATTACACTAACTAGGAGAAGCCATGTCCTTTCCTTTTCATTTCTTTTTTTTCACTCACCTCCCATTGACCACTTCTTCCTTTCAAATTAATGGCCACGTTTTGCTTTAATTGTTGTTACTGTTTGATTTAACAGAAGTTTGGCTACAGGACTTCCCAGCTGTGAGGTAGAGATGGCTCCACTGGCTATTGAGTATGTAATGGAATGTACATACAAAGGACTCTGTGCCTTGGAAGAGTAACAGGAAGTACTCGAGAGGACTGGAAAGTTCTACTAAAGTAGAATACCCTACTTTCCCAGAGTAGGGTTCTGTCTGTCCCTAGGGTGGAAGGGCAGAACTAGGAAAGCTTCAGCTGTCTGAGTCATTTGATTTCTGATCCCCTAGTATAGGCGCTGCCTCTGTCCTGAGGCCCAGCTTGGTTGTCTAAGGTAATGAGGGACTCTGGGCAGGCCTAGCAGTAAGGAGCACCAGTGGGAGGTAGCCTGAAGGTTCTTTCCAGGATTGTCCTAATGTAGCTGTCGTGAGCAGTGAGGGAGACCACAAGCCATGTCATGATGAGTATAGGGGGGGGGGGCACTGTCCTCAGACAAGGAGGAACATGTCTGCTGAGTCTTCTGTTTGGACTGAGATGGCCTGTGGGTGAGACTGTGGTTCAGTTGGTCGATGTGGTGACTTGGGCAGAGGCCCTTGGCCTCTTACCCTACTTGAGTGTGGATTCCCTGGATGAGTGGGTAAAAGGGGGGATGGGATGAGATGTAACGGGAAGACACTAAAGCCATGGCAGTGCTTATATATAAGCTCTGGTGCTTATCATATCACTTTCCAGTATGCACACACAAGCATTGCTTCTGGTGTGCAGTAGGAAGACAGATTGGAAAACTTAAGGTCTGGTTTCTAGAAGTTTTGAATTCATTTCTCATTCAGTTTTGTGTGACAACTTTTATAAATAGTTTTGAAAGTGGTATAAAGGGGGTGTTGGTGATCATACTTTGGTAATACTTGATCAGAATCTTTTTACCTTTCCACAAACTCTATGTACCTTAGCATGATTCGAGGAAATTCAGTTTCAGGATACAAAAGAAGTTTCTAAGATGCAGAGGTTTCCTAGGTGTGCATGGTGTTGGGTAGGTGGATAGGTGTTATACTTGAGGTAAAATTGCACGTATTTAGTGTATGTATCTGATGCATTTGGACATATTACCTACATCCATATAACACCATTACCTACACAAACAACCAGGAAACCTTGTTCTCTGTACATTCTTATTGTACCATGTTTATGTGTGTCTACAGTATACAGTTCTCATAAAATGACAGAATTGTTATGAATCCCAGAAATCTCCTCAGCATATTTTCCAGGCACTTGAAATTAATTTAAAGAAGTATCAAAATTCTCATGCTTGTTGCAGTTAGATTCATGGTGGCCTAAATTATAAAATAACCTAACTTCTCATTAGTAGATAACAAGCTGGGTGCCTCAGGAGGACACAGAGCTGAATGAAGGAAAACAATAGCAACGGTTAAAGGATTATACACTTATAAAGGAGCATACTCTCACTGTCAGTGCTGTATCCATTACAAAACAGCATGTAATTACAGCTTAGGCACTGTCAATCTGCCCAATTCTTTCTCCCACCTGATTTTAATCTTTAACACACTCTCATTTGGCAGATGAGCATGAGAGTTTCAGCCATCTTGTCTACACTACTGGTAGCAATAGAAAATGAAGGGCATATAAGAACACAAAATCTAGCTGAAAAAAAAATCACCTCCAAAGGTCTGTTATAACATTTTTAGTTGGTATGTGGTTTTGTTTTTGTAGCAAGAGTAGTTTCTGAAATGATAAGCAAATTTGCTATTATAGGATACATTAAAAATGCAGAAAGCTGCTTTAATTGGATGGTGTGAGAGCTTTCTGCCAATGAATCATATTGCATGAAAAGCAAAAATGTCATTAAAAACCAGACTGACTTCTTTTGTTTGAATTTAAAGAATGACAGTAAATTATACTTGAATAAAACACTTTGACAAGTGTCTCTCTCCCTCTCTCTCTCTCTTTTTTTTTAATGATCAAAAATCCAAACTGAGATGGTGACACTTTGATTCTTGCTTTGGGGAATGTGTTTAGACATTTAGCATATTTATATATTAGTCTGTATATGTTTAGTATAATATAAAATTAATGTAGAAATACTGTATGACATTACATATGTAGTACAATTTTTTTATATACTTGTTTAAACATTAATTTTCCTTACAGAGAAGCAAGGCTACTCCTTCGGAATTAAATGAGCAGGAAACTCTGTAATTACATAACCCAAAGTCAAGAGAACTCATACAAGAAAGGACCTGTGCTTATGTCCTGCATGATACAGATTTCACATTGCTGAGAGCAAAACTTCTGATTTAACAGATGTAGACAGGTTCCAAGAATGAGCTGGTCATAAACTCCTGTGTGATGGTCACTTCTAAACAGACGGAATGAGAACTGTATCTGTCAACGTCATTCCTTCCCCATCTTCCCTGTTTTGCTTCTCTGTGTTCATTATTGCTTCCCTCCTTTGCATTTACAATTAGGAAAAATTGAATTAATGTTTTTAAATTGGAATAAATTCTTCTCTCATACAAGATATACTGACCACTGTTTTCCCTCCCTCCAATCCTCATAACTTGAGCCTACCTTCCCTCTTCCCCAGATCCACTCTCCCTGCTCCATTTCCTCTTCAGAAAAGAACAAACCTCTAAGAGTAGAAAGCCAAATAAGACCAAACAAGATACAAACCAAAAGGCAATAGACCTCATACTGATTCTGGACAAGGCAACTCAATAGGAGGAAAAGAGTTTCAAGACCAGGTGAGAGAGTCAGAGCTACATCAGAGCTACATCTGTTCTCACTGTTAGGATTCCCACAAAAACACCAAGCTAACAGCGATAACATATCAGCAGAGGACCTGGTAGTGACTCATGCACACTCTTTGTTTGCCATTTTAGTATGTGTGAAATTTTTGGCCATCCAGGCTGTTTCCTCTCCTGGTAAGGGTTTCAGGTTAAAACAACCACTGGTTCCTGACTCCAGAGAGTTTGGTACCACCATGCCCCTGCACATCTTGCAGGCAGGGCAGATTTTACATGGAGGGTTTTCTAAGTGGGTTGGTGTCCAGGATTCTCATCCCAAAAAGACTAGAACACTGGAGTGCAGTCTCCAAATCTGCAAACCTGTTTGTATTCAGTGAACTATGTGGAAGTTGTCCTCAGCAATGGCCCTGTTGTCTGTTTTCAGAGAGTAACCTTCTGTCCTAGCATCAATCTGCATTGATTAGGGATCCCCATGGGAGCCTTCTCTGCCAAAAATTCAACTGAATATAACCCAGTCCTCCTACTGAAGCCCTGCCTGGCCACAAAAGATGGCCAGTTCAGACTCTGTATTCTCCATTACTAGTAGTCCTCACTAAGGTCACCCTCATAGATTACAGGAAGTTACCAGTTCTATACTAATACCCAAGTGCCCCATAATTCTAGTTGTTTCTCCCTGCACTGTACTCTGACTCTGTCCCTGTTCACCTTTAGTTCACGCACAGAATCTACTGTAATTCCCCTTTCCAGGTAGATCCATTCTTCTCTCCTGTAGCCTTCCCTTTACCTATACTCTCTGAGTCTGTGGACTGTAGCTTGATTATCGTTTACCTAGGAATTTATATCCATTTTTTAAATCAATGCATACTATATTTTTTTTTCTGTGTCTTGTTTCCTTCACTTAGGGTGATTTTTTTTTTAGTTGAATCTATTTTCTTGTAAATTTTCATGTGTTCTTTATTTGTCTGTGGTGTCCAGTCTTTGTCTGTAAATCTTTGCATCTGTTTCAGTCAGCTGCTGGGTAGGCTTCTGTTTATATGTATAAAAGTATTCTAAGTAATATTATGGATTGATGCTGACCCATGAGATGAGTCTCAAGTTGGGCAAGGTATAAGTTGGGTCTTCCCTTAGTGCCTGCTCCATCTTTGTGCCTGCCTTTCTTTCTTTTTTGTTTTTCTTTTCTTTTTTTAAAGATTTATTTATTATATGTAAGTACACTGTAGATGTCTTCAGACCTACCAGAAGAGGGCATCAGATCTCATTACGGATGGTTGTGAGCCACTGTGTGGTTGCTGGGATTTGAACTCATTACCTTCAGAAGAGCAGTCAGTGCTCTTAACCACTGAGCCATCTCTCCAGCCCCTGTCCTGCATTTCTTGTTACAGGACATATTTTGAAAGTTTTATAGTTCCAGTGGTGTCCTTACATTTCTACTGGCTGTCAATCCTGGCTGCAGGAAGTGGCCTCTTCACTTTCCACATCTCACTGCTATGCATCTCAGCTCATGTCATCCCCATAGACTCCTGGGTGCCCTTTATATTTATGGTCTCCTTCACATGCTAAAGATGTCTCTACCTACCCCCACCCCTCCCAGACCCCTACTCCATGCCAGCTGCAGATTTCTATTCATTTTCCTAGCTCTGTGGCCCTCTCTCCTGTCTCTCACTATACCTCTTCTTCCCATTTCCAATCCTGCTTTCCGCCAAGTTCTCTCTCTCCGTCTGCCTCCTATGACTGTTTTATTCTGCTTTCTGAGTGAGATTCAACCATATTCACTTGGGTTAGCTTCTTTGGGTCTGTGGAATGTAATATGGATATCCTGTACTTTATGATTAATATTTACTTGTGAGTGAGTACATACATGCATATCCTTTTGGGTCTGGATTACTTCACTCAGGATGATATTTTCTAGTTCTGTTCATGTGCTTGCAAGTTTCATGATGTCCTTGTTTTTAATAACTGAATATTATTCCATTGTTAAAATGAACCACATTTTCTGTGTCCACTGTTCTGTTGAGGAACATCTGGCTTGTTTCCAGCTATTATGAATAGAACTGCTGTGAACATAGTAGAGCACATGCCATTGTCAGTATATGTCTAAGAAGGTGCCCTAAGGGTAACAACCCGTCCTGTTTGGCTTGAATTAATAGAAGCAGTAGGCAAAGTGATTCCTACTCACTAGAAAGAACTTGAAATAAAACCTCCCAACTGTGGTCCAAGCATGGGAGGGTCTATCAACTTAGAAGCCAAATATAACAGATTGTTGTACTAGTTCTGGAAACTAAAAGATGAAAAATTCAAAGTTATGGACACTTCCCCTGTGGTTTCAGTTCAGCACTATTCCAACCATCCTTTGGCAGAGTCAGAGCCCCAGTGAAGATTCAGTGAGAGTTCATTGAGGATGAAGATTGAGTTGCATTTTGGCACCAAAAGGTGTTGAGATACCTAAGGCATTGAGAAATTTGTCATGCAGAGATGCACACAGGGAAAGGAAATACCCAAACTGAGAGATGCATGAGAAGTTACAGGAATTGGGCCACTTAAGCCCTTAGAAAGTAAAGTCCAATGTGTTTCAAACAAAGGTATATGATTCGGTATTTGCCTTGCTATGTTTCTTGCCTTGGCCCAATCTCCACTCCGTATGTGCACATGCCTATCTATTGGAATAGGAGGGGTATTCTGTGCCATTGTACGTTAGAAAGATATAACTTGTGTTCTCATTTTAAAAGAAGTGGCGATCAAGAAATTTCCCTGAGTGTCAGAAAAGACTGTCAACATTTGAACAGTGTAGGAGCTTCTACAGACTATTAGGAATCATTGAAGTTACACTGAATGCATTTTCATCACAGGGTGAATATGAGCGTGTACTGCCTAGGGTCAGAATGCAGTTGATTGAAACAAAATGTTCCCAGATAAGTTTGAATACTTGTCTGTCCTTTGTGGCTTTCTTTGGTGAGCTTATAGAATTTCTTTTAGGAGGAGCCTTTCTAGATTTTTTTATTGGGATAGGATTTGTTTCTTAACAAATTTCTTTCTTTTTTTTTTTATTTTTTCTTTCTCCAATAGTCTATATATACATTATCTTCCTGATCACTGTTCTCACTCCAGGTCACCCCCCTTATAGAGTCCCTGTCCCTAATCCCCTCTCTTTCTTCTTTAAGTGGCTGTGGGCCCTCCTGTGTATCCCCCAATCATGGCACATTAAGTATCTGTTGGTTAGGTGCATCCTCTCCCACTGAGACCAGACATGACAGTGTCCTTAAGGGACCAGATTCCAAAGATAGTCTTTAGGGACAGTCTCAACTCCAGTTGTTGGGAGATCCACATGAAGTCTGAGCTGCACATCTGCTACATATGTGCCAGGAACCTCAGTCCAGCCCTTGGTTGGTGGCTCAGCTTCTGAGAGTCCCAAGTGTCCAGGTTAATTGAGTCTGTTGCTCTTCCTGGGGAGTTCCTATCCCATTCAGGGTCTTCAATCCTTCCCTGCACACTTTCATAAAAGTCCCCAAAGTCCATTCAGTGTTTGGCTATGGATCTCTGCATCTGTTTAAGTCAGCTGCTGGGTGGAGCCTCTTAGAGGACAATTTTGCTAAGGTCCTGTCTGCAAGCAAAATAAAGTATCCTTAATGTCAGTGATTTGGTTTTTGCCCATAAGGTGGGTCTCAAGTCGGGTGAGTTTTCATTAGCTATTCCATCAGTCTCTGCTCCATCTTTGCCCCTGCATTTCTTTTAGACAGGACAAATTTTGTTCTCTGTGGTTACTGTGTCGCAGTTGAAACTGATCATTCAGCTTTCTTCTCATGGTCTCATATAATCACCATCTGGACTCTGTCCCTAAATCACATAAGATACTATAGAAGCATTTGCTATTCAATACTAAGCCATTTTGCAAGCCTGGTGGTTTTCTATTTTTAATTTTATTCCTTTTGTTTTTGTTTTTCAAGACAGTTTCTCTGTGTACCCTTTCCTCTTCTGAAGGGGGTTAGATGTGGGCCAGCGTGCCTGGCTGATATTGTTTTTATATTATTAGCTTATGTTCTTGGAATGTAGGTTTTTGTACATGCAAGCATATGCTGTTGTGCAGATATTCATCCACATCTTGAAGTCTGAAGTGTGGCCAAGAATATCCAGACTATATGCTATTTCTCAGGATGGCATGTGTTCATGACATCAATACTACCCAAGGCTTCAGAGCCATTGGATTGCAGGTGTGTGACATTTTTCCTACCTGTTGAATTTTTCCAAAGAGTATGTGGTTTTTGCCAGTGTGCATCAATATGAATATCATGTGTGCCTCATGTTTACTGTTGGCAGATGAAAGCCTCAGAAACTTAAACTTGAAGTAATGAACAGTTGTGGGTCCTCATGTAAATACTGGTAATTGACCCCCTTTATGTGGAAGACCAAAAGGAGCTTTCGACTGCTGAGCCATCTCCCCTGCCTTATGTTGCTCATTTATGATCAACATTTATATTACTAGCATTTTTATCTGTCCATTTGTAACTGTTTAAACATATATTCTCTTTTATAAAATTTTATTGACATTTCACTTTAAACTGAGGTACTTCAGGTTTCTGCCAAATGACTACAGAACAGTAGTGAATGTATAATTTTTTGCAGGAACTTCAGTAAAGACCTCTGAATTCTTTCTATGTTTTTTGTTGGCTTGATTGCATTTTGCAGGGAATGAGGATCTAATATGTTCCTTTGCTGTGCTGAAACTCATTGCTTAGCTCAGGCTGGCATCAAACTCAATGACATACACCTGCCTGTGCCTCTGGGATTAAAGACATGAGCAAACACACCCAGCTTGCCCATCATTTTTGTACTTCATGATTGTTCATACAATTTCTCTGATGTGTGCTTAATAATGTTGATCTGTTTGCCTCTCTCCTTCCCCATCTCTATCAATTGTAGTTTGTCTTGCAAGGCTATATCCTATTCAAAGGTTTCAGAAGTGACACAGGTGAACCTCATAATTCAGTTTCCTTCTAAAATAACTTGTTGATTAGATTATAAGTTCTGTGTCAGGAAATAAATGGAGGAAGCATCAGAATTAGATAAATATATTGCCAAGGAAGCATACATTTATTTTAGAGTAATGTCAGTATCATGCTTTGTTTTGTACATATGTGTGGGATATTTTAGGATGTAGTGACTTATGATGATGTGCATGTGAACTTCACTGGGGAAGAGTGGGATTTGCTGGATCCTTCCCAGAAGAGACTCTATGAAGAGGTGATGCTGGAGACCTACCAGAACATCACTGCTATAGGTAAGACTGAATTTTCTTTTATTTTTCGAAATAAGGGAACAAATATTTCTCTGTTATTGATCTTATGTTATTGAAAACAAGGAAGAATGAGATGAATAAATCAGGTTCATGGAATGTTTACAGTATCTTTCACAGTACTTTGAACATTCACAGTAACTTGAATTTTGCCTAATTTTCAATACTATACCATTCATTTTCTGGTACTATGTTTTAGGCTACAATTGGGAAGACCATCATAGTGAAGAGCATTGTCAAAGTTCTAGAAGACATAAAAGGTAATTTTCATGTGTAAGCTGATGCAAATACGCCTCTGAGGAAATTTTAGTATATCCTGGGAACTCTAAAGAAAAGGAAGAGTGTAAAATATCAGTCCTTTAAGTGCAGCTATGATTATAATATTTTCACAGAACCATGTACCTCAATGTCAGTTATCCGATTTGTGTTTACAAGGTATTCCTCTAAGAAAACAAGACAAGGAAACAATAACTAAACCAATATCTTTATTTGATTTGTAGCTGTTTTAGAGCTATGCTGTAGAACTGGTAATCTGTTTAGTCTCATACCACTTAGATATTGCAAAAGGTATACACACTGAATAGGTTATAAGTATATGTCCAAATTTGTTTTTAAAGAGTGCATGTCCCATACCTCACTTCACATAGTATGTGTTTTTTTAAAGAACTATTTATTTATTTTTATATATAGGAGTACACTGAAGCTATCTTGAGACAGATGAGAAGAAGGCATCCCATCCCAGTACAGATGGTTGTAAGCCACCATGTGGTTGCTGGGAGTTGAACTCAGGACCTCTGGATGAGCTGTCAGTACACTGAGCCATCTCTCCAGATCCTGTTCAAAACCTTCTAATAAGCAAATAGTCCATGGTAAAGTTGGTGATGCTCATATACTTGCTAAGTTTATTGAGGAAGCAATTTATGAAAGTCAAGAATGTTGTCGTGGAGAAACTTAATCTGTATTCCACATATCTATGAGGAGCAAAAAGTCAAGCTGTGTGTAAATGCAGTGAGGAAACCTTTCCTTTGTTATTCTTCTTTTAATACATATATCATGTGTCACAATGGATAAAAGCCATGTGAACATAGGAAAATTGAAAGAAGCAATGTCCCTCTTTCTGTCCCACCACAATAAGATATATAATATTCTGTCTTTGATAGACTTTCTGAATATGATACAAACTTGTAATTGGTTTCCTGAGTTTACTGGGAATATGCCCAAAGTCAAACTGCAGAAAATCCCCATGGTACTACATATTTGGAAACTCTTCTCTTTGTTCTGGTCCACTTTGCAAATGTGGTTTGACTCATACTATATGAAAAATTATGAATGCACTAAGTGTGGTAAAGCTTTGAGTTATTTCATTGTTCGTCAAATATGTGAAATATATTATATAAAAATCTCATATACAAAAAGGATGTTATAAATGTGAGCCATGTAATAAATGCTTTTACCATGACAGATATCTTCAAAGATGTAAAATAACCCATAATAAGGGGGAATACCATAAACATAAACAAAGTGATAAAACCTTAAGATCTGATTCATCTTTACCATTAGACCAAATTGTAAAATTCATTTATACTGTTAAAAAGTTTGAATATGGTAAAGCTTTCGCATGTGCCAATTATCGTTGCAGGTATGAAAGAAGTCGTATTGGAGAGAAACCCTTTGAATGTAATCAATGTGGTAAAGCCTTTGCACGTCACAATCATCTCCAAATACATAAGAGAGTACATACTGGAGAGAAATCTTATAAATGTAATCAATGTGGTAAAGCCTTTGCACGTCGCAGTCATCTCCAAAGACATGAAAAGACACATAATGCAGAGAAAGCCTATGAATGTAATCAGTGTGGTAAAGCTTTTTCACAACAGAATAGTCTCCAAAATCATAAAAGAACACATACTGGAGAGAAACCTTATGAATGTAATCAATGTGGTAAAACCTTTGCATTTCACAACAGTTTCCAATATCATAAAAGAACACATACCGGAGAGAAACCTTATACATGTAATCAATGTGATAAAGCCTTTGCATTTCAGTATAGCCTCCAAAAACATAAAAAGATACATACTGGAGAGAAACCTTATCAATGTAATCAGTGTGGTAAAGCCTTGTCATGTCTCAGAAGTCTTGAATATCATAAAAGAACACATTCTGGAGAGAAAACCTGTGAATGTAATCAATGTGGTAAAGCTTTTGTAAGACCCAGTCAACTCCAAAAACATAAAAGAACACATACTGGAGAGAAACCCTATGAATGTAATCAGTGTGGTAAAGCATTTGCACATTACAATAATTTCCGATATCATAAAAGAACACATACTGGAGAGAAACCTTATGAATGTAATCAATGTGGTAAAACCTTTGCAGTTAAATATAGTCTCCGACATCATAAAAGAACACACACTGGAGAGAAACCTTATGAATGTAATCAATGTGGTGAAGCCTTTGCATTTCAGTATAGTCTCCAATATCATAAAAGAACACATACTGGAGAGAAACCTTATGAATGTAATCAATGTGGTAAAGCCTTTGCAGTTAAGTATAGTCTCCAATATCATAAAAGGATACATACTGGAGAGAAACCTTATGAATGTAATCAATGTGATAAAGCCTTTGCACATCACAATAATCTCCAAAATCATAAAATGATGCATACTGGAGAAAAACCTTGTGAATGTAATCAATGTGGTAAAGCTTTTGCAAGACCCAGTCAACTCCAAAACCATAAAAGAACACATACTGGAGAGAAACCTCATGAGTGTAATCAATGTGGTAAAGCCTTTGCACTTCAGTATAATCTCCAAAAACATAAAAGAATACATACTGGAGAGAAACCTTATCAGTGTAATCAATGTGATAAAGCATTTTCACAACAGACTAGTCTTCAGTATCATAAAAGAACACATACTGGAGAGAAACCTTATGAGTGTAATCAATGTGGTAAAACCTTTGCATGGCAGTATAGTCTCCAAATACATCAAAGGATACATACTGGAGAGAAACCTTATCAGTGTAATCAATGTGGTAAAGACTTTGCATATCACACTAGTCTGCAAAATCATAAAAGAACACATACTGGAGAAAAACCTTATGAATGTAATCAATGTGGTAAAGCCTTTGCACATCACAATAATCTCCAATATCATAAAAGAACACATACTAGAGAGAATCCTTATGAATGCAATCAATGTGGTAAAGCCTTTGCAAGTCACAGTCATCTCCAAGTACATGAAAG
The DNA here is from genome assembly GCF_008632895.1 of Mastomys coucha. Classification (NCBI taxonomy): domain Eukaryota; kingdom Metazoa; phylum Chordata; class Mammalia; order Rodentia; family Muridae; genus Mastomys; species Mastomys coucha. The sequence continues at coordinate 51,031,276 of NW_022196903.1, forward strand.
AAGACATTTTAGAAAGAAACCTTAGAATGCAATCAATGTTGTAAAGACTTTGGATGTAAGACTAATCTCCAAAGACATAAAAGAACATGTATTGGACAGAAACCTTATGAATGTAACGAAGGTGGAAAAGCATTTGAAAGTCACAGTCATCTACAAGGACATAAAAGAATATATAAAGGAGAGAAACCTTGTTATTGTTTCCATATTGACATAAGAAGATACAAGTATTTATCAAATTGACAAGGAATGGATTGTGATTGTTATTCTTGGTTTTCAGTATAAGATCTAAAATGGAAGACATGGGTCCAGGCATAGTAGTACATGCCCTTAAACCCTAGGAGATGAGCATCAAGCATATCTCTGAGTTCAAGTCCATACTGATACAGAACAAGTTTTAGGTAAAGAAAAGCTTAGGTCTAGGCCTGTGGATACAGAGCCTTGCAGATCTCTGAGTTCAAGGTCAATATATAGAGCAAGTTCCAGGACAGCCAAGCTGAGGCAGTAAAGGAGTTGGAGAACAGAAAACTGCTGATAATGAAATAGAAGGAGCCATGTCCCAAGCCCAGCAAGTGTCAGAGCTTAACAGTTTTGTCCATGTGGCTCTAACCTTAGGCAAGAATAGATGGGACAACCAAGAAAATTGATGCTTGTTAACTGTAGCTAAGAGATTAGAAGTGATGAAGAAAAGACCAGCATCACTGAGGTGATATCTTTTAGGAAGTGTTTTCTGAGAGGACAAAGAAGCTGTGTTCCAGAGATAGCTGCCGTTGTACCTTGTGTTGCAGCTGAACTTCGTCTGTGTGTAAGGTGGCACTGGTTTTGAAGGCATGAAAGTGTCATGCAGAGCACCTGAGGCTTGGCACCAGGAAGGGAGCATAAGTGAGGCTCAGTGAAGCCTAGTTGCAACAGAAGAATCCAGCATATTGAAGATGCCAATCCCATGGGATGAGCAGAAAGAACAGAAGCAGCAGTAGAGTGGCGTCAACCAGAGTTTAGAGTGATATAAAGGACAGAGCTGGAGAAGTGACCAATCTCTTTGGAGGAGTACAGAAGATCATGTTTGGATCCCAGACATTGGAACAAGAAAATGTAACACTGAGGTTATCTCAGAGACCTCAAGATTTTTGAGATGCCAGAACTGTGGGTTCCTGCTCAGGAAAACTGCTTTCAGGGAATAAAACCAGCCAAAGAGAAAGAATTGTGCTGCAGTGAACAAAGTAAAAAGGAGTTGGAGATCTGAAAAATGCTTTAACATCAGACATGGAGATGTAGAGTTTAGAGTTTTCCCAGATGGATTTTGGTTTTGTTTAGGTCCAGTATTTCCTCATGATGACATTTAGAAATGGTGAAGTATATCTTGTGAAGTTGGAAGTATATGATCTGGTTTTTGATTTTCTTTTTTAGGGGGTTACAGTTATATGATTGGATGAATCTCAGAAGAGACTTTGAACTTTGGACTTTTAACATTTTTGAGACTGCTATAGATGATGGACTTTTGAAATTGGACCTCATGTATTTTTCATTATGCTATGTTTAAGTATGGTCCCCATACATTCCTGTACTCCAACAAACTTATGGAGGCCAATGAGTGGAATGTGGAAGTTTGAAAATGCTTGTCACAGGGAGTAGCTCTGTTCAGAGGTGTGACCTTGTTGGAAGAAGTGGATCACTCTTGGGGTGGGCTTTGAAGCTCCACCCAGTGCAAAACACTGTTTTAACTAATTTTAGTTGATATTTGTAGAGAATCCCAATGTCTGCCATCAAATTTTATTTTGTATGATAATAGGCAATTGCCTGTCATATTCAGATTCATTGTTCAATTGTGAACCACATTTAATTGTCTTTTCAATTAAATCATATTTAGTGAGATATATGTGATAAAAGCATATTCTGTGCCACTAAATTCTATCCTAAAGTTCCTTTTCTATGGCTTAGTACACTTTTATCAGTTTCAGTTTTATACAATTACTGTAGTTTGCTAAATAAGTGATTATGTAGAATAATGTCTTTTACCCTTTTATACTATGATAAACACTATTTAAATGATGTGTCTCCCCCACCCTAAAAAGGATGTTTGGTATGCTGAATTTGCAGCACACATTCAATAAAATCCAAAGAAAATTCATAAGAATTTATAAAAGGAGAGCATATATCAAAGCTATATGGCATGTGAAATAATTCAATAAAATTTTCGATAAGATTACTAAGGAATGGTTCACTCTTTGATACAATGTGACTTTTGTTCTTACAACAAAGCTACAACTATCAAGAATGTGTACAATATTTGAGAAAGAATGAAGGCAAGGACTAAAAAATATTAACCCTAAAAATAAGCATGTTTTCATCCAAAGAACTAAGAATATTGTCAAGATGTTTTTTTATGAGACCTGGATATCCTTGAATCAGTCACAATAAAAATGCTTTACTCATTATGAATGGAGACAATTTCACATTACATAAACTGTTATACCTCTGCCCCCTTCTAAAAATACTGGCTAGCCATGTCCTTTTATATATACAGTTAGTAACACTTTAAAAGTCCTGCTGTGATTACATTATTCAATGTATCTGAAGGTGTAAAGGTAGTTGTATTCTAATTTAAAAGATAGCAAAGAAGCTCTAAGTTGGATATTTAAATTATTATACTATTATTTTTAATAAGGTTTTAGTGGTTATGAATACCTTTTAAATTATTAAACTGTTTATGTCTCTATATTCATATACATGTATATGAATATATATAATATTTAAAAGGACATATTCCTTTATGAATAAGGACAATGTCCACTATGAATAACATATTCTGGTCTAAGAGTAGTAAACTCTTTAAAAGTAATTCAGAGTCTAATATATGTCTATAAAGGCAGCAGGTTTCTCTGAACTTGGGATTCTGCATGTTCCACTTGTATAGATCACTAGTGGAAAAGGGGATGTGTGTCCTTTACTGTCTGCCCTGCCCATTGTGTGTGGGCGTAGTTGCCCACAAGGGCAATGCCATTGTGGTGGAATCTGTCTGCCTTGGTATGTGGGCTCCTGTGTGAGGAGGGCTAGCTAAGTTCCCTCCCTCCTCCCCAAGGTCTGGATCTGCATCTGCCATTTGCAAGGCATGGGTCTGGACCAGGATAGGGGCCAGGAAGGAATTTTCCTCAGGAGCTGATGAGACCGCTGGCTTAAGATTCTTTGACAGCTCCATCAACTTGAACTGTAAGGTCATTGGGGTAGGTGGTAGGAAAGGCTTTAGCTAGTAGCGGGGCTCTCTACCAGATATTGCTAGACCATGGTATGGAACATGGTCAGGGTGCCCAGAATTTACATATACAATACTTTGAACCAAGTAGATAGTAGGAAGGTGGAAAGTACGTCTTTCTGGGCATCCCACTTTGAAAGCTGGTCATTCTTTCCTGCAAAACAAAACAAAAACAAAAAACCAGCCAGTCTCCCTAATAGTACTGTCAAGCCCAAATTCCCTACCAGGTATAAGTAAACCACAAAAACAGAAACATAAAAACAAGCCTACAGAGGGTCCAGAAAAGAAACCAAAGGAAGGTGATGGCAGCCTATCCTGAAAAATGGGCTCTGCCCATCAGAAAAGAAACTAAAAGGAAGCAGATGGCAACCTCCGCCCCGCCCTCCCCCAAGTGGGCTCTGCCAGTCAGGGGCATCCTGCCAGTCTTCACCAAAGCTTGTGTTGGACTGGTGTTCTCTGACTCCAAAGGAAAGGAGTCCAGAGAAGGCAGCCTATCCCTGGAGCGGGCTCTGCCAGCTGGGAAGAACCTGTTAGCTTCCCTCAGAGTTTGTGTCGGAATGAAGCTCTCTGTCTGCAACTGAAGGGAGCTGGAGAGCATCCTTCTAGCCCCCAGGCCAGGAGGAAGTTACCAGCTTGTCTGCCCTAATTCCATTGGCCTCCAGGTTGTGAAGACAAAAGAAAAGAAATCACCCCCCCTCCCCCCGCACTGAACAAAACAAAAGACTACTCAGAACTTGACAAAACCAAGGTACACACAGCAAACTCAGGCACACCCTGACTCATTCAGTGCTAAGAGAGTCAATTGCTCTCAAAAACAACAACAACAACAACAACAAAACCATCTCTACTATCAAGTCAAGTGGAACCCCTTCATTTCCCTGCCAATGAAACAAATGTAATGGTCTGGAAAATCACTGAAAGAAGGCCCCAGACTTAGATAGTATGCAAAAATAAAGAATGTTTATTCAGCAGAAACACCCAGCATTCAAGGACTTAATCATTCTTTAGAATGATGACCCCAGATAAAGGCATGCAAGCCTTATAAGGAACCAGGGGACTCTCGAGAAGGATTAGGTCATCTAAAATTGCATTGGTGGGTTCTAGAGGGTCGTAGGTGGTCAGTGATCTGCATTCTTGTCATGAAGGTTCAACCATATGATGAAATAAGGCTACAGATAGTCCATTCTGAGATAAGATATTTCTCCATTTTTGTAGTTATCTCCAGGATGTTCTCTGGGAGAAGGTTTTATGATCTTGTGTTGGATTTAATGGGAGAAGGTTTTATGATCTTGTGTTGGATTTAATGGTCTGCTTCTAGAGCTGGTGTCTTCTGACCTAGTTTCTGGGACTTATGGTCTATTCTTGAAGCTGGTATCTTACAGCATTTTTGGAAATCAGGCCTGGTCCTTAAAATGGAGACAACTGGGTTTATACTACCCTTTCAAAACAACACACAAGGTCTGGACACACTGGTGTGGGTGCTTATATAATACAGAATGTTGCTTTTTTTGTCTGAAAAATGTACAACCTGAGAGAAATGTATGGATGATTAATTGGTGTCCTCTAGTACATATGTCTAGACCCTGAACAATACCAGACCATAAAGACTCTTTAAACATTTGAATAATTTTGGGAATTAAAATTAAATCATTTCAGCTTTCTCATTTTTTTTTTCTACAGTTAAGTCTCAAACACTAGGACAAAAGATAGAGCTGCCTATTTAACAATTCAAAGCAGACCTGGCTCTCAGGTTCTCCCTGACATTCCTCAGCTCCTACCAGTTACAAGTTATACCTGAATGGCCTATTGTCCCTCTAGCCCAGAGGTTGTTCTGTCCTTCTCCCACCTGCCCTTCCTTGTGTAATCCAACCATTTTGGTTACCTAGTCTTTTTCATTCTTTGTTGAATATTTATATGCTTTGAGTATCAGAGTAATTGTGGCTTCATAAGATGACTTGGTAGTGTTTCTTCTGATTCTGTTTTTTAGAATATTTTGAACAATTTTTGTGATTAAGCTTCTTTGAAAGTCTGGTTGAACAAGCCCTGGCTGTTTTGGTTGGGAGTCTTTGAATGAATTTTTCTATTTCACTAGGTGTTTTACGTATACTTAAATTCGTTTTTTTTTTTTTCAGGTTTTTTTTTATTAGATATTTTCTTTATTTATATATAAATTTCTCCCTTCCCAGTTTCCCCTCTAAAAAACAAAGAAACAAACAAAAACAACAAAAACAAACCCCAGCTGCCTCCCCACTCCCCATGCCTGCCACCCCACCCTCTCCTGCTTATAGGCCCTGGCATTCCCCCACACTGGGGCACAGAACCTTCACAGGGCTGAGGTCCTCTCCCCCCATTGATGATCGAATTTGCAATCCTCCACTATACACACGCTGCCAGAGCATTCAGTCCCACTGTGTGTACTCCTTGGTTGGTGGTTGAGACTCTGGGAGCTCTGAAGTAAGTGATATCTATCAAGACAATTATCCAATTCTTTTAGATTTTCTAATTTGTTGGAGTACAAGTTTTTAAAGTATGTGTTTATGATTCTCTGGATTTCCTCATTGTCTGCGCTCATAACTCTCTCCCTCTGCTTCCTGTCTGTCTGCCTGCCTACAGGTTTCCTTGTGTACAGCCTTTCCCCAGGAGCTCACTCCTCTCCCTTTCCCCAAACAACCTCTTTTTCATCAGATCTGTTGCATGTGTTAATTTCTCAGGACCTGCTGTGATTGGATAGCTTGGCACTGGTGGTGACTCATTTTTCTGGCTGTTATTCATTTTGTTCCTATGCTGGTGTGTAGGCATCTGGGTTTGAGGTGATTATTGGAAGCAAGGAAGAGATGATCTTAGCAAACCACAAGGAGACATGGGAGAGAGGTTAAGCTGTCTCTGGTGTTCTAGTACAGTGCTTGAGGCAACTGTGAAAATTGGGTCTGGAATAACAGACAATGTGGTAGATCTACAGACAGACTACCTTGTCTCCTCACAGGCATGGCATGTAGTAGAGCAAGGAATGCCTGCCCAAGTAGGAGCTGTGACACAGAATTAAGGCAGGAAAGGAAGGACATATAGGGATGGTCTGTGGTATCTATAGGAGGCATGGACGGGGGGGAGGAAGCATCCACTTGTATTCTGTTCCAGTGCTAATGAAAGACCCCCGTGAGGGGAGACCCTCTCTCAAGTCACGGGAGAACACGGCCACCCAAAGACTCACAAGAGACCGATCTTGATGCAAACAGCATGAGTTTTATGTGGTGGAAGCCTGTATACTGGGGACGAGCTCTTAACCCTCGCAGGGGCAGAGGAACCCCACGAAGAGCACAAGAAGTGTAGGGTATTTAAAGGGAAAACAAACCCACAAACCAGGGGGAGTGAGGAGGTAACCAAGGAAACATAACAAAAACAGTGGAAAATTTCAGAGGGACCCAACCCATGATTTAGTCAGGAGTCAGGGTCTTGAGGAAAACATCCTACTTACTCATTATTCTCAAGAATGTAGTTTTATCATCATCATTGTCATTCAATTTGTTATTGACTGCTCCCTGGAACCACCTAGAGGTCCCACATCCTGCCTTTGTGGAGGGACTGGTTCCTAGAACTAGCAAGCCTACATTCTTGGCTCGTTTCAGAGAAAATTTTCCATGCCCTTTAAGTAAAAGCTTATACACTATATATTTCTACTAAATGATCTTTTCTTCCACCCTTCACTAAAGACAACTGAGCTTTGCATCTGTGGTTACAGATAGTGGTGTTGATGTTTGGACAGACTACCTAGGCTTCTGGCAGGAATGGCCTGTGGTTGAACAGGAGGTATCTGCCCAGACTTAGGGACTCAGACACAGAGATGAGGTAAGGAGAGAGGGCAGATGGGGTGATCTGTGGTATCTTCAGGAGGTCTGGAAATGAGAGGAGGAAGCTGTAGCACTAGGGGCAACCCTGAATTAGGTCTCAGGTGACAGAGAGTGGGGAAGGTCTTGAGGCATCCTACATGGTCCCACACCCAGTACCTTAATACTGAGGCATCTAGTTCCCAGGGATCATTTCTTTATGATTGAATTTATTTCAGGTTTTTGTTGATAATTGTGAACAACTTTGCTTATTGGATAAAAAGTACTAAGTAGTCTGGGCAGCTCACTCAGCAAATACTCTTCTTGGGGTCTGAGCTGAGTTCAGGTACCAACAAAAAGTTGGAGGCTCATAATCATCTGCTACTCCAGATCCAAGGGATCTGACACCCTATTCTTTGGTGTGTCACCTGAACACACATGGAAGATGTTCTCACTCACACACACAGATATACACACAAAAATGGGGATAAACTTGTCTACAAAAGTGCACTTTTAAAGTGCACTTTAAAGCAATTAGTATAAAACAAGCTATTTAGGTATACAATACAAAAATATACTGCTTCTTTGAAAAATCTGTTTCCTTGCATTTAGTTTTTAAAAGTTTGCATTTCCTCACACTGGAGTAGTTGTTTATCCAATAATCAATGATGGGAAACAAAGTTAGTTCTAAGTGATCCTAGTAGGCATCTTTTTCTTTAGCATGAGAGAATAAAATAATCAAATGTATTTGCTCCAATGTTAAAACATTTCTATGGTTTAAGTGAATCTCTCCAATTCGAGTAGATTTGTACTCCTAATCCATTTTCTCTTATTAACAAGGGAGAGAACTGGAATGCATGGTGTGAATGCTGGCCAATGATTTCTTTGATTTTCATATGACCACAATCCTATAGTTCTTGTTTAACGTCTGTGTTATAGTTATAGGTCTCTGTGTCTCCTTTTATCAGTGAAGCCATCTATGTTGTATATTTTATGAAGTATAATTTAATTATATTGTTGTTTCTCTGGAAAATGGTAGAACTTTACCTGTTTTTGTCTTCTGAAAATTTGCTATGTTTTAAGTTCCTATAGTGTTCATTAATTTGGGGACATTCTGTGGAGAAACAATTTTAGTTGTCTTTTCCACATTGTAAAGGCTTGTCTCCCCTCATTTCTTGGCAAATCTGTTTTTCAGTTGTTTCAAATATCAGTGTTTGGGGCTGGTGATATGGTTCAGCAGGTAAGAGCACTGACTGTTCTTCCGAAGGTCCTGAGTTCAGATCCCAGCAACCACATGGTGGCACACAACCAATCGTAATGAGATCTGACGCCCACTTGTTGTGCGTCTGAAGACAGCTACAGTGTATTACACCGGAGCGAGCGGGCATCCTGAGCTCAATTCCCAGCAACCACATGATGGCTCATGGCTATCTGTACAGCTACAATGTACTAATACACATAAAATAAAATAAATCTTTAAAACAAAACAAAACAAAAAAAACAAATATCAATGTTTGGGATTTTGTTACATAAGTGATTAATATGGTTAACATACTGGTTTGAGTTTTTTCAGCTTTCTCACTTACAATTGTCTCTGCGTCCTAATACAATTGTCTCTGAGTCCTAATTGTCTTCAGCTCTCAATATTTCAGAGCCTATAGTCATATGAAGAAGCCTCAACTAAGGGTATGTCCTCATCAGATTGGCTGGTTGCTATGTCTGTGAGAGATTGTGTTGATGATAATGTGGGAATGCTCTTCCACTGAAGGTAGCAATATCCCTATGTAAGTGGCCTGGGCTGGATGAGAGAGCTAGCTGAGCATGAGACAGTGACCAAGCAAGAAAGCAAGTCAGGAAACAATGTTTGTCCATGGACTTTGCCTTCATTTTGTAGCTTGAGTTTCTATCCTAAGCTCCCAAAACGATGGACTGTGATCTGACAGAACCATCCAAAACAACCATTTATTACCTGAGATGCTTTTGGTTAAAGTATTGAATCACAGCAGCAGAGTATCAAGTTAGAGCAAAAAGAATGGTATGCAAAACATTATGTTGCTGCTGGATAGAACCTCAGAATATTATCTTTTGTAGGAATGTAGAAAGTATGAGAAATTGAGATGGCAAATGTCATAGAAAGCTGTACATGGAGTTTAATCAGTTGTTCTAGGACAGGGAATATTTGAGTGTTAATAGCAGGCAGAAGAAGTTGAAGTCATAGTTCTTAGTGGGAAGTACACTTTGTGAAAAATTTAGCTAGATCTCATTTGTGTGATATTTTGGCCCAAAATTCTGTTCATGCCCTCAGAAGCTGAGTAAGGTAGAATTTAAAAATAGCAGGCTGATTTTTTTAAATATTCATTTTTATTCTGTTTATATATATGTATATATATATA
>NW_022196903.1:51040746-51072004 GCF_008632895.1 Mastomys coucha
TATATATATATATTTGTTCTTTATTCCATTTATTCATTTACATATTCATTTAAATATCCCAATTTCTCCCAATCCCCATCCTACTCACACAACCCCTCTTCTCTTTCACTCCCCTTCTCCTCTGAGAGATTGGGAGCTCCCCTAGGTATCCCCCAACACAGGCACATCAACACTCTGCAAGGCTAGGCACATCCTTTTCCACTCAAGCCAGCCAAGGCATCCCAGTAAGGGGAACACTTTCCACAGACAGGCAACTGCTTTAGCGACATCAGTTGTTGGGGACCCACATGAAGACTGAGTTGCTCCCCAGCAGCAAACCTGCACCTCTCAGTTCCTGAACAGCATTAGGTATGCCCTCCAGCCCTTCTAGGTTATGCACAACTACAACTACATCTCGTTCTTTGGCCTCTAGACTTATTAAGAGACAGGACCCAAGAAAACACCCACATTTTCACCAGATGTTGGCCCTGAAGTATATGAGCCTCAGGTACCCTTGTGGAATTAATAAATAAAACCAATAGGTATCTGGATCCTGAAGGCACAGATCCAGGATGTCCTACAGCACTCACTTCCTGTGATTGTCTTTGGGACTCAACCTGGACCCTGACACAAAGGATCACCTGGAGTGCACCGATGGCAGGTGTGAGAGTTACCACAGTTACCACCACAGCTTCTATACACAGATCCTCTGTTCTCAACTCTGCCATCCTGGAAGTTAAATGAAGATTATCCTTAGAGGCAATGAAAGGAAGGAAGAATAGAAATAGAGTAAAATTCATCAGTCCAGGAAAATCTGGAGAGTGAAGGAGAGATGGCTGAGGGACTCAGTGACTGTGGACTGGAGCTGGCAGCTGGCAGCCGGGTGTCACTATGTGTCAGCACTCTCATGGCTCACACATAGGTTATTACAAGTTTGTTGCCTTTGTAGCTGCTGCCATCTTTAGTTGGCATCTTTTATACAAGAGCTGCCCTCATTTTTGGCAAATGACTACCATTTGCTTGGCCTGTAGCCCAAGGAAAGATACTGTATTGTTCCTCAATAAAGCCTGAACTTTAATAGCATGTTTTGGGGTAGAAGTTGAATATACTTGTGTATAAACTCAATTACCATAACACATGAGTATATAGCAAGGTAGATGATCCTAATGTCTAAGGATAGGCATGATATCAGCCCAGTATCCATATAGGCCTTCATCTCTATATGTGGGCCCTGCTTTGCAGCCACCTCCACATCTAAGTGCAAACCTTTCTTGGCAGCCAGTGGTATACCAGCCAGACTGCCCTGCATAAGCTCTGTGGTTAACACAGACAGAAAAAGTGAGAATGTAGACACACTCTCGCTTTCCAGATAAAGGGTTACATAAACCCCAGAGAGGAAAGAAGGTAACATGGATGTGATGGATCTGGTACTTTAGACTGCCTTTAGAGATTCCATTATGCCACCTGTACCCAAACACCGATGTCCCAGAATCTGGGATCATCTCTGTGGGGATGCATAGAAGGGGGAATAAAAATAGGATGGAAGAAAAGAAGCAAGAACGAAGTCAGGGAGGAAATGGTACAGGAGAGAAAGAAGGAAGGAAAAGAAAGAAGATGGGAAGAAAAGAAAGACAAAGGAAAGCATCCTGGGCTCCCTTGAGTTGCAATTTTGAAGCGATCAAAGGCAAATCTTCCTAACTAAAGACTCACCCACTGTTGGATGGACCAGATTCCAGAGAACACCCACTAAGATTTATCTGTTCTTGTGTCCTGGAATAAAGACTTGAACTATGGACACACAGACAATTGTAGAAATAGAGACAGTTTATGAAGACAGAATTTCTGAGGGTGGAAGGGGGCCTGAGAGGTGGGCAATTTTAGAAGCTCAACAGTCTTGGGCCACATGAGTCATGACATTTTATGAGTCATTTATAGAGCACTCTTCTTTGCTGCATTTGTGTGTCTTGGGCTCTCCCGATACACACTATGTTCTCTGTATGAAATTCTTTGTTGGGATTTTTATTTTTAATGCCAAATAGCTTCTTTCATAAGGTAATCTTGATGCTCTTCTGTCCTCATCCTACTCCTGTCCTTACCATAGCATGTTGTATAATTGTTAAGTAGCTGGACAGAGATTCATATCCTTGGAGATCACTGAGAGAAGTCCCTTCTTCTCATAGTTAATTGTGAACTCTGCCTCCTGTTTCCCTGGTATCACACAAATGTTAAGAAAGGCCAGCATTGCATTTCTCTACCTTAGAATTTAGACCATGTGAAAAGGAGGAAGGTGGAAGTAAGTGACTGTGCTCAGGACAAATAAAAGCCATTTAATTCTGCTACAATTTTGGCTGTTTTATGAAAAAATTCTTTAATCTACCCTATTACATGAATTATGGCTAAAACAATGAGACCTGAGGGACAGTGAGATGGCTCAGCTGGTAAAAATGCTTGCTGCCAAGCCTAATGACCCGAATTCAATCCCTAGGGCCCACAAGGTAGAGGCTGTAAGTTGTCCTCTGGTTTCTATTTATATTTGCTGGTTTATATGCCCCAAAACATGCACATACATACACACATAAAATAAATCAATAGAAAGGTAACAAGAATAAGATCTGAGTTTCAGTTCTGACTCTGCATGTCTTCTTCTCCTATTGTTTGACTTGGTTTAGCTTGGTTTAGGAAAGCTCGGATTATTTTGAAATCCACCTGCAGTTATTAATCATAAAGGCAAGCCAAGTTCCTTGAACAATTACTGTCTCTGATACTATCCTCTTCCCAGTTCTGTCTTTCTATTTTAATCCCCCAGTATTTTTATACAATGGTCTTTCATGTTGGGTTCACTGAATTATTTTGCATCTCTTGGGCACTGAATTACAGAACCCAATCAATACATGTGAATTTAAGTATGAAAATACTATCTATGAGGAAGTAGCCACTAGTAATAGCAATTGGAAAGTCAACCAAGAAATAGAAAACTATGTTCAAATCATAAAAAATACACAGAAGTAATGTCGCAAGTAAAGTTATATAAGTCAATTCCTGGGGGCAAAGTACATAGTTTTGCTGACAAATGCCGATATATACTCAATAAAAGATATAACAATACAAGTCACAATTCAGAACCACAAGAGGGTGGTGTAATTGTCAAGTAAATCTGCATCAATCAATGATGGCTAACTATAATTCTCAACTTCTTGAAATTGGAATCAAGGGAAAGATGAGCATCTTGGGTGGGCCTAGGAGGACATTTGCTAAAATTCAATGAAAGAGGGGAGACCCACTCCTAGAGTGGACAGCAGCTACTAGCTACTACACAGGTATAATGAGGTGTCGGGGAGAGAAAACCTGCTTTTGTCTGCCAGGCTCATTTCTTCCTGATGAGTGTGTTCCTACCCTGTTGTTGCTGCCAAACTTCACTGATGTCAAAGCTCAGCTGCTTGTTTTTAAACAAATACTGAAGAGCATCAGATCTTCAGGAATCTTGCAGACTTTCTATGTCACCAGAGAGGTACTGCTGAGGTGTACAACCTTATAGACAGAGCACTTCACAGTCTCTCAAGTATCTCAAGTATACAGACAGCTAGTATTGACTACCCAGCTTGTATCATGTAAGCCAACCTAGTAAATTCCCTTTGTAATGTACTTTCATTCTGTTTTGCTAGTGAACTCTGACTAATACAAGGTGTGTTTGTATTTCTGCCCAGGATACTTTATATCATAATAACCAGTAGTACCTGATGTAGTGGCACTCATCTTTAATTTCAACATTTGGGAGGCAGATGCAGGTAGTTCTCTCTGAGTTCAAGTCTACATAGAGAGTTCCAGGTCAGTCAGGTCAATCTAGTGAGATTCTGTCTCAATACATGCATATATACACATGTACACACATACATACATACATACATACATACATACATACATACATACACACACAGAGAGAGAGACACACACACACAGGAACAGAGAGCAGGGGAGAGGGAGAGGGAAAGGGAGAGAGAGATAGGGGAGCGAGGAGAGATTCCTCCAGGCCAAATGACAGAACTTCTTGATTGTAGAGAGTTAAAATATTTCAGAACAAGTTATATTGGGCTAACTTTTTCCCTTCTGAAAACCATCCATTTTTCATACCTATGTCTGACCTAACATCTTTGTAACTATATAAAACACTGTAAATGCATTCTTAGCAAACCACTCCCTTGTACCATGTCACAGACAGCATCTGAGCCTATAGCAGAGACTGACTAGCTTTGCTGTGTGCCCTGCCTAGTTGATCTTTCCATTGATACACTTGAAAATGTCTTGATGTATGAATCTTTTGGTTTTGTTACTATGAGACCATCTTATGAAACTATTACCACACTTGAACATGGCCTTTGGGGTAACCTTTGTCTGTGTCTCCAGACCTTGATCATTCATATTTGACTCTACAGTGAACTACTCCTTATTCTTCTTGAGGTAAAAGTAAGTAATGTTCTTCTATCATCAGGTGGTAACTAAGAATTTTTTTAAACACTACTGCTTCTTTTTCAAATAAATAAGAACTTTCACAAACAAACAAAAATGGCCTCCTCTTCATATACAAGTGCAAAGTCCTGAAGAAGTGTTAATATTGTCTTGACATCCAAAAGTAACTTTTAAATTTTATTTTTTATGTGTAGGTACCTGAATATATATAAGTACACTGTGCATATTCAGGAGCCCTCAGAGGTCAGAGGAAGACATTGGGTTCCATGGACATGCAGGGAGCAGGCAGTAGTGAGCCACCATGTGAGTGATGAGGGCTGAACCTAGGCCCTCCATAATAGCATCATTCTTAATGACAGACATTTCTCTAGACCCAGACATGATTCTTAATGATATTGAATTTTGCCTTCAGTATTCCATCTTTATGTCTTTGCAATGGAAATTCTGAAATAAGAGTGTGTATACTAAGCTAGGATGTAGCTCAGCTAGGACACTGCCTGCCTAGTATACACAAAGTCCTGGTATAATCCTTGGAATTGTATAAAACCAGGCATGGTAGTGGATGGCTGTAAACCCAGCATTTGGGAATTGAAGATAGGAGGCTCAGAAGTTAAAGGTCACCTTTGGTTGTTTACATAGAGAGCTGGAGGCCAGGGTAGGCAACATGAGATTATCTAAAACAAATAGAAGTGTATGAGTACTCATCATTTCCAATTTAGTCATAAATCTGACTTCATCTCTATCCTCTCTACAATTCCACTAAACTGGTTCTGGGAAATTGCTAACTTATAATAGAAAATAATCAAGTTATTTGTCTTTGTCTGGTTTACATAAGGCTTTGCAGCAGAGTGTTTGGGAGGTTTCTGTATAACAACAGTACTTATCTCCCACACATTGTATTCATGGATGAACTACTCAACCTGAAGTTCTGTATTTATGTAATAAAAAAGAGAAGGAACACCAAAAATAAACAAAAAGTTGGTTATGCTAGCAATGACCTCCTAAGGTTATTCCAGAGATTTGAGATAAAATAATAGGTTATTTTGGATGACATGGCAGTGTCTAAAAAAAGTTTAATGTTAAATAGCAGATGCTATTGTTGGGTATTTGTAGCTAATATTGAGTCTATTTGCAGAATTTGAAACTGTGGACCAGGCTTTTCATAGAGAGAGTGCCCATTTTCCAGGTCGCTCCACTCCCTGCCTTTTCCCTCCATCTCACTTGCTTGCTTACTGTGTACATCATGAACTCTGTCCCAACTGCCTGCTTCCTACACACACATATCTGAAGGCGTTCTGCTTCAGTCATTATACCATGGCCATTGTACACCACAAGGAAGGGAAGAAAACACATCAATGGGTTCATGAAACAAGATCTTTTATTATACCTACCATATAAGGCAGAGTCACTGATGGATCAGAGCCACCAGGCAAGGCCTAGAGAGACTTGTTTCTTCTGGGAGCCCTGACAGGGGCTGTAGTAAGGTTTCTAAGCATAAAAAACACAAACACCTGGGCTAGGGTACAGTTGTAATTTTGACCAATCGGAACTCCATGATTAAGGACTTTCCTAAGTGTTCCATTATTGTCAACTGACATTGAATGTAAATGTTTTTGCCCAACCAATCAAATTCATTTATTCTTTCTGCTGTTAGGAACAAGTATTATGTATTGGGTAACTATCATTGCTGAGAGAGGAAGTTGGTCAGCTTAGGTAAAATGGAGACTGAGTCAAAATGGCACTACTTAAGACAAATTCCTTTTATCTGCTTCCAACACAGTCTCTCCTTTTTTACTCTCAGCAATCCTCATTTTAATTTTCAGTTGTGCTAATAAAATAGCTCATGTCTATTCACATGTTTAACTTAGTCCTCTGTTTTACCTTGTGATCAACAGTTGGACACACAACAATTCCAGATTGTCTATGCTAATGATATCAGGAATGATGGAGGTAGAAGAGAAATTGGGGAGCATTTGTGACTAAATCAGAAATTCAACAATGATACCATTAGACACTTACTTTTATAGGTACCACCCCTGCCCCAGAGCTTGGTATTATTGAAGAGGACTCTGGTGATCTGAATAAACTTGGTATAGTTCAATACAACTGGACTTTGACTGTCCTCTTCACTCTGGAGGGGGATATGGCCTTGCTGGGATTGCCTTTAGGTAAAAGGCAGAAAAGCCCAAGAGCTGCTAAATCTTCCTTAAGCAATCATGCAGAGGTTATTAGGAAAGGCCATTCCAAGAGGGGTGTACTGAGTACAAAAAGCCTTTAGCTGCAGCAAAAATTTGGCAGATCTGATTCTTTAATCTGAAAGAGTTTATTCTACCTAGAATTATGATAGCATTTGTCTGTTTCTTGATTGCAATGAATGATAGCTTGTTTCATGTAACTTTCTACTGTCTAAGGTTTACTCAACTTCTCATTTCTGTAACTACGAGAACTATCCTAGACTTAGAAAATAATCAGCTATTACCTATTTTTGTATTCACACATCAATTTCTTCAACTTTTCTTGTAGAACTACAACATTGCTAACATTCTTTCATACATTTCCTCATGCTGCGGGGACCCCCAACCATAAAATTACTTTCATTGTTACTTCATACCTGTGATTTTGCTACTGTTATAAATCACGATATGAATATTTTTAGAGATTGGGGGGGGGTTTACCAAAGGGGTCGCGACCCACATGTTGAGAACCACTGGACTAAATACTGTACTAACCTCTCTTTGGATATGATTCCTATATAATAAATAAGCACTTGAATTAACTATCCTCCCCCCATTATAATGACGAGAAACAGAGGCTTATAGGTGTTGGGGGAATTGATAATGTCACACACGTAGAAATTCAGGCAAACTCTGAGCCATCTAGAATGCAGATAATCATGGCCCATTCTGTCATGCAGCCTGAACCGGGTCAAAGCTGCAGACAGTGTAGGTGAGGGTTAGTTGATGGTCTTCTTTGAACCCCATGCTTTCCTACCTTTCAGCATTGATTAGGTCAGGTTGAACAATGTACTTATGCATAAGGCTTGTAGAGATTTAATATTGCTTTGTGTTGGTTAGTGGGCAGGTGTTTGTTTAAAGGAAGTGGAAACAGGTGTGACAGCCTTGATTCAATTATACCAGGAAGGGAGACACACTGATCCATGGCCATTTTCAAGGAGAGATGCTGATTGCACTAATTAATCATTTGTCTGTCAGAACTAAGTAGAACATAATAGAAAATGATGTTCCAGTTGCCATAGGTGTGGAACATGGAGTCTTGTGCCTGGCTCTCCCGGAAAGCAGATGCAACTGTTTATCATGACATCGATTAAGATGCAGTGCCTGACTCCTCCTGGATTACCACGTCTGAGATGACTAGAAGCAAAGGTGTTTTCTAAGCTCTTGCCAACAATGTGGGACCTCATCCAACAGGAGCTGCCTCTCACAGGAACATTTCCTTTCAAAGAGATTAATTGAGTCTTTTTAGATCAGGAAAGTATCCCCAAGATAGGGTAAAAGGGACATTTGGTATTCTGTGTCTTAAAACACTCAATCTACTTCACCTGTCCAGACAGTCATGTTCATAATGGGCTATCATAGAATATTTAATTTATTCCTTCATTTATCTACTGGCTACTCAATAGCCATAATGGCCTTTTAAAACCATAAGTCAAGTACATTGATCTGCTTAAGTGTCTTCAATGACTGGCCAATAGATTTATATTTTTACAGAAATGAATAGCAAATCATAATAGAGTGGGACATATATTGACAGTTTACAAGATACATACTTCTAGTTATCATAGCATATTCAGGAAAAAAGGCATTTGATAGAATTTACAGTATCATAATAAAATTCCCTACAGAAATAGGAACTAGAGGAAAGTTCACAAAAAATAAAGGATGTCAATAAAGTTCAACAGCTCTCATCACAAACAGTGAAAAGATGACTGGTACTTGCTAAGATCAGGACTTAAGCATGGAAGAGCACTCTCAACCACTTCTAAGCTGAATTTTACTGGATGATTTAAATAGAGCAAAGATGCAAGAAAGTGAATAAAAAGCATAACATGTTTTAAAAGTTAAAAAATGTATTCATAAATGTGACTATTGTCTAACTAGGACATTCCAAAGGTTCTATAAAAGCTATGATACAGTGAGTTTAGAAAGACTACATAATACTAGCTCAGTGTACAAAACTTGTGGGATTATATGTTGCAATGAATAATTAGAAAACAGAGTCCTAAGTAAATTCCAAAAAAAAAAAAGAATGAAACAAATTTTAGAAAATATATAAATGATTTCTTACTAAAAGCTATAAAATGCATGTTTTTTTAAGGGAATAGATATGTTCTGAGTCAAATAGGTAACCTTGGCCAGGAACAGGGATTCAGGTTGCCTTGGACAGATATGGTTATATGATTTATTATATAGGCACAGAACAAAATAAAGTCTTAAATCAATACACCTAGCAATTGGATTTAGGGACATCAGGTAATTGGATTACAGTAATGTAGAGAGGTCTCTGCTATAGGCTCCAGGTGCTCTCCGATGCTTGGGAGGGTAGATTTTTGTTTATTAATTTTGTTATTGCACTATTTCACAAATATAAGCAATATATGCTTATTACTCTCTCCCTTCACTCCTTCTTACATCCCTTTCAACCATAGGGTACCTATCTCTATCACCACATATCCTGACCTGAATTCATGATTCTTGGTTTGGTTTTGTTAATCAGTTCATTTGACCTGGGCCATCTATTTCAGCACTGGATTTTAACCATCTACTACTGATAAATAAGACCATAAAACCAAAGTAGGTAGGTAGATAATATGTTTATGAATTGGAAGAGTTCATGGATATTGGTAAAATGTCACCATGCCAAAATTTGACCTAGGGATTCAACTAAAATTAAATCTCTCAGCAGAATATTTAACAAAATGGATCTTCTTCATATTCTAAAGTTTATATGGTAAAATAAAAGAGTAGAATAGCCAAGAAAATTGAGAGAAAGAATGATAAAGTTGATGAAGGAAGAAGATAGGTATCCCTATGGTTGTAAGAGAGGAAAGAAGGAGTGAGGGGAGAGAGTAATAGGAACATATTATTTATTTGTAGGAAAAAGTGTAATAACAAATTTAATAAAAATCCACCCTCCAAAGCACGGGAGCATACCTGAAGCCTATAGCAGAGATCTCTCTACTCAGTCTTAATTCAAAACTTATTATATAGGTAAAATTAAGAAACTACAGCAGTAGTAAAAATGTGAGCAAATAGAATATTGAAATAGGAAGGATCTGAAGAAATGACTCAGACATTCAGTCAATCTTTATCACCCATAGATTCTATATTTGAAATCCAATTTGCTGAGTACTATTCCTCAAAATCTGTCCCTGTCTATCCATTAGCCAAGAAATGTATGACTAAGGATCCAGAGTTATGGCTTGGAGCAGGAGAGGACAGATCAATTTGAAATGAAATCCAGGCCTTCTTGCACCACATAGTTCAGAAATGATAGTAAGAGAAAGTACACAGAGAGCAGCAGGCAGACATTGATACTGCCAAACTCAAGTGGTATGTTATAAGACCCTAGGTATGAGTGCTGAAGCTGGAGTAAGACTATGCTTACTGGGGAAAAAAAGTAGAAAAGAAAGAGACATGCTCTAGTAAGGACTAAAGAAAAGAATATGGCAAAGTCATCTGCTGATTCCATGTACTAGCGACAGAGCATCAGGAGCAGGAGTGTCATGTAGAAGTTGGTCACAGAAATAAGCTCTAGTGCCAACTGGTACTAAAGCGTGTGGTCATACTAGACACTGACAGTAATTGGAGTATAGTTAACATGTGGATATCAGAATCCTCCTTCTTGCAGTCATAGACTACAATCTGAAATATAAGGTGGTCACTGGGAAAGAACCAATTAATATTAGTTTACAAAGTTAAAAAAAATCAATTCCAAGAGTATATCAAAGGCAGAGTCTTTTATCTATAATACTTTGACTGTATTTCAAGGAACTTCTCTTAAATAATCACCCATTGAATCACTGAGTAGGATGACTGATTTGTTCAACAAATGGCTCCTGTGTGCATATTTTATGCTACTCAATATGATAGTGTCTCAAACACACAAAACCAGTTGGCAAGGTCTTGCTTTCGTAGTTTACATTCTGCTAGATATTCAGGACATGAATAGGTAAAAATATAAGTAAGTATGTAAAAGCAATAAATGTTTAAATAATAGTAAGTGCAATTATATAATATAATTAACAAATTAGTTGTGATAGCCGATGCACTGTGTCATCAGCCATTGGCAGCTCCATCAGTGATATAGAGACCAGAATAGTGAAATTAAGTAAATCACATGTCAACAAGTGGTGAAGAAGCAGAGAAATCACAACTCTTTATAATTTTTTGTGGCAGTAGAAAGATGGACATAGCTAATTTAAAAATAATATATTAGTTTTTCAATATGGCGAACTCAGAATTGCCACCTCACCTAGCTATTCTACTCCTGTCTACTCACAAAAATTCATGACTGCATGTAGATTTATACAAAGTGTTCAAGAAGGATTGATACTGAGAGTCAGAAACAACATAAATCTCCATTAGCTTGGGGTCCACAGTCCTTGCCCCTTAAGGAAGGACAAGCTTCGAATTGGCCAGACTTCCTTCAAGTTTGTACTTCCCCTTTAAAGGTTTTATTACCTCTTTGTGACCTCCTCCAAGCTGACTCAGACCTTGGCTTGCCACAAACAACTAAGCTTCTCTCTAAATTACTGCTAATCCACGCCTCTCTCCAAGTTCCTGCTACACTGGAACTACCCCACCCCCCACCCGCTCAAGAGACCGAAGATAAAGATGCTGATTGGGCCACAGGATGTTGGCGATCTGAGGGCGGGGTTTTGCCTGCTCAGTTGAAATATGCGTTGCAGACTGAAAGCACCACCGTACCTCAGTCCCATTTTTTATTCCCTCTCGCCATCTGGTTCCCTTTATCCTTTTAGGCTCCTACTCCTCTTCCAGAGGACCCAATCGCAGGCAGCTGCAACACCTCTTCAAAATGTCACAGGATAATGTCCAAGCCTTTAGGGACACCCAAAACTATAGTAGTCTATTAAGTCCGATGAAGTTTGAATTTTGTTTTGAATGCAGAAAGAAGCAGCTGGGGGATTTGAAGCAGGGTGATGACATGGTGTGATACATTTTAAGAGGTTAGTCTGACTACCTTGTGGGTGTCTGACTCCAAGCATAGGAAACAAAGAGCAATCAGACAGGAACTTGTGTAATAGTTGGCACAACACTCAACTTTTGGTCACTTTCCATTTCCCTCCCCTCCCCTTTCCTTCTCTCCCTTTCCCTTGCCTTCTTTCTTCCCTTCCCTTCTTTACCTTCTTCCCTTCCTTACCTTCTTCCCTTCTCTTCCCTTCCCTTTCCTCTTATTTCACCCTTTTGTTTTCTATTCCTGTTTCATTTATAAATAAAAGAGAAGGCTTAATCCCAGCACTTGGGAGGCAGAGGCAGGCTGAGTTCGAGGCCAGCCTGGTCCACAGAGTGAGTTCCAGGACAACCAGGGCTACAGAGAGAAACCCTGTCTTGAACTACCTCCCCCCGCCCCCGCCCCAAAAGGAGAAGGTTGCTGTGAGTTGAGCAGGACAACTCACAAGTTTTCCCAGAAAAACCTATCTTCCCAAAATATCTGTCAACCTTCACTGGCCACAAAAGACTAGTTTATCAGTAACAAAAACGTAAAATGTCTCTTATGTAATTAGGTTGTATTCAGATTGTGTTGTCCCACCTAATATTTTGATCCACATTTTATTTCAAAGTACAGGCCTCTTGGAGTGACTATGGCAACGCTCTCCACTCAATCCCTAACTGACAGCAAAGAATGACTTTCCCACATCGTGATCTGCCATCATCAGAGTTGTACTCAGAGAAAACAATAGGGCATCTATCTGTAGGAAAACACAATTTTCATCAGACTCCTCATTTTGCCCAAAGGGCCATTTCCTTTGCACAGACTGATGTGGGTGGCAAAGAATAGGCAAGCTTTATTAGACTCTTACTCACATAACGGGATTTGAGGGCTGCTATTCAGTACCTTTTCTAATAAGCACTTTTCCCAGGACTGAATTGCTTCCTGAAGCCATTTTTTATTATCAAACATAATTTAAAAATAAAAGAGAATAAATTTCCCTTATTTCCCTTGACCCCCCCCAGTCTTCAGTCCATCTCCTTACCTGATATAAAAAGTTTGTAAAGCAAGCACACTACTGTGTGCAACCTTGACATGTCCCACTATGCTCTAGGACTCCTCCAACCCCCCTCCCACCCATGACAGGTCCCTCGATAGCTCTTCAGATGTCACAGATATACCTATGTTGGAATGCAATCAACCTTGAGTGATTTTGTACCTTGTCTTTCAGCCAGTGTCAACCATTCATAGACGGCATGTCCAGTTTCCTATAATGCTGAGCCAGGCCTACCCAGTGTTCGTCAGTCCTCAGTCATTACTGCCCAGTGTGGCTTTCTTCCACAGTCTCCCCTTCATTTTCCTGCATACCTCTTTGCAAACTCTATTAGTCTCCTGGTCCCATTAACGGGCAACTCTTATCTCAGTGTGGTTTGGATTTTAAAATAGTTATGTTTTTAAATGATCCGCAGGCAACTACTGAACTTTAAACCCAGGATATGATACAATGGCCTTATCACCTCTGTCTCAGGGTTCCATTGCATCTGGGTACCATGTGCTGGCATTATTGTGTCACATGCCCACTAGGTCAGCTACCTATGTTGTATGTGTCTCACCTGTCCCACCTCACATTACCAAACCAGCACAGTGAAACATCTGGATTTCTCCCACACCAACCTCAGGCTATTAGCATAGTCTCTGCTTATCCTCATGTAGATGGAGTGAATAAGATCCATTCACATAAGAAAGAGCAGAGAGGACCCATTCAGAGCTGGCCCTAATATAAGAATCAGCTGTCATCACATGCATTTGTCAGACTCAAAAGCAGGCCATGGGTTGCAAATTTTTATAATAAAATTAAACGGAAAAGGAAGACTACTGGTGTGCCCTGATTCAAAATTGGCATTGGAAAAATAGAAGCAGGCAAATAAGGTGGCTATCCTATAACAATCAGTTTATACAACTTTTTTTTTTTTCTGGTTGAGTTAAGTTAAAAGTGAGGGGGGAGGGCAAGCTGGCTGTCAATTGCCAGGTCCTGACTTCTGACTTTTGTACCAGATCTAATCTCCCAAGAGATGGTTGGTTAAAAGTCTATTTCCCAACTTAATCTTGTCATTTGTACATTCAGTATTTTTAGGAAGGAAATTACTTCTCTTTCTCTTCAATGTGTAAGAACTCTCTTTCTAAAGACATCCATTCTTTGTTATATATTGTAAACAATTTGAATGTGTTTAAAGTACTTATATTAGTTTATAAATTTTGTATAAATATTCAGTTTTCATGACCTCTACTTTAATGCTTTTCATATTCAAGAATATGAAATTTGTATCCTCATATTTCACCTGTATTTCCTTCTCATGGGCAATTTTATTTCTTGCTTTTATTATTATTGTCATATGGAGTTTACTCAGGTTAGAGCTAAGGTAGTTTTCTGATTCATCTGGGCTTCCCTTGGCTGTCCTACAATCTTCAGTGGTCTACTATGCTTACCTAAGACAAGGTGTGGTGAGTTGCAGTGTGTTTGCCTGGTGTCCAGTACTTGCTGTTCTCAGTGAAGATATCCGGGAAGAGGTAGAATTCTTTCTGTCCATGGATCCTCAGAGTTTTCACCTGTCTCTCCAACTCTCACCCCACCATTAAGGAGTCTCTTTATTTCCACTTACAATGGATTTCTTCTTCTCCCTCTGCTACTGATGAAAGCAGCCATAAATACCTTCTCTCCCAACAGAAGTAAGTTTATTAAATTTAGATCACTAGACTTATTTGCATCATCATCTCTAGAGTAGGTTCAAAACACTAATTTCCGAAATCTTGTGACTTTCTACATTCTTAATAATAACACAAGCCTCTTTTCACCTTTCATTTGTTTGAATAGAGGGGGTAGTCATGAAGTTAGAATTTTTATAATCTCATACCAGTAGATCTTGTAAATGGTTTTCAAAGTTCTAGTGAGCATCTAAGCATAGAGTTGTCTGAACTGATCCAGGAGATTCTCATAGAACAGAATTAGATTTGATTTTTAGATTTCCATTATTAATGGAACACGTAGGAAAAATGAGTAGGTTAACAAGAGTGTTTTTAGGTGTCTACAATGGATCAACTGCTCTACCTGACCCTTATGTAGCATCATCTCACTTAATACTTATCACACCTCTGTAAACAAGCAGGGCTACACTCCTTTTCTAGTTGGAAAAATGAGATTTCAGACATTAAATTATTGGTCAACACAGTGTAAATTGAGGAGACGGGATTTAAGTACAATACTCTGTAACCTCAGGCCTTCTGTTGTCTCCTCAATTATATCATTTGTATGAGACAGAAATATGTATGAAGACCAGGAGAAAAGTGTTCAGGAAGCAGTGGCCTACCAGGTAGATATGATGGGATTAGCCCAGGTAAACCTGGTCATTGATGCAAATGCTCAAAACTGATCTTGCAGGCAATTGGTATTAATGTAGTTTCCTGCATGGCAGTAGGAATCAGTCTGCCTGAAAACATGAATGTAAATACGATAGGCTTGATTTTCTCAATACCATTAACCCAAACCCCAAAGAACACACAATTGAATGAAAAGATATGTTCTTCCTTTCTAACAAAGCTTGGACACGTTTCCCAACCCCTCTAGATCAAAGCACATGGGCTACACATATGTGGCACTCCTGAGCTGTCACTGCCTGCCTGATGAGCAGACCAAAGCTGGGCACAAACACCTTTGCCAACACCTGGGGTGCTGACCTTCTCACCAGCAAATGTAAGAGAGCTTCCCTGGGCTTTATGGGTGGGCTGACATTCGGTACACACATTTCTTAAAACCAAGCACAGAAGTTAGAGCCGCTATTGCAAACACATGCTGAGCCTAAAATTTGCTTTCACACATCCCCAAATTGGGTGTCATTTTTTATACAGTTGAAACTAAAGAGGTTAAAAAAAACTTTAAAACTTAAAAAGATCTTTTTCACATTGTAAAGATCTTACTAAACACTTTTCCTTATGTTCATGGAGAGTTAATGAACTTAATTACTAATATTTTGTAGCACAATTCAAGAACAATAACCCTGCATTTCTAAATACTGCTCTGTGTGCAAAAAAGGCTTTCAGATACACTGTTACATACCTTAAAATTTGATGTGCCCCCCGGGAGAATGTACACACTCCCTCCCTCTGCATTCAGAAGCCCGCAGAAGCCATGTGTTGTGTTTGTCTCTTTCCTCACCATCTGCTAGCTGACATCAATCCCCTCTCTGGCTTCCTACAACAAGGCAGCCTTATAAGAATGCTTGCAGAACATTTCATGGGCTTTGGCAACACAGTGGGGATTGGACTTGTTTCCTCTACTGCCTTCTCTCTGTAGTGAAGTTTTCTCAAAATTTGGACAACTTACATTTGAAAATTATAATAGCTCACTGAGAAAGAAGTGAGCAAAAATTTCTTTCTCTAGAGTCCTATTCTTTCTTGGGTGTTGTGGAGGTCAGCAGTGACCAGGATAGCCCATCACAGCTTGGTGCTGGATCAGAGAGTACATCCTTAGAATCCTTATCTTTAGTACATATACATTGATTGCACACCTGGGAAGCTGTGACAGAATTGATACTCATGCAAACCTTTTGAGTAGTGACTGGGGGAAAGTTGCTCTTCTCCTGAGCAGTGATCACTCTCATATCGAAGCCAGATGTATAGCTTTGAGAAAATGGCTCTTGTGACTGAACCACTGATGGGTCAGATACATCCCAACAACACACACAGAAGAGGAAGAGAGAAGCACAAGGAGGCTGCAAATATGTGACACTCAGGAAGTGTCACCCTCATCACAGAGAGGGACAATGGACTCTGGAGAAGAGGTACCTGGCTCCCAGTCACCCCTTTGCTTTTTGTAGCTGTGTGTCTTGGCTGGGACGTATGTCTCAGAAAGTCAGGTTTTACCTTGCAACATGATGTGAGAACATGCACCTGAGATGGAATGAGAAGGTTGTAATATGTAGCCAGGTCAGGGCACATTTGGTGAATTGGTGAAATTACAGAGGACAGATTAGTGACTGCGCAGACCACCATTGGAGAGTGGAGGTAGATAGAGAAGCTGCACCCCTAAAAGTCCTAGGGGAGTTACCAGTGTCTGCACTGTGCTAACACATACATAAATCTACCTGCCTGGTAAAAGCATGACACACAAGCATGGAAAAGACATACAAGGAAATCGAGATGAGAAGGTGGTTGGATGAACATCAACATCCTCATTCAGAAGCTGAAATCTTCTGCATCAGCATTGCAAAACGTCACCAGTGAGGGGAGCTTAGTGCCACACAAATGCTCCACCTCCACCAGTTTTTCACAGCAGTCTCAACTAAAGTGAAAGACATTTAAAGATTAAGTATGTTATATGTTTTTATTGCAAGCAATTTGTTAGATAACAGAATTTCCTGCTCTTAACTCAAATGCTCCCCGTTATCGTTATCAGGAGCCAAAATGTGTTCAAAGCTGTGCCTAAAGCAAAGGTATAGACAGCTGTTTACCAGAAAGTATTAATCTGAGGCAGATAATTCCCTCCCTTGGAGGCTGATATGGACAAAGAAAGATATCTCCAAGACTTCTGGGAGATCTCTCTCTCTCTCTCTCTCTCTTTCTCTTACTCTCTCTCTTTCTCACTCTCCCTCTCTCCCTCCCCCTCTCCCCATCTCTCTTCCCCTCCACATACACCCCACCTATCCACATAGAAACTTTTGTAGATTGATATTGAACAGCAAATGTTTTAAGAGGACATTTCATGGGTTATTAACTGAAATAAGTTGTTTGTGATTGTGTATTTCTGATATTGGTCACATTCATAAAGATTCAATATTTTTTGAAAAAGTGAAAATGCATTAATAAATAGAGCCAAAGTCTCAGGTGTCCATCAGAGGGGTCTGCATACTGCAAAGCAGTTTGCAGACACAGTAGCCTCTTGTACTTACATTGGAGTGTTCAGCACGGGTCAGTGATTTCACCAGTGCCCGAGTGTAGTTGTTATTTAAAGCTCTCCAAGGTATACATCTGCATTACCATCTGTCATTTCACTTGCAGTTTTCATCTGTCTTGAAAGTGGGGAGGGACATGATCAGCTGGAGGATGTATTGGATGTGTGGGGGGGATGGGGAGTCCACTGCAGCCCCAACCTGAACTTGGGAGTACAGGTGCCTATGCAAAGAGATGTAAAAATCCATATGCTTTGTAGATAATGTCTCTGAACTGTGATAAATTAAACATCTAAAAAGTTTATAAAATTCCACAAGCTAGAGTGTCTTACAATAACACAGCTCAGTTCTGAAGAGTCACAGAAATATTTCAATTACCTATTCTTTTTAGTGATAAATTTAACTCTGTAAAATTTTAAGAACCTTTGTGTGTGTGTGTGTGTGTGTGTGTGTGTGTGTGTGTGTGTGTGTGAAGGGCTCTACTATGAGATTAAAAAGATAAGCACAAATTGTGAGTAAATATTTTCAAAGTAAATTTTTAATTAAGAACTAGTATCTAGAATATGTAAAGAATTTTGAGAATTCAACAATAAAAAAAATCCAATTGGAAAATGAGTAAAGACTCAAAGAGACACTTCACAAGGAAAATATATACGTGACAAATAAGTACATGAAAAATGTTTACTGCCACAGTCCCTTTAGGTGATGCAAATTAAAACCACAATGAGCAATCACTACATAATGAGAAGAGTATTCAGGAAAATCATGGCAATATGAAAGGCTCCTGAAGATAAGAGACCAGAGCATTCTGCTCTGCTAGTGAGGATGAGAAACTGTACAGCTGCTGTATGGTATCATAACATTAAACATTTGATTGCTAGAAATTGTACTTCTGGGCACTTATCCAAGAGAAACAAGAGATTTTGTTTAGACAAAAAGCCTCCACACAAATATTCAGAGCAGCTTTATTTGTAATAGCCAGACACTGGTGACAACCCAGGTGTTCTTCAGTAGGTGAATGGTTAAACACAGTGGAACCACCCAATATTACTCTATAGTCAAAAGGAAAGCGTTGCTGGTACAGGCAGTGATGAATCTTCAGAGAATATGCTGAAAGAGAAATGCCAGCCCAAAGCCTTCTCCTGCAGAACTCCATGCTCATTAAATTGTTGAAGTAACAAAACCCCAGAAATATAGAACAAACTGGTAGTCAGGGAAGTGGTTATTGAGAGGTAGGTCTACCTGTGTACATGTCTGCTGAGGGAATCATGACAGAAATGTTCTGAATATTATGACATCAATACTATGGGGTCACTTTGATATTGTTGTAGTTTCAACAAGATCAAGATGCTTGCATTGGCAGGAAATTGCCTAGGGGATATAGGGATTCCTTCTGAATTACTTCTTTATATTTCTGTGCTAAGAGTTGTTTTTATATGAAATGATTTTCTAAACTGTACAGTGAGTTACACTCTCAAATATGTGAAAAGACAGCAAAAATGTTCAGTGTTAATAAGATTTGTTGAATTATATAAACTAAAAAAAAAAAAAAAAAGATAATTTATGGTTACCCCAAAAAGACATTTGAAGCAAAATCTTATGCATTTTGGGAGAAAGTATATCCTTTCCATTCATGTTTAAATGAAGATACTGCTATTAGAGTGTCCTGCAAGGCTGTTGGTTAGGTGACAGGCAGCTGGAAGCAGGGAACTGCTTCCCATCACTGCCCCTCAACATGAGGACTTTCCTTCCCAAGCTATCCTTCGATGTGGGGAGCCGTGAAGCTGGAGAGGCATTCGCCATGGCAAGATGGCGCCTACTTCCGCTGTCGACTCCTAGTAAACAACTGTTTGCGCATGTGGGTAGAGAACTGTTTGCGCATGTGCGTAGAGTGAAAAAGATGCCATGTCATGGCCCATTTCGGGGCGTTACGTAGGGTAATGAGCTAACAGCCAATCATGGGCAGACGCGCCGCGCTGTGGTGTATATAAGCAGTGCGGATTATTGGTTTGACCCTTTTTTTTCCTATGGTTGAGGACAATAAACGTTGTTGCAGAAGGAACCTAGTGTCCGCGTGTCTTCTTGCTGGCGAGACGACTGCGCAGGCTACACTTCATCCTTCTGCAGTCTTCATCTTTTCTTTGGCTGTTTGTTTGATTGATTGGTTGTTTTAGGTTTTGGTTTGGTTTTCATTGTTTTGGGTTTTTACTGTCATCATCATTGTTGATGTTGTTTTTACTGGGTTTTGGAGACAGGGTTTCTCTGTGTAGTCCTACACAGAGACTGGAACTCACTCTGTAGACCAAGCTGGCCTTGAATTCACAGAGACCAACCTGCCTCTGCCTCCCAAGTTCTGGGATTAAAGACCTCCTGGGGGGTTGTTTGTTTGTTTGTTTGCTTGTTTGTTGTTTAATATTGGCAGAGGGCATCAGCTGACCCATAATATAAAGCTTTCCTCTGATAAGGCCAGTGTATTTTACCTGCTTACTTGAGCCCAAGCCTTTGGTGGTATACGTACGATTTTTGGCTTTGGTTTGTTTGAAAGAATACAGTTCCCTTGGCCTCCAAACAACGTAGACAAGGGCTAATCTCTTTTGATTTATGCTATTCGAAATGCTCTTTGATAAGTAGTAGGAGTGGCTAGGAACAGGGAACTGGTGTCAGTTGTTGGATCTGAACCCTCCCTTTGTTGTTTGCTGATGGTAAGAGCACTTTCTTGTCAGTCTTGCAAGAATCATGGGGTCCTGAGTTCCACGAGTCTTCATGTCCTCCTGAAACAAATCTGTGATCTTTGAGACAACTGCAGTGATAGACTGGCCTCTCAGTTTCACTCTCCTGTTCAGACAGAGATTGCCAATGCTGTTTCTTGTAAGGTTGTTAGGGCTAATGGGATTGGAAGAACTCCTGGCGCTGGAGAGTACTAACAGTCTGTAAAAGTTAGTAATAGATGCCATCATTATTCCTTTTCTCATCATGACATCAAGCTCTGGACTCAACTGACACCAGCTTAAGTGTCAAAATTTTGTGTGGCCCCTTGATGACTAGCTCCTAACCCTTCGTGCCTCAATTTCCATATTTGTAATTCCAGGCAACCCAACCCCTGGAAAAAAAATGTTTTTTTTAAACCCACATCTGAATTTTCAGTAGGATTCCAAAGTGGAGTTGGTTTGTGTTGATTTCCCTGATACCTACACTAAGAGCTCAATGTAGACTCCGTGTGCTGCTGTTGTTTGTAATATACAATTACTGCTGCAGAGAGCAGGGATGACCAAGTTAGTTATTGTTCTCTCTCCATCCCCCTTGCCCTGGTGCCTGAGAAACAGAGCATCCCCATGGCAACCACAGCAGCTGGTCCCTAGATAAGAGGAGCTGGAGTAGGGCAGCGGCAGAGGCAGCCAGTACAGCGGAGGAGTGGAGCCCCAGAAGGGTGAGAAGAACTGAACTGCCTCTAGCCTTTACCTTCTCTGCTCAGCATCTGCACTGATTGGTAAGTGCTTTGGATTTTTTATCCCAGGAACTTTGGTGATTAAAAAAAAAGAAAGAAAGGAAAGCCAGCTTCCGGTAACTTACTGCTTCCTTTTTGGTGGAATTGAATGCTCTTTATGGAGCAAGACTGAGCTGAGGCTCCCTGGGGCAGATGAAGTCACAATTGTTACATCAGTTTGCTGGGAGTATGGGGGTCTTGAGCTCCGTGATCGTTTGTGTCCTCCCAAACAAAACCCTGAAGCTTGGAGCTGAATGTGGTGGGTCTTCATATTCACTTGAGGCCCTGGGGGTCTGAGCAAAGGGCGCTTGTCTCAGTGCATCCTCACATCTTACTTCATAGCACACTCAGACCATGAAAGAGGACTGTATGCATGGTTAGGTCTCCAGACGAAGGGATTCTGTCAGCCCGTGTGGTACTCTGGGGCTTGAGTTCAATCCCCAGTTCAAAAAGAGGTTGACGAAGTGTGCAGAGCCAGAGGGAAGGCTAACCAGGCTTACACCGGGCTGCGGATGTAATTTTTCCAAAACTTTTATTGCATCGTGCAAAGCTGGACTGGGTTGTGTGGGAGATGATCCTTAGAATGTTATATGGCTAACAGAGTGTCGTGAGACTTGCTTCTCTTGATCCTGAGGCCTGGAACTAGGTGTTCTCCCCCTTTGGTTTGTGCCTTTAATTTCATTAGCAGCTATGGAAAAGGCTGTCACTAGGATGAGATTGCTATGACAATTTAGATTGATTTAAATATAAGTATCCTAATTACAGCAGCTAAGTGAGCAAAGAAGGCATCCACCCACAGAAGGGTCCGTGTGTGCCTGACTTCTGGCCGGGCTCTTCCCTCTTATGAGCCCTAGGGAAGAGACCCTGGTACACCCAGTTATAGATGTGAAAGCTCTCACTTTCTTGGCTTTGTGACTGGGGATCAAGTGTGCAGACATGAAAGCTAACATTGCAAGGTAACGCCTTACTTCCCAGCAAGAGTGAGGAGAGTCTCAGACTGCTTCTGCCTAGGCCAAGGCCGACTCACAGTGTGTCACCTTTGGGGCAATTTCCTGCCCGTTCGTTAAGATGTATATCCTTACCCTCTTAAGAGAACACAGTGCCTGGGCCAGCTTGTGACCTCAAACTGGGCTGCAGAAGCAGCACAGCTGTCCCCTTGCAAGTAGCCTGGTTGAGTGGAGACTGGCCTCCTCGGCAATGTATGCATCTGGGTTTTCACAGCTGTGCTGGCACGCGATGGCCCTCTGGCTCTTTTGCAACTTAAAGAGATATCTTCCCTGGTGCCCAGTTAGGTGACAGCTACCACCAGCATTGGCTTCATAGTATGGTAACAGTTCATGGATCGCCACTCCCAGTGGTATTTGCATTAGTAAGAATTCCTGCAGAGAGAAAGGCTGGGTCCCTTATTATGAAAAGAGGTAGTAAGGAAGTTGCAAGATTGTAACAAATGGAGTCCTGGAAATCTCCCCAAGATCCTAAAGTTAAGACGGTTGGTCTAATACACACTTCCCATGGGCCACCCACACTCTCTCAAGAAACCACCAAGAAAAGACTTCAGCTACTCAGCCTTTATTCTCTGAGACATCTGAAAAGCAGAAAGGATGAAAGACAGTGCGGCTGTTATATGGTTTGCCATAAACTCATTTAGTAGCAGAGCCTGACCTGAGAGGATATGAATCTTCATGGTGTCCACTTCATGGTGAATGACTGAATTTGTCTGTAGAAAAAAATGCATGAGATTGCCAGGGCTCCCCAGGGCTCTTCTAGGCACCTTACATAAAGAAAATGTCCTGCTTTCCACAGCAAATTTAGCCTCAGCTGACGATGGGTGGACCAATGCTGATACTCATCAGTGGGTGAAAGTAAAAACTTCAGAACCCAGCTAAAGCAGGATGGAGCAAGAAAATGACAAAGAAGGCACAAACCCCTTAACTAAAGGCTAAATGCCCCAAGTGTAAAGTCTCCATGAACAAGCATCTCTGAAGGTCTTAACATTGGGGTTTGAGTCTGAGGACCCAGGGGAACCAAATGTTTATTTAGTTCAGAAAAAAAAATACCTGTTTTCCCAGAAATTCCACCAACTTACAGAAAGCAGCCAAGGGAGCAATAGAAACTTTCTCTGGCCATCATGACAAGTGTAGGGTTCTGGATGAAAACTGGGACATGGATGGAGTTAAAGGGACAATGCATGGGTAGAGTTGGAAGCAGAAATGAGACAGACCTTACCATGGTAGGGAGCTCCCTGTCCTCTGAGGATGGCAGTGGAGAGCCAGGCAGGACTGTGTGGTTCTCTCACACTAACACTCAACAGGCAGAGATAAGTGACCTCCATCAAGGAGACAGCTCTGAATGCAGACACACTGTTATCATCACTGTTCTTTGTTTTCTTTGAAGATTTCATGACAGGACTGTCAAAATGACATCACTCAAGATTAAAGTGTCTTGTAAATCCCCTGGTTAAAACATGCCTTTGATAGTGTTGTAATATAAAATCCCAGATCAGAAAAGTCTCCTAGCCCCTCCTATCAAACAGTATTCTACTCCACCACAGCTGGATTTTAATCACACTGACTTAAAATAGAATTTTTTCCTCTATGACAAAACTATATGACTGATCTTTGAGAGGAGCCCTCATCAGATCCGTCATGAGGCATTGGCTGCCCCAGCCTGTCCAGGGGATCCTGACATCTCCAGCTGATGCTTCACCAGCAGTGGGCAGGTCCTTCCAGTTGTGGTCTATGGCTGATAACACTGCTTGTCTCAGATGAGGGCAGGTTCTCCCCAGCTCAACATCAGCATGAAAGAGAAGTCTCTACTGTTTCTTGGGATTTTTCAGTTATTCATCTGCTCCTCATCAACTGTCATAAGCAATGGTACAGAACAATAGCTATCCAATAGAAAGCACCTTCAATGTGTTAAACATGGGGTGATCCAACTTCATCTTCACAGGAACTCTGTGGGGAAAGTGCTCTATCTTCAAGTATGTTTGGCTTAAAGACATAGGTTCAAAGTAAAAAGTACCAACTACGGGGCTCACAGGAGATGTGATCCCAGTACAAGGAGTAATGTGCTTTAAGTCGCAGGGAGAAGGGTAGCCTCTCAGAACACTCTGGCAAGTGGACACTAAGGCCCGGATCTCTGCACTGATTCTGGTTGTGAATACATGACTACTGGTAGGTCAATCTAAACTCCCTAAACTTCAGTTTGTTTTGAGGATGGATGGTTATAGCAGATCACTGTGGGTGATTTTAAACACACCTGTGACATTGCAGAGAGGAGGAAGTTTCATCAAATAGGGCCAAGATGAGTCTTCCTGCAGCCCTTAGCATAGAGCTCATTCTTCCTGGGTGACATTCTCCTTTTCAAAACTCCTGGGACAAGGGGATTGTCTATGGACGGTCACAACACCCTTCCTCATGGTTTCAGGGAGTTGGCAGCCACTACGAACAATGGTCTAAATTGATGTCTGCCGAAGTCACTCATACAGTCAGCTTGCTAAGAGTGACACTAAAAGCAAGGCTCAAGTGATCAGCTAATGGCCCATCTGCTCTGCAATGATCTCAGCTCATGGGGGAGAAGCCCTCAGCCTTCCCAGGGAGCAGCGACTTAATCTTCAAAGGGAAGGAGTTAGTTCAGTCTGAGCTCCCAGACTGCTGTTGTGGATGGTTTGTGGTTCCTCTGCCTGTTGTAGGAACAAGGCTCACAGGAGTAGAGCCTCAGCCTGGTTGTTTTAACCTTGTCCATCTCTCCTTGCCCCTACCCTTGCTCTTGTGGACACCAGCCATAAACTCTCAGAAGGGATCCCAAGAAACAGACTCTAATGAAGATTTTTTTCAGAACCTCAGCTAAAACATTTCTCATCCAGACTTGACTTGTGTCCACGCAGAATTTCACTTCTCCTGGGCAAGGCTCTAACTAATCAAAGGGAAAGATCATGCATTTGTGTTCCAGGGAAGACCGGTATCCAGGGACAGGAAGGGACTTGCTTTTAGGGTCAGGGATCCCTAGGAAAGTAACAGAAATATTCACAAAGATCAAGTTCTTCCTCACTAGGTACCCGCTGTCCTCACAGGTACATGAGGAGGCAGCTGAGTTACATTATAAGTTTCACTTATGATGACCCAAGAGCCTTAGTTAACTTTCAGTTCAGAGAATTTTCTTGATTTTTAAAGTGCCAAGAATTCACTAGGAATAGATTTTAATCTAAACTTAACTAAGACGATGTGTGACAATTAAATAAATGAAGTGAACTTGTGCACTCCTGTTCCTCATTTGTTATGTAGATATAATCATGTACTATAGAACTCAACACAGAAAAAGGACATGATGGATGACTGGTGTTTTTTTTAACTCTTCACCAACTCATTTCTAGTTCAAACTTGATTAGCTTCATGAACCCTTAAATAGGCAAATAATAGAGATTTGACATATAGCACTTTCTAGCAGGGAGAGAGCTGACTGTGCGTGCTGTGTGTGCATGTGCATATGCATGTGCATGTGTGTGTGTGTGTGTGTGTGTCTTTGTGTGTGTGTCTTTGTGTGTATTGCTTTATTTTGTCTTACATTTCAAATTTAACAATAAACTATAAGAAGAATACATGAAAAATAGGATTGAGAGTGGATCTGTAATAGTAATCACTTGATATTTAATGTATTAAATAAATAAGTGAATGAATGAATGAACAGAAGGTAAACTTACATACTTAGATACTGTTTTTAACTTCTCCAGTGCCAGAAAGGTCTCTCTCCTTCTCTCTCTCTCTCTCTCTCTCTCTCTCTCTCTCTCTCTCTCTCTCTCTCTTTCTCTCTCTCTCTCAACTGAGGATGTCCACTGAGATGATGACCACTGAGCCAGTGCAGCCTCTGGAGCTTTCAGAAGACATACTAGACAAGCTCGACCCTCACTGCAGCCCCTCAGGTAAATGCCCCATCTGGAACATCTGTCTTGTAAGCCACAGGAGGGTTCTCAGCCATACTGCTTTCAGGCAAGTCTGAGAGAAGGGCCCCTGAAATTTGATAGCTGGTGCCTTCTGGTGACAGTCTACACCAGATGGACAGGCAAATAGCCATGGGTCTGTGGGGTCCGCCACGTAAATATCAGCTGAAGTGCTGAAGTACTGGAGAGAATTTCATTCAAATTAGAGAGAGAGAGAAAGAGAAAGAGAGAGAGAGAGAGAGAGAGAGAGAGAGAGAGAGAGAGAGAGAGAGAGAGAGGCATTGTCCTGTGTTTTGGATTTGACAGAGTCCCAGGCAGAGCATTTTTGAGGCAATAAATGGAATGTGGCAATATAGCTTGGTTCCAGTATTTTCCAGCACACTTAAACCCCATGTGCAGTGCCAATAAAATATTTCAAATATCTCTCTTTGCCTATCAAGACAGAATTTTAAATAGCCCCTTTCTGCTTTATTGTCAATCTGTTTCCTTTCCAGAACTGACTTTTTGCATAACCTTTGTAATGAAAACACCAAAAACATTTCTGCCTCTACCCATTTCTATAAATGAGACACTCAGACTTTTGATGGATGGGCCTCTTGCATATTCATAGTCTTTGTTAATGCCTCATCGGGCTATGACTCCTCTCATCTCCCCTCTCCTCGATTGCCTTCAAGATATTTTATGTTCAGGATTCCTCCAAAAAATAGGGAAAATTACAATTGAAATGAAAGTCAAAATTGAAACAAATGTCTCACTCTCTGCACTAGGTGCCGAGTAGCACCTAGGGTTTGGATGGTAGCCCACCCTAACAGATTCATATACAAGCTATGCCTTCAGGGACCCCACAGCTGGGCAGCACCCATCCTAAGCGCCATCAGTCAATCAATACCTATAGAACATCTAAAATGGGGAAGGGTAATAAGCCACTGTGTGGTAACAACTTTGAAGAATTGCAGTGTCTGACAGGTTGACAATGGAACGGAGTAGCTCCAAGACTTAGCTTGATCCTTATCAATAACCTGGTCACATCTGCAAACAGGAGATGAAAGTAGAACAACCAGAGGCTTAGTGTGGGGATTAAATGAGGCCATTTGCCCAGGCATGGGATGAATGTTTTGAACAACTGTCAAAACATAGGCACTGAGAAGCTGGAAGAGCTCGTATGTGTAGTGAAATCAGGACGATTTCCCCATGCCTCCTTTTCATATATAGGTGAATTTCACACAGCCCAGGGCTGTCCGAGAGTATAAACTCAGTAAGTACTGATTAGATTGAGGCTGTTAGTAACATTATCAATGTCTTCCATTTAAAGGAAAAGCTGACTTTTCCGTGTCACCAAAGAGAACCATGACATGTGGTTTTTTTTTTGTTGTTGTTTTTTTGTTTTTTATGTTTTTATATGGGGAGGCCTGATGATACATACATATTGTGTGTGGTTATTAACTGTTTCTATTGTAACTTTTCAAAACATGTGGACTATGAAGGCAATCTCTAAGAGATTACAAGAGACTTAGAGGCAAAAATAATTTCTTACCATTTTATTTCTAGGATCTAATAAATGATTTGACAGATAATA
Source organism: Mastomys coucha (assembly GCF_008632895.1). Taxonomy (NCBI): domain Eukaryota; kingdom Metazoa; phylum Chordata; class Mammalia; order Rodentia; family Muridae; genus Mastomys; species Mastomys coucha. The sequence continues at coordinate 51,068,319 of NW_022196903.1, forward strand.
AGTGGTTAAAAATGTTGTCTGGATAGAATCATGAATGCTGTTGGGTATGTCTGGACCCACAAAATTGAATGGAAAGGTTTACCTATTTAGTCTTCAGTGTTTTAAAGTAATTTATCTGAACATTTCCTCAAAGAAATATATAAAGAAAGAAAAGTGGGAGCCAAGTATAACCATACACATGTAAAATTCCAGTGCTTAGAGTGAGGCAGAAATTTCACCAGTTCAAGACCAGCCTGGGCTATACAGAGAGTTCTTGGGGTGGGATGGAGAGGGAGAAGGAAAGAGGGCAAACAAGGAAAAAACAAGAGGGGGAGGGGGCGAGGAAGTACTGAAATGTTAAATCAACTTTTAAATTCCCCATATTCTTTTTCATATTTCTAGAAATACCCAGATTGTATCCAGGCCACAGTTATGAGCTTTTAGAGAAAACAGGCAATTTTTTTGTAGATTCATAATAGAATTGCTCTTTACAATAAGTCTATTTGAGTCCATTCATTTAAAGACATATTAAGCAAACATGTACTTGTGGCTGCTAAAATGGTTTTGAAAACGAAGTAATATCAGAAATAATACTAACATCACCCTTTAAAATAATATCCGAGCAAAAATGCTGTTCATATTCAAGAAATTATAAAGAATAGTCAGGGCTGGGGTTAACAAAGACTGACAGACTGACAACATCAGGGCTTCCTACAGATCTGCTGACAGGTCAGGCTCAGCAATGGTATGGGTGGGATACTGCACAGGTGACATGTATCAGAGCTCTAAAACACATGCACTCTGATTAAATGTCACTGCCACTCAAACAATGGAGATGATATCAATGAGTCTAGAAATTAAGTCCCAAGTTTTCAGAATCAGCAAATGAGAGACTAAGGATGTGATCTCAGAGTAGAGTTAGTTCAACTTGAATTTAGAGCACATTTGTTGGAGAGAGATCCAATTAAGAACAAAATTCCCCAAAGTGTGTGATCTTTGTCTCCTTGAAGACTCTGCCTGGAGCAGGAGACTACAGGGATTAATCATTTCAGAACAATGCATCAAGGCTCGAGCAATGGCAGAGAAATGCAAGGCAGAGCAGAGCAGAGATGCCTGGGTTTAAGATGCAACTAGGCAAGGCTTTCAGGAGCCAAGTGATTGGTCTGGAGTCATCACCTGTGATCACCTCTGATGATGATACGGTAGAAGCTGGGCTGTACAGGATCTAGTTAAATGTGTCTGTGAAATATAAAGAGATCATCAGACAGAATGATCAGAGGAGACTTGCAAAATAAAAGGGGCAGAGAGAAAGATAGATGCTGAAGTCTGAGTGGGCCTTTTCCAGAGTAGTCAGCAACCCACAGAGGTAAAACTATACCCTAGTGAAATGAACCAGGATCTAGGAGCATGTATCACCCTGACCTTGTGGGCATTTAAGGAAAATGATTCTTGAGCAAAAGAAGCTGAACAGTGAACAGTGAACCTACCGTTCCTGTAGAAATTCAGCTCAAGACTGGTCACATTTTTCTGCTTGTCTTTGCCTTAATAAATTTCCTGATTTCTCTAAAGTTAAAGTTTTACCAGGGGTCTAGAGAGATGGCTCAGTGGTTAAGATCTCTGGTCAGCCAACAGGGAACAGTTAAGACCATCTAGAACTCCAGTCCCAGTGGGGGATACCAGTGCCCTCTTCTGGCCTCTCTTGGAACTGCATGTACAGGTATACATGCAGATAAAACACCCACACATATAAAACAACAACAACAAAAAAATGTTAAACACTTTTTAGGCTTTACTGAGTTCTAATTTTCTATTTTACATACAAACATATGCAAGTGTATTTGAGTCTTTCATTGGTGTGATAAAAATAAGCACTTCTCTGGCTAAATGGCCTTTATTCCTAACATCAAATGTGGTTACAAACACAAGACTCGATTGTGTTATTCCTTTTCCTCTTTGGAACCAGATGATCTTTCCGACCAGTTCATTAAGGACTGTGACCTCAAAAAGAAGCCAAGGAAGGGGAAGAATGTACAGGACACTCTGAATGTTGAGTCAGATCAAAAGAAACCCAGAAGGAAAGATACACCAGCACTGCACATCCCACCATTCATACCAGGTAAGGGGCGAAACACGCTGCTCTGCGTGGCTGCAGTGTCAGGCTCGTAAGACCTAACATCATCAACACACAGGTTATAAAGTCCCCACAAGCTTCCAAAGTTACCATGAGCATCTACATCCAACAGGCATGGGGTGGCATCAGGAAGTTTGAAAGCTACATGGCTTGCCTTCCCCAGGTATCAGCCCACAATGTACCTATGCACAACACTTTCAGCATTAGGACCTGAAAATTTGACTACTTGACCCTCTTCCTTTCTTTCTGCTCCTCTAACCATGCAGGTGTGATTTCAGAACACTTAATTAAAAGATATGATGTTCAAGAGAGAGTTCCAAAGGGCAAAACAGGCCCAGCTCTTCATAATACTGACATGGAACAGAAAAGGCCAAGGAGAAAAGACACACCTGCACTGCACATGCCTCCCTTTGTTGCAGGTAAAAAAAAAATGCTGGTATAGAACATTCATAGGAGGGATGGGAGCAGGTTGGAGCCTTACCCTGTGTCCTGGCCCAGCAAGTTGTGTTGCACTCACGTGCCCAGGGGAAGAGTCCATGTATTGCTGCCTTCTGGGTTTTTCTTCATTGGTAGCTCCCAAGGGACTGACTTGGGGGAGGGAGAGGCTGAGGAATAACTCCTGCTTCAGCAAACCTGGTCAAATTCACTCAGCCAGTGAAACATGTCAGTGGGATCTTGAGAAGAGGTGAAATTTCTGCTTCTTCATCTTACATGGATTGTACATGCTAGAGCTCATGGATAATTTCCCAAATTGTATGGAGCAATTTACAAGACGTGAGACAGAGATGGAGGAAGATAGAGAAGATATACATCAATAGGTATCTTAATATACACCAGATCTCTCTTTGTCTCTGTCTCTGTCTCTGTCTCTGTCTCTCTCTCTCTCTCTTCCACACACACACACACACACACACACACACACACACACACACACACACAAAATGAAATGAGGTGTTGTCCTTATCTTTGGGAAGTAGAGAAGTGAATGGGAAGAGGCAAGTGGAATCCCGGTCAGACTATGACTCGGCAGACTTAGGGAAGTTCCTCAAGTCAGAGAAGCTCTGCTGCAAGTATCTTAAATGGCAAACTTCACTGCATGGCCCCAGCTTCTCTTACTGAGAATAAAGCTGAGGTGCTTTATTTCTGGAATCCTTTAGTATGTAAAGAATTGGCAGTAACCACAATGCTAGTTAAGCTGAGAAGGACTGAGCCTTTTGGCGGGTGTTCAGAAAGACTCACGCTGGTTCTAATAAGGTTGTTGAGAGAAACTCACAGGCAAACACACCATAGAGACATATCTCATTAACCCTTGGCAAGTGGAAACTGGACAAGGATTCACTATCCCTTCTAAATCTCATGCTAACCATCCCACTCCCTTAAGTTAATGAGCTCATTTGACAAGTCCAACAGCCTGAATGGAGCCTCTGTGGGGAGTCCTCTAAGGCTTCCCTGCCAGGCCCAGGCTTTATTTGAACTTGGCCCACAGTTGAAAACTGCATGGCAGGGAGTGTTGGTTGTGATTGGTCAGAAACAAGTACCAAGAACTGTTTAAGAGAAAAGAAATACTTAGTCTACA
>NW_022196903.1:51072017-51101717 GCF_008632895.1 Mastomys coucha
AAACAGAGCCAAACAAAATAAGGATAATGCAGCAGGTAATAGTGAACACCAACAGGACAGTTGGGATTCAGAAATCAAAACAGTACATTTATACAAAGGAGAGAGAGTACCTCCTTTGAAAACAGCACATGTGTGTTCTGCTTGGAGGACATCTCTTGGTTTGGTTTATGAGGACAGGTGACACCTTTCTCAAGGCTCCTCAAAGTTTGAGGAGCATCTCCTTAATGCAGATAGCTAAACCATATAACCATGGATGGTACCTAGGTGAGATCTTGCTTAGAATTGGCATGAAAACCCAGGACTCGAAATCTTGGCCCAACACCAAGATTTCTTGGCCCAAAATGCTAACATCTTACAAGCAGCCAAGCTCCCTAAACTCTAAATTCTGCTCTACACAGAAAGAAAGGAATTGACATTTGCTAGATCTTTACTATGTCTGAGTCTTGTTCTAGATGTTGGATGTGTGGGAATGCCAGAACATGACTGCTGCTCAGCGATTTCAATCCTGCAAACCATTTTAGCAGAGGGTCTACAGGCTACTGTTGGAGAACTATAGAATGAAAGCCTGGTCTTAGGAGATGGCTCAGTGGATAAAGTGTAGGGCTCTAGTTTAGATCTCCAGACTGAGCTTTTTTTGTCTAGATGTAGACATGGAGCCTGTATCCCCAGGGCTCATGAAGTAAAGGCAAGGGATGCCAAAGGCAGGCTGGCTAGCTAGCCTGGGTGAATTGTTGAATTTCAGATTAAGAGACCTTTTCTCAGTACATAAAATGGAGAGTGATTATGGAAGATACTTTATCTAAAGCTCTTGCCTCTACACACACGTACACATGTTCTTGCAAACATGTAGGCTCACGTGCATGTGTACACACACATGATGAATTAAAAGGATAAAGAGACTGAAGGCCCAAGTTTCTCTTACAGCGTCAAGCCCTTGAGGAAATGTGAATTATTTTCTCAATTAGGTAAGCTGAGACTTGGGTGGGTTGAGGGAGCTCCTCAGTGGGGACTGATGACCAAGGGAAGAGCTTTGGTTTTAATGTCTTCGTCCCCTCAAAGACACCGTTCTGACTCCTCAGGAGAACAGAGACCAGGAGGAAGACAGATCCCATTAGTGTTGCTCAAACTGTCCTCAAATGTTCAAAGTGGCAAGGTCAGGAGAGGGGGTGGTAGCATGTGCCCATCCCTATGTGGGTTCTCTGAACAGGGTACCCAGAAATTCGACACTATGCTGAGCTTCTCTAATGGACATCCTTCCGATACTGTGAGAAAACACTGGAGAAAATCAACTTAAAAGAGAGGAAAGTTTTGTTTGCCTTAAATTTTTGGAGCCTTAGTTCACAGTTGCTTGGCTTTGTGGCCTTTGAGCCAGTGGCAGGTCAGAACCTAGCAACATGAGGTACATGGTAGAAGAAAGCACTTCATCTTGTAGTGGCTTGGAAAGAAAACATAAATGCAGGATGGGAATAGGATGCTAATGTTCTTCAAGGGCCTTCCCCCAATGATCAATGATCTTGCTTCCTGCTGATAGGTTCTGTATCCAAACAGCTCCACCACCTCCAGACATCAGCAGCAACTAGAAGCCCTGTTAAGAGCCCAAACATTGTCCCATACCATTCCTTTATAAAATATTTCAACTAATGTTTACCTGTGTTGATATGAAATTCAAGTTCATTCTGCACATTAAATTATGTTCTGTGCCCCTATGGGCAGATTGTTCTACTTCAGAAAGGGCCAGCCTTTACCATTTAATATGCTCCTGCTATTCTTGCTGCCCAAGGGCCTCCCCCCACCTTCTGGCCCAGATTTTTAAGGACTACATGTCAAGGGCACCCAAAGTAACTAGAAAGTTGCTGATCATAAAAATGTAAAGATTTTTGCCTATTTTAAATTACCCAAAATTTGACTTAATGTAAAGAGATATCCAAGAAGGAAGGATGGAAAGTTTGACCCATCAATAGAGCTAATTCTACATGGTCCTGGCACACTGGTTTTAATTCTAGATAAAAACAGAACTCTATTCAGCTGTTATAAGAGAAAGTATCTCCAACTGTGATTTATAAGTGATTTATGCAAGAGCTTTAGCCAGACTTGAAATTGTTTTTCTCCTCCAATAAATACTAGCTAATTGGTTAAAAATATAAACAAACTAGGAATTGAATCAAATGAATAGTCATTAAGATCCACACATAGTTTTCATTAATTTGTTGCCACTGAGTGGAGGCCAATGCTTTAGAAAGGCCCCGTGTGGAGCACAGCTTCCAACCCCCAAGCTGAGATCTTTAGGTAGTGTTGCATGGACTGGGAAATCCCTAATGAGAAGAGTGGAGGCAGGCCATGCAAGGCTGTGGTGAGAAGCATGGCTGGGGACCAGAGGGAAAGGACAGAAATTACCCAGGCTCGTTTGTCATTTATTAAAGTGGCCCTTCTTTCATGAACGGACAGCATCAATGAAGTCTCCTTTGCTGGCCTTTTCTGAACTAATCAGCTCTGAAAAATGATACAAAGGAAGAGGAGAGGCAAGGCAGCAAAGAGGGAGGGAGAGAATAACAAAAGAGAAAGAAGAGAAAGAAAGAAAGGAAGGAAGGAAGGAAGGAAGGAAGGAAGGAAGAAAGAAAGAAAGAAAGAAAGAAAGAAAGAAAGAAAGTTAAATCTTCCAACTTTCATAGGCCAGTAAAAAATAACTTCATACTTTGTCTAAGTAAGGATTCATCTAATGTATCTACATTTTGTAAAACTGAGGATATTTTAATTCTATCTTCAAATGAAGAATTGCTCTAAAGTGTGGCCATACTGTGTGTGAAAATGCACTGCTCTCTAGTACTTTTCCTTTGCTCTGAAGGGTCAGGGCTCTATCATCCAACACTGAGCAGACACTCAGAACTCAACATTTTCTCTGGTGCTTTTAGGTTTTATTTTAGTAGACTTACTGTTCCATTCAAAAGAGAAGCAAACTAACAAATTATAGAAAAAATAAAGTAGAAAAAACATTATCATTATGTTGATCATAGGTGTGGCTTTAAACTTTTTTATAATATGTGTTTATGAATGGTTGAGGGGTGGGGCAAGCAGTACACGTGCTGCAATGGGCCTGTGGAGGTCAGAGGATAACTTATAGGAAATAGTTCTCTCCTTTCACCTTTAGGGTCCTATAAACCCAACTCAGGCTATCAGGGTTAATGACAAGCACCTTTACTCCTAAGCCATGTCACTGGCCCACAGATGTGGATTTTTGCTAGGCATGTTACAAACATCTTATTTAATTGATGTAATACCTCTTTGTAATAGTATTAGTGTCTTCATTTTACACATGAAAATAGAACATTTAGATGAAACAACATTAGGCTGCACCATTTGCATTGAAAGAGTGGCTAAACAGAAGCCCCAAACAGCTGGCCTCCTAAATCCCTGTGCCTTTTATCCTACCATACTGCAAAGGGGTGAAGGTGGCCTATGGCTTAAGATTCTGTCTCCCCTTCTGTCCAGAGTGGAGTCCTCTTGAATGCTTCATACTTCGTTGGCAAAGGTCTAACAAGGTCACTTTGTTCTCCCCGGACGTGAAAGCATTTCTGCGCTGTCACCGTGCCTTTGAGAGCAGTCTTGGGGTTCCGGGGGTTGCCTGACATTTTGATTGGATGTTTGTAACTGCAGGTCTACATTTTTGTTTTTGCAGGCTTGACTCTGCTTGGGGATGAGAGCACCGGAGTGATTATGGAGGATGAAGAAATGGATGGTGACAAGCTAGCTATTTAAAGACATCTCCCCTGAGATTGCATGTAAATAGATTACATTGGTTCCCTATGGTGATCTAGAGGGAAAAAATAGATTTGTCTCTGCTCTCATTTTGTCCTAGTCCACTGTAAGATCTAGACGCCTCCTCCCCAGGAGACCCTACTACTCAGATGCCGGTCACCTCTTTGTCGTTCCTCTCTTGCTTTTTAGCCCCACCTCCCAAACTTTCATTTTTCTATATAGTGCAAAGGAGAGTGATTTTTTTTCTCCAAAGTAAGAGAGGTGAGACCTTAGTGCTCCGTGTCTGCAAGCAAAAAACACATGGATAAAAGTTGTGGGGGGGGGAGAGGAGGGGAAGGTGATCCTTTCCACCTGGCTTAGTGTCCAGGCAGTCTGATTCAGCATCAAACACTCGGGAGTCCCAGCAGGGCCACGGGCGGCTACTTAGACTCTGCGAACATTTGGACTCTAACTCATGGACTACTATGATGAAATGGCTTTTCCTTTCTTCCTTCCTCTCTTGAGAGTCCAACTCTGGTCAGTCACCCTCTGAAGAGCCTCATTACAGATATCATAAGGACTCAAGAAGAGGCAGCCAGGCCATCATGCAAGAAAAAAAGACACCAGAGGCAGAGAATCCTGGTCTATGTAGGGGGTCTTATACTTAATTTTATTGTTAAAAAAAAGAGAGAGAGTTCTTAACGGTATTGGTTGTCTTGACATTTGTGAATTATATCATAGTGGGAGGTAAATAAATACCAATGATTGTAAGGAATCTATTTTTTTAAATCTAAGGCCGGTTGGAGGTTGTTCTGATACTTTCACCATCTCACTTATTTAGACTCCAATATGTTTTCTTGTATAAAAGGTGGGGGTGTCTAGTGAACACAGATGTACATTTGGCTCCTGTGCAGCTGGCAGTCTCCTAGTGCCTGTGGAGACTCTGCATCTGTACTTCATCCACCAGACAGCAGACAGAGAGAAGATGAGGATTAAAAGGGAGAAAAGCAGAGGATGTAGTATTCACACCAAGGCAGGGAACACAGGGCAGTTCTGTACATACTGAGGTCCAGCTGTTTGTTATCCTTTCTGTCTTTCTGTTCCCCTAACAAAGAAAGATGCAATACATTTCAGAAATAAAGATATTTCAGCTCTCATCTCTGTGTCCTGAAAATTTCTCCTAATATTTACTTAGAATTATAAAACAAAACAAACAAACAAAAGAAAACAAAGATTGAGAGCACGAAGCCACAAACCTTACATAGTTTGGCTTGGATTTGTTGGACTTTAAAGATTTTTTTAAATCCTTGAATTAGCTGTTAATATTTAAGGATCAAATCTAGAAAATCTGTATGAAATTCTATATTTCATATTGTCTTGGGAAAATGTCTGGAGACCTGGCAGTCTAGGCTTACCTAAAACATCCTAGCTCACCCTATGACTACTGAGTTCTATACACAGTTCTAGAAGGCATCCACACTACATTCGGTGATCTCTCCCACCCCAGCTACTGACTCACTGACTTCACGCTCCAACATTTTCTGGGAGTTTAGTATCCTGGTAGTAGAGACAAGGAACCTATCCTCAGGGCTTTCTTGTCTTCTTGCTCCAGGCAATCCAAGTTTGGGGGGGTGGGCCTGGAGGGGGAAGGAGCATAAGACTGTGACCAGATTGCCAATTGGGTCATAAATGATGAAAAGACCACTATCAAGTCTTGAAGCAGTTCAAAGCAACGGCAGTCACATGAACAGCAGCGTTAGTGCACCGGCAACAAAATGATTTGCAGGATTTTCACTAAGAAAATACAGGTGCCCTCTTGCCTTAATTAGATTTTCTGTTTAAACACAGGGTTCACCAGCAGCCAGGCCTGTAAGTTGTGCTTGATAAGTCCCAGTAACTTGGGGAAGCGCCCATCATTTCTTGTGGAAACAAACTGGCTGTTCTAGAAGTGAGGGCCTTGGATTCAAGTCTTAAATGTATGATACTGAGCCGATCCCTGAAACTCTGAGTTTGAATATAGGATAATGGTCTTTTATACATATATATATATATACACACACAAAGAAGGTATATATGTATATATACCTTCTTTGTAGTTTGAGACTCAGCATAAACAATGGGTTTTGTAAGATAAAATGCCTATCCACTGTGATCTGGTAGAATTTGAGAAGGCATAGTACCTTTTGCCTTTCTGTGGACAAACCCCAGTTGCCTTGCTGTTGATCTGTGAACAGACCTGGGAGATGAGAGACTCACAGGACTGAAGGAGAGGGACCTTGGATGAAGTGCTCTACAGTGGGGGCAGGAGGGAACTTGTAGAGTCCACCTCCAGTGGAGGGACAGGACATCAAGTAGAGAGATGGGGTTGCCATCCCAGTCAAAAGCTCTGACCCAGAATTGTTCCTGTCTGGAGGAACTGCAGGGACAAAAATGGAGAAAAGCCTGAGAGAAAGGAGATCCAGTAACTGGCCCAAATTGAGATTCAGCTCAAGGAGGAGCCTTAGGCCCTGACACTATCACTGATGCTGTGGTGTGCTTGCAGACAGGAGCCTGGGATGGCTGGCTACCCTCTGAGAGGCCCAAGAAGCAGCTGAAAGAGTCAGATGCAGATACTAGCATCCATCCAATGGACAGAAGCCGGGGACACCTGTGGTTAAATTGGGGGAAAGCTGGAAGAAGCTGAAGAGAAGGGTGGCCCCATGGGAAGGCCAGCAGTCTCAACTGACCTTGACCCCTAAGATCTCTCAGACACCGAGCCACCAACCAGGCAGCATACATCAGCTGATATGAGGCCCCCAGCACATATATGAGGCCCCAGTAGAGGACTGCCTGGTCTGGCCTCAGTGAGAGAAGATACACCTAACCTTCAAGAGACTTGAGGTCCCAGGGAGTGGTGAGGTCTAGTGGGGTGGGGTTGGGGACATCCTCTTGGAGACAGGGTGGGATGGGGTTGGGGGAGGAGGTATGGGATGGAGATCGGACAGGGAAGAGATTGGGAGGGAGATGAAGACTGGACTATAAAAAAGGATTAAATAATAATAATAATAATGATAATAATAATAATGATAATAACAACAACAATAACAACAACAATAATAATAGAACTGGCTCAGAGTATCAGGAGGATCTCAAGTGGGGAGGGTCTGCCACCAGTGCAGCCCTCATTCAAATGTCTTCTTTTTATTCCTGGGAAGCTGTCCCTTGTGTCAGAACCCAGCCTCTATGGAAAGGGGCAAAGCCAGATAAAGTGCACCCAAACCCGGATGTCACTGCAGTGATATGAATTGATTTGGCTTAAAACTCTGTCATGCCCTTTGTCCCATGTGGCCCTTTTCTGGGTAGTAGATTAGTGAGTAGACTTGTGACTAGTTCTCCGTATACTGCAAATTCTCTTCAATCAAATAAATGATGATGCTGATAGCAAATGTATTTCAAGCACCATTCAGAAAGCAGGCTCAAGAAGCAGTTGGCCAAGCATTAGTTCCATAGCATCCTCACTGAACCTGAACTTGCTAAGATAACGAGATTCCACATATGAGAACTCTCTTTCAAAAGCAGCATCCCATCCAGACAGTCTTTAATAGTTGTTGGCTGAGCTCACGAACAGCCAGCTTCTAACACCTAAATATTACTTGGAAGGTCACAAGAGGTGCTGTGGGTTGGAACAGGACCATGAAGAAAGAGAGCAAGGTTTTCTTTTCATTACTATTGGGTCAGTTTTTCTTCCCCAGACTGTGGTATCCAAGTTGCCCTTTTTTAAGAAGAAGAGAATGAGTTAGCTTGTAGTTCTGAAAATGTTAGTTAAGCAATTATTTTTCCTAGCTAAGAGGTTGGTCTCATGATGGGTTTGAAGATACCTTTCATTTCATCTGAGGGAAGCTTCCTTGTGATTCGTAGGTGTGAAAAGGATATTCACAGGAGTATCAAAGCAGCAAGGGGAGACACAGCCAGTGGGCAGCTGCGAATGTCCTTGTGCTCCCAGAACCTGGGGTCACCTTTAATCTATCATCTTTTCAGATATTCTGAACACAAGTGTGAACCCCCAAAGCAAGCCAGAAGACTGTGCCCTATCTTTCCAAAGGCATTTTCCCTGGACCCAAGCTCATTGAGATAAGAAAGCACCACACAGGAAAGTTAATTTTTTAAAAAGCACTGACCAGGCAGGGTTTTTCTTTAAATTCAGACAATCTTTAATAGCATTTCAGAACTTATGCTGTCTTGGAAACAAGCTCTGCTCTGGATTATCCAAGATGCCAACTTACTTTTCTCAAGAAGAAAAGAATAAGTGTTTCTTAAGATGAGAAAAATCCCAATACCCTAAATCTAATTCTAAGTGGAGGGAGGTGCAGGAGAGGGAAGAGCCAGTCAGCTAACAGTTCCAGGCAGAAACAACAAAAGACTTTGTCATACTTCTGAATATATGCTGGAACCCAATTTTAAATCCCAAGCTGCATGTCAGTAACTATTAATGTGTGAGAACTGCAGCCGATCCAGAAAAGGATTCATTGTCCTTCTGAATTATCCTTCTGTCCATAAGTCTTTCTTCATGCCCAGGGGTACTGCTGTCTGTCTACACAGTTAGTGTTGTAGAGGTTCCATGTAAACAATACATTATTTTCAACTAGAAATTTTCAATTCAGAAATATTCTTTTAAAAAATATTTTTATCATATTTATGTGTGTGTGCATGTGTGTGTGTGTGTGTGTGTGTGTGTGTGTGTGTGTGTGTGTAGGTGAGAGGACTTGCAGTGGGAAGAAGTCTGTTTTTTTCTTCCACCACGTGGGTCCCTGGGATTAAACTCAAGTCATCAAGCTAGACAACAAGCACCCACTGAGCCATTTCACCAGCCTTTTAGAAACACTCTTAGCTAGAATCCCAGAAAACAGCTTTCTAAATGCTGTTTCACTGTAGCTGGTGGCAGAGAGAAACCAGCCCAGAACCTGGATCATTTCTACCCCAGTATCCACAAGGATTCAAAAACAAAGAAACAAACAAAACAACAACAACAACAACACCCCTTTAATTTCAATGATTTCTTCAGTCTCTGCTTTTTGGATTCTAAAGTTTCAGGTCCTTCCAGAAAGGTAAGATTCCTCAAAGAACTCACAGGAGAAAAACAATAAAAAAATGAAAAGGAAAATTGCTTATCCTAATGTATCTCTTCCTTTTGATGCTAAAGATTTGCCTTGCTAGCTGGGGAAGAAACAAAAAAAAATGAAAGAGAGAAAGAGAGAGAGAGAAAGAGAGAGAGAGAATGGAAGGAAGGAAGGAAGAGAAGAAAGAAGAAAGACAAAACAAACAAAACAAAACACAGAAGTAATCTAAACTGTAGGTCTTCCTACCCCTATAATTCTATGTTAGATTATAAATTAGTGATACAGAGAAACAATGTGTACCTCAATACTTATCAGTGGAGTTGCATGCACCGTACTGCCCCTCAGGACAGACCTCTTCTCTGATCCTTGTCTGCTCTTTTTCCCATGCTCCTCCTTTAATCCTTAAAAGCAATTTGTAAAATGTCAAATAAGATCCAGGGACGTGAGAGTCAAGGAAGCCCAGGTAAAAGTCCAGGTCTCTCAACTAGCTCAGTGCTATTCATATTGTGTGGAATACTGAGAATACGTAGACTTCAGGGCACAATTGAGACAGTAGCAGTCTTTCTGTAATCTAGAATTCATGATTCCTTGAAACCATCTTTCCCATTGTCATAATCCAAAGCATTGGTTTCTCCTTAATGGTGCTAGCATCTTCAGAAACATCTCTTTTCTTGGTTGCATCTATGCACAGGATTTTTCTGATCAAGCTACAAGTCTTTTCAAGTTTAACTGCTCTGCTCTTTTGATCCAAAATATCATTTAAAGTATCTCTAAAATATCCAGCAATAACCACACCACAGCCTGAATACTGTGATTATTTCCTTCATGATATTAACTAATCTATCAAATCTAAATTCAGTATCATGCAGAATATTGTGGCAAAAACAAGATATAAGCAAGTTCTGACCTGTATTGTAATGATGTGATCCCTAGCCTAATTTCCAATAAAGTTCTCATTCCTATCTGAACCCTCATGAACCTGGCTTTCTCTGGCTGTATTTCTAGTTGTAAGTCTACTCTACTAAGATTTTACCAAAAGTTTCCCGTCAAGGTGCTGCTTCCAGTATTCTGGCCTTATTCTACTTAACCTTCAAATTCTTCCGATAAACCACTTACAAGGTGTGTATTGAGCACATCATTAGGTTTGTCACAGCAACAACTGCACTCTCTGATACCAATGTTATATTTTGGTTGTTTCTGGATAGCTATGAACAAAATGCCTGAGAACACGACTCGAAAAAGGAGCAACTTGTATGTAGCTCATAGGGTGTAGCCCAATGGGTGTTTTAAGCTAAGTTTCTTTTTTTTATGTAAAATAGTATTTTACTAATGGAAAAATAACAAATACAACTTTGAATTTGAAACAATTCTTTGACTTTTGAGTATTCTGGAAAAAAATAACTCAGGAATCAATGAGGGAGCTATGGAAAGTACTGCATCATTCAAGAGTAACTTTTGTTATATCCTAGATTCTTTTTTTTTCTTTTTTTTTTATTAGATATTTTCATTATTTACATGTAAATTTCTCTTTTCCCAGTTTCCCCTCCAAAAAACAAACAAACAAAAACAACAAAAACAAATTCCTGTTGCCTCCCTCTCCCCATGCCTGCCACCCCACCCTCTCCCACTTATTGGCCCTGGCATTCCCCTACACTGGGGCACAGAACCTTCACAGGGCAGAGGCCCTCTCCTCCTATTGATGATCGAATTTGCAATCCTCTACTATACACATGCTGCCAGAACAATCAAACTCTTCCATATACAGTCCTTGGTTGGTGGTTGAGACCCTGGGAGCTCTGAGGGTACTAGTTAGTTCATATTGTTGTTTGTCCTAAGGGGCTACAAACCCCTCAGGTCCATTGGTCCTTTCTCTAACTCCTTCACTGGGGACCCTGTACTCAGTTCAATGGATGGCTGTGAGCCTCTACATCTGTATTAGTCAGGTACTGTCAGAGCCTCTCGGGAGATAGCTATATTTAGGCTGGCTTGCCCTTCCTTCAGTCTCTGCTCCATAGTTAATCTCTGCAACTCCTTCCGTGGGTATTTGGTTCCCCCTTTTAAGAAGGAATGAAATGTCCACCTTTTGGTCTTCCTTCTTCTTGAGTTCCTTGTGGTTTCTGGGTTGTTCTTCCTGTATTCCAAACTTCTGGGCTAATAACCACTTATCAGAGAGGGCATTCCGCGTTTGTTCTTTTGTGATTGGGTTACCTTACTCAGGATGATATTCTCCAGATCCATCCATTTACCTAAGAATTTCATAAATTTATTGTTTTTAATAGCTGAGTAGTACTCCATTGTGTAGATGTACCACAATTTCTGTATCCACTCCTCTGTTGAGGGACATCTGGGTTGTTTCCAGGTTTTGGCTATTATAAATAAGGCTGCTATGAACATGGTGGAACATGTGCCCTTATTACATGTTGCAGTATCTTTTGGGTATATGCCCAGGAGTGGTATAGCTGGGTCCTCCGGGAGAACTATGTTCAATTTCCAGAGGAACCGCCAAACTGATTTCCAGAGTGGTTTTACCAGTTTGCAATCCCATCAGCAATGAAGTAATGTTCCTCTTTCTTCACAACCTCTCCAGCATCTGCTGTCAAAACCTGAGTTTTTTATCCTAGCCATTCTGACTGGTGTGAGGTGGAATCTCAGGGTTGTTTTGATTTGCATTTCCCTGATGACTAAGGATGTTGAACATTTCTTTAGGTTAAGCTAAGTTTCTTATAAGAGAGGGGAATAAAAAAGTAAAACAGGAAGACTTGACCCCATACCATTAGGTGGAGCAGCGAGGCAGCAGGAGTGAATGGTCGAGAAGACTCTTTACCACAAGGTGGACAGGAAGCAGACAGCTGGGGAGGGACAGACCTGTTTATCCCTCAAGGATACAGTTTCATACCTAACCCAGTGTTGTATTTTATCCAACTAAGCCTTACCTCTTAAATGTTTCTAAACATCCTGAAATAGCACACATAGCTAGAGATCAAGCACTCAGTAATGGGGTCATGGAAGAAATTTCCTGTTTAAACCACAGTAACACTTTCTATTTAAGTCATGCCTGATAACTGTTTATCACCAACATACTATGTCACTACGGCATTAGCAAGCAGATCCATCACGAAATGCATGTATGAAAGTGTCTTTGCTCAATGTGCTTTGCTTCAGAGTAAAAATTGGGTGACTCCGCTAGGTTTTAGAACTTGACTCGTGGAGTTCTTGCCCTACTCTCTGAACATGCTCACCTGGCGGTAGTGGTCCCAAAGCAGTCCTTGAACTGCACAGTTGTAGACGTGGTGTGGTAGATAGAGCACTTTTCCACCCAAGATGTTAGAATGCTAATGCACAGGCTGCATCTCATCCATATAGGTGTGTATCTAGAGCCTCTGGCAGTGTGTAGAGGGATAGTACAGGATTGACACTAGAAAGAAGACTCAGTCAATGGAGAGACAAGAATAAGTTCACCAGTAAATCAACAGGGAGGTTAAGGGTCACAGTGTACAGGGACAGCAGACCACAGTTACGGGGCCCTCCTTTGCTATACACAGGCATACAAGGACAGAAACCAAGGAATAGAGAAAAATCTGGTCCTTTTGGGATGAAACATCAGGAAAACTCCCATCATGTTGATTTTGGAGCCTGATGTAATGGCTCAACCACAGCTTAAGGGAAAGAAGATTCTATACTGTTGGTAGCCTGTCTTTGGGGCTATAAGCACTAGCATCATACTGGAGGCTAGACAGTTGGGGGCACCATCCACTTGTCCTGGCTGCAGGAGGCACGTGAAAGGATGAGGAGAAATGCCAGTCCTTTCTACCAACTGTCTTTCAGCCTGTGCTGGGAGTGAGAGGAAGGGAATCCAGAGCCCAGACCTAGACAGGTACCTGAAGGAAACAGTGCTATGTGCTAAACTCTGCAGCTACTAGCTGATTCTAAATACCCAGAATACATACAAATCTTACATAAAAGGAAACTAGATGTCATGCGACTCTGCCCAGTTCCACTGCTCTGAAAAGCAAGCAAGTGCCAGAGCATATCCAAACCTATTCCACACTACTAACTTCTGTCACAGAGTGAAGCTTTCTGCTCCATTGTCAAGTGTTAGGGACTTCTTTTGTTCAAAAGAAATCACATTCAGAAGTGTAACATGTGGAGTATACAAAAGCCGAGGTACCAAGTTGGAGAAATGGGAACAGTCCCAAGTCTGCCCTCCATCCCATTCCCTCCATACATACTTCATTTGGTGGCCTTTGAGGGGATCCTTAGCACTCTTCAGAGAGGACCAGAGAGCACCACATTGGGTAATTAGGCAGCTCTGTTCTTTCCTTCACTGCCTCCAACCTGAGCATCCCCGTTCACACTCAGCCCCGAGCCTCCCATGTGGAGTGGGATGCAGGTTTTCATTGTGTGGGTAATGTATGGGTTTTAATATACAAGTTTGCAATCTTTGTCTTTGATCTACCATGTGCATTTCTGAATAGGAACAACATCCCTGGTGACTCCTCACTCTGAGTAGCAGCCAAATCTGCAGCCAGTCTCCTGTAGAGCAGCGCAAAAAGCCAGCAATAAAAAAACTAACTAGCAAATCAACAGGGTGTAGTTGTTGAATGCATGCACATTCATAATTTGTAACTGTGTAGCTATAAATCCCCTCCTAGTGCTTTGCTTGAACGACCTGAAATGGGAGATGCTTTTAGTTTTTCTGCATTTAGATATTTGGTGGAAAAGCAATATACATTTGCCAATAGTAAAAATATTTATACCTTTTATTACCTTAAGGAATTGCCTCGATGACAGGAATTGCAAAGAAACAATACCAGATTTCACCAAACCCTAAAATGAAGTTGTTATCAACCCTAGATTATTTTAAAGGGAAGGAGGTATGTTTGATATGCCAAAGAGCCCTTTCAGTAAATCTTCAACAGCATGACTAGCTGCATAAACCATAAAAGAAGGATCTGACCCTTTCTGGGGAGGAGGGTAATGAGGAAAACCTTGCTCAAAGGAATAATATTCTAATGGAGAGCTCAAGAGTGCAGCAGGTAAAGGAGGAGTCATTCCAGGTAGTGGAGAGAGCAAGTATTGAGGCCCTGTGAAAGAGAGGACTTCAGGGAGAAGGCCAAAATGAGCCAGCATGACCAAACACAGAAAACAGTTGGGGTGAGGCAGTCTGTGGAATGTTCTTGCATATATATATATATACCACATGTGTGACCCTTAGAGGTCAGAAGGTGATGTCACATCCTCTGGGAACAGCAGTTATAGAGGTTGTAAACCATCATGCGGGTTCTGGGAACAGAATCCCAGTCTTCTGCAAGAGCAACGAGTGCTCCTAACAACTGAGCGTCTCTCTAGCCCCCATGTGAACCCTTTCACAGACCTTAATGTATATTTGCCTTTCTCTTTCTTTTACTGAAGAGGAAAGTGAGAAACAAAGATGGAAATGGCATCTCGAAGACTAAGAACTACCTATTAATAAACTCAAACCACCAGCCTCTTGCCTCTGGTTGCTGCTCTGCTCTGTGGTCTTGAGACCTCAGATGAAGGTGCAGGCATACACAGCAATAAATAAACGTTCCATATTGTATTGATGTTTGATTTCTGCTAATGCCCCATCACACAGTGGTAAGGTCCATGAGCAATCCTCAGTCATGCTAACTCCTCTGGAACCATGTGGCATTATAATCTCTCAGACAATGGTGTCTAAGAACTATGTATAAGGGTTTTAGATTCACAGGCTGCTTAGGTAATAATCCTAGAGTCTGTGGGCCAGACTCTCTTCCCTAGGAAGAAAAACAAGCTAGCATTTTTTTCTCAGAGAAGACAACCAGAAAACCTAAAGTATCACCTATCAGCCCCTGGGGGGGGGGTCACTGTTCTGCTTTTCCCATTCATTGACTATTGAGAGCCATTCCTGGTCCACTACACCCACAATCCAAGGACAGTGCACATCTACTATACAACAGTTTGTTCCCTGTTGTTTTGGAAGATTAGTGCAAACAATTCTCAAAGGACATCTAAAAAGCTTGAAAGAATATTTTTAAATAACAAATAGACATTTGTTATCCTTATAACCAGTTATTTATTCTGACTCTTTTTGTTTGTTTTTAGTATTTATTTATTTATTTAATGTATTTTAGCACACTATGGCTGTCTTCAGACACACCAAAAGAGGGCATCAAATCCCATTATAGATGGTTGTGAGCCACCATGTGGTTGCTGGGAATTGAACTCAGGACCTCTGGAAGTGTAGTTAGTGCTCTTAACCACTGAGCCATTTCTCTAGCCCCTATTCTGACTATTTTTCTTATGTTAGCTCACTTGTGTTTATTCTTTTATCACTTAAGGATTATTCCCCAATCACAGATTATTTAGAGGTGAAATATGACATAGCACCAGCCTTCGCTGAGTTCATCTTAGAGGGGGCCACCATGAACATGCTGATGACAATCCATGTGTGCCTCTAAATAAATGTCAGTTCTGGAGAGAGATTGGAGGTAAGTGCTTGCAGGGAGATTACCACAAGGGAGGTGAGGAATGAGCTTGGCTTGAATAATTCGACTGAATGGAGAATGGAGAAGAAATGGTTCTTTCAGACTGAAGGACAACTGGGTAGAAGCAAGGGGCTGAGGGATGCCCCTGCAGCCTTGGGTGACCCACCCTTCAAGGCTGTACATTAAAGTTTGTAATTCATGGTCAGTCCACGTTGATATAACTTCAGGCTTCTCACTGCTAAGATTTAACCTTTGTCATCTGGACCTTTTGGGAGTCTTGCTTAATTTCCAGAGAGAAAAAAAAATTAAGTAGTCAATATAAACTTTGCTAAGCTACTTCAAAGGATATCTGCAAAAGCATGGGTTAGCTTCTAACATGGGCAGCTTACAGGAGGCCTGAAACAAGCAATCGGAGCTTGTCGGTAAGGCCATGTTCTTTATCCCATTGGTCAAAGGTAGCCTACCACTTGGGCTCTCCACGGAAGCGGCTGCCAGACAGCCATGGATCAGAATCTGAAATGGGATGCTTCAGACTGGGCATTCCTTTGTTCCTCATTAAAGGCTTTGCCATGGCAATAAAGCCAAATTCCATAAAAAGATAACTCCCAATAGACCATCATAAGCCTGAATAGAGTAGGTGCTTAATAATGACCCAGGAAGAAAAAAACAACAGTATTTTGTGTTTTCACCATGCCAAACACTGCATTTTAACATTTTAAATTTAACAATTGCCTCAGAAACACCCTTAGTCTTGCTCTAAAAGCACTGAAAAGGAAATGATGAAACCTGAAATATTCCCATCCGAATGCTGACTGGAACTGGTTCCACATGGAAAGTTCAGTGCACTTAGGAATGCAGAATACAGTCTGCAAAGGGTCCTTGTGATAACGGGTCATAGAAGATCTTTCCCCTCTAATCTGAGATCCAGGGAGACACAGGAGAAGGGTTTGTTCTGATTGAACCCATTCAAGGATGCAAACTATTCCAAAATATCCTCAGGACTTGTCATACAAACACACACACACACACACACACTCACACATACACACACACACACACACATGAAAATGCAATTTGAGAACACCAATGTGTATCTGGAAAGGACTTGTAGATGTAGACTGGGACTTTATAGTGAGACTATTAAGGCATAAAGAACAACTCCTCCGCCGTAAATGTGAGGGAGCTGGAGAGAGGGCTCAGCTGCTCTTGAAGAGACCAGAGTTCAGTTTCCAGCACCCACACTAAACATCCCACAACCATCTGCAACTCCAGCAGACGAGAGCAGACACCCACTGTACCAAATGCACAAAACTCCACAGGGACACATAATTAAAAATAGTGAAAAAAAAAAACCCCACTAATTCTTCCTACTGTGTAGCAAATTACTAAGTTTCTCTTTGTTCTGGTGTCCTCCTCCATAAAGATGGTTTGGTACTGGGTGAACTGAGGACACTTGGTGAATGTGACAGGCCATGAGGATGAGTCCTTCTGCACTATGAGAAAGTAATGACTTCATGTGATCTGTATTTAAGAATCTAAGGCAAGTGGGGTGGGTAGGCTGTATGTAAGCCTGACGGACATAGATGAGGACATCAAGAAAATAAAAGTAAGCCGCCAGGAGTCTGTAGTACCTGGGTCTATAGGACAGCAGAGCTGAAGGACAATGAACCAAATGTTTATTCTTTCATGAGCCCCAAACAATCACTGCTAAAAATCATCTTCCAGACCATAAGTATGGCACTAGATAAGAGAAGGACTGACAGCTCTCAGCCAGCCAGTGGACAACGCATGAAAATAAATCCTTCTCTCTGCCTGTGCCCTGTCTCTGTGTTTGTATGTCGGGGTGTGTGTGAGTGTGTGTACTAATGGCTCTACTTCCCTGGGGGACACTAACTACACATTGACAAGACTGAAGAGTTTTTCATCCCCACAACTTCTGTTTGTTCTGTTTCATGTTTGACAGTTAACATGGCTAAAATCAATAAAAAACCCTTGGGGATTCACGGGCAGATGTTCTTGGATCTATCCCCAGGAAAAAAGGGGGGGCGGAGTGGGTTTGACAAAGCCCTAAGGCTCCTCAGCTCAGAGAGGGATAGCTGCTGAGTTAGAGGAATATAGAAAAGATCCATCCATCACTAGGATGGAGTTGGAAGTGCTCTATTGTCTTGGGGGGTGGGCGGGAATCTTGGGATCTTACCTTAGAATTTTCGTTTGTAAAGCTAACTTAGTCCATAAGGTTATCTCAAGATAAGAAAACTAGTATGTATCCCAGCATTATCCACTTTCTTTTGTTCTTGGATTGGGGTGAGTGGTTCTGTCCCAAAGGACACATACATATTTATGAGATAAACTGACTTATGATGTCTAATTTGTTAGCTCTCAAATGCATGGAGATTGAGTGTCTCCTTGTTCTCGCCTAATGGCTCCTTTCCAATTACCTGCACCACATCTGAGCCCCATGACCAAAGCAGTGGCTTTGGGCAAAGAGCCACTCATTGATTAGGGATTTACAGAACATACTGTACAGTTAGTCAAGTCTATGTGGAAAGGGCAGTGAGACAGTACAAAGGAGGTGATGAAGATAAATCAAAGATCATGTTCACATTCAGTGTCTTTTTGATGCTCTTTATTGAGAGAGAACAACCATTATGGTTCATGTTAGGCAGATAAGACAGAGGCATGGAGAATCAAAGTAACTTGCCCAAGTTTGCTGAGGAAATAAGCAGTTATTCTGCAATTGGAACCTAGGGCTTTGTTTGCAAATCCTCATGCATTACCTTTTATAGTCCCACCTTTCTGAAATATAGTAGTAGTCTACTGTGGGCCCTCATTTCCTTAAAACAACAACAACAAAAAAAAAACCTTATTTAAATCCTAGCTTTTTAAATGCATCTTTAATGCATAAAAACATTTTTGATATTATAGAAACAATAGAAATACTCCACAACTCGAAATTAGTGCACAGATAATTCCAGAGACATTTATTGTACAACTCTTCCCTGCCTGACTATTGAGGAACTCACAATGGGACTTAGAATAAAACCCAGCTTCTTCCTGTAACAGTTTTCCCTCATAAAAGACAGAGACAAGTGTTCAGAAAACTAGCCACAGAAATTATAACAAGATGATCTTGAAGGTTAGTTTAAGGACATCCCTCTTGGGTCACAAAAGGGCCTAGGACCTTTCTGAGGTCAACCCAGTAGTTTAGTGAGAGGCTCGTGGCTCCTGCTCAAAACATACTCTACTTCATGAAGCTATTCCCAAACTGGCCGGCCACTGTCCCCCACCAGCAGCAAGAGCACAGCTCCACAGTGCGTCTACACAGCTTGAGGATCCTCTCAGAGCCTCGGAGGCTTCTTCTACTCAGTCACATCAGAGATTCAGGACCAGTCAGAGGGAAGCAAAGTTAGTGAATTTACTAACTAGGACAATGGACAGAGGGACTTGAGAGTTGGCAGAGCAGGAGTTATGCAAGTGATTGTGGGCGTGTGGGGTTTCATCATTTAAGGGAGACGATCTATAGAACAAAGGGTGAGGCAGGAACATGTGTTGGTTTACGCATTTCCTTGTTGGAATCAGGTTTCCCTTTAAATAAAATAATAAGGCAACTTGGGGGTACTGGTAGGCAGAAAAGGTGTGATTGAGGCAAAAAAAAACATAGGTTAATGTAGCCACCAGCTGCTATGGGTTCCTGGGTTCCTGAAAGGAAAGCTGGGGATAGATGGGAAGGACTGCGAGAGAAATAACGAGACAAGACAAAGTTCCCTGATCAAGGCTCAATCTTTTAATTTTAAGGTCTGAATATAAAGGGGGGAGACCCCCGCTTTGCCAGGATCTTGTCAGGAAGACAAGTTCAGTTGCTCAGCTGGTAGTGGCTTCCTTCAGTAAGCTGCAGATGTGGCAGGACAATAGACTTTACCTAGGTTGGAAGACTCCACCCTCAGTGGGCTAAGCAAAGCAAGGTCTGATTCATCCCGCTCAAGGCTGGGGAAAGGGCACAGGTTAAAATGTAAAGATTAATTTGATTTTGTTGTGCCCTTATCAAGAGCATTATTCACTGGCTGTCATGTTAGCCTTGTCTGTGGTGTTTTCAGGAAGAAAGGATAATTTCTGTGTACTCTTTTCATTTAGGGCAGTTTCTAGTCAGCTATGCCAAAAGTATTGATTCAGCAAGAGACTTAAAATAGGCCCTGGTGGGTGAGGGGCCTCTTCCCTTCCCATACTCCATTGGTCTTTCAACTTTGCCTCAGTAACAAGGAGCCATGGGGCACCACACATATTTTATAATTCTAAAAGAAGGAAACACGGCAGTGGTTTCTAGGACATACCCATTAGAATCCATGTGAATGCCTTGTTCTGGAAGTTTCCCATTTTTAACAAGCATAGAATTCCTTCTAATGACCAAAATCTCAAGGACTAGGGCCTTGTGGATATATATCCCATTAAAAAATAATTGTAGTAAGCTAAGAAGAAAAAAAAAAAACTCATTTGCTCTTTCCACATGTGCATACATATCACACACACAGTTCTTTCAGATGGTTGATAAGTGTTTAAGTCAGGACATACAAAATTTAGGTTGTTTAGAACAAACTACCTTCGAAACAGAATGTGAGTTCCTTTTGGCTTGGAAATCTGAGACAAGGAAAATATTTAGTGGCCTCTGAAAGGAGGGAGCCTTGCTCCTCAAAGGAAGGACCTCCAAACAGTACCTTTGCTCTCAAAGATGCACCCGAAATACAGAATCCTCTGTCTGAGCCAAGACAGCAAGCCATTGTCCTAAGAGCCCTGCAGTGACTTGCAGTTCCAACACACCTGTCCTAGTTAGAGCTACCATTGCGGTGAGGAGACAAGATGACTAAAAGCAAGTTTGGGAGGAAAGAGTTTATATAACTTACACTTCCACATCACAGTCCATCATTGAAATAAGTCAGGACAGGAACTCAACCAGAGCAGGAACCTGTAAGAAAAATCTGATACAGAGGCCGTAGAAGGGGGCTGCTTACTGGTGCTCCCCTTGACTTGCCCAGCCCACTTCCTTTTTCTTTCTTTCTTTTTTTAAAAAAAGATTTTATTTATTTATTATACGTAAGTACACTATAGCTGTCTTCAGACGCACCAGAAGAGGGCGTCAGATCTCATTACAGATGGTTGTGAACTACAATGTGGTTGCTAGGATTTGAACTCGGGACCTCTGGAAGAACAGTCAGTGCTCTTAACCACTGAGCCATCTGTCCAGCCTCCCAGCCTACTTTCTTATAGAACCCAGGATCACCAGTCCAGGAGTGGCATCACCCACAATGGTCTATAGGCATTTTCTCAGTTAGGTTTCTGGACTTTCAAATGACTCTAGCTTTGGTCAACTTGACCTAAAACTAACTAACACAACACCTAACACTGGAGAGCAGCTCTCTGGAATGTGTGGGGCAATGCATGAAAGTCTCCCAAGTCCTATATTTGCTACAGGGTATACACTGGAGTCCAGAGGTCAGAGTCCACCTATCACCTGCAAACTGGATGTTCGGTATACTTGGGAACTCTAAGCCAGTTTCCTTTACCTGCCAAAGAGAATAATGGCTGTTGCAGAGTTTTGGTAAGTGGGAAGAGGCTATGCTCACAAAGTAGAATGCTAGCCTCCCAGTACAGGTGTTCAGTTTTTCTCTTCTTTCCTAGATCCATGCTTCAGAGAAGGTAATTTGTTTTATTTTATTCTGTATCTTTGATGGGTTCCAATGTCCAGAGAAATGACATTGCACATACTGTCATCAAAGACGAACATCGACAACAAAGCCAGGCAAACTCCATTTCTTCCAGGTCTTATACAGAGTGGTGTTTATCAACCACTGTGTGAGGGCGGGTACCTTCAGAGTTAACACTTCTATTAATGCATCCATAAAGTAGTCTTTCTTTACTTACGGCTGCCATTTTATGCTACAAGTTCATCATGCCTACATGTGCCCATTTCCACCATTTTAATCATTTGAGCACATGCTCCATGATTTTGAGCTACACCTGCCCCATAATGTATCTGCCATTATTCCTTTTAATTAGGATCTGAAACTGAGCATGCTCAGAACTCTACCCTTAACTGAGCATGCTCAGGGTGCTCACCCTAAAGTGATTTATATAAGCCTGTGTATCTACCTAGGTGGAGTTCCCACTCCTGCTCTGGAGATGACTCTTCTGTCCCTGCTCCTCTTACCTACTGCAGTAAAAATTCTTCCTCCATCTTTTGTTGCTGTTGTGCAAAAAAAGATTTTGACTCTACCATTCCCTGTTCTGTTTCTAGGCTTGTTTGGGGGATTTCTTTGTCATTATGATGGCAAACAACAAAGGTCCATGGATAAAGAGCTGGTTGTGGATTTGATTTTTCAGTTCTTTTTGAAAGTCTTTGAGACCGAACCCTGCCTGACAGAAAAAGACACATTATTCTCTATCACTATGGATTCTACAAGCTAGAACGCCCCATTTCTCTCCTACTAGGTCATTGCACACATTCCTAGGAAGATCTGGAGAATGAAAGGGTTAAAGACTCATTTGCATACTTCTAAGGAATATCCAAGCCAGCCTCCACTCTATAATGACCTTTGTCAAAAAAAAAAAAAAAAAAAAAAAATCCAAAACAAACCAAAACAAACCAAAACAAACAACCATGGCTTTTCTTCCTACACAGCAGTGCCACCTGCTGGATATATTATCACATTACACTTCTAACCTCTTGCTAGTGCCTTTGATTAATATTTGATAAACTGATTTGTAATTTGTAACTTCAGAGTACTGCAACCCTCAGGCAATGTTAAGGTTTAGTTTGCTTTTTAATAATTTCCAGGTAAGACAGAGTGTGTTCTGGGAGCCATGGCCTTAACCATGGCCTTGTGGAAAATTACTAGCTTAAATCTACAGCCCTGAGAGAACATGTGTACATAGTCTAACAGTAAGAATATTTGTGAGTGTGGAGGACCTGAGCCCGTTGGTTCCAGGAGCCGAAGATTGTCACCTTGCCCCCTCCCTTGCCCAGGGCTCTTCCCCCTCCCTTGAAGCTTTCTCTTGCTTGTGCTCATATTGCCATCCCTGAAGTAAAGTTTTTTGAAGCTTGATCTGACAACTGTCTTGCTCTCACTCCTCGTGTCTCTTGTCTCTTTTAGTCTCTCTCTAGTCCCCTGACCTAGGTCCCTATTGAATGTCCCACAGGTCAGGGCAAGTGTGGGAGTGGGGGGTTAGGAGAGATATCTTGGTTAAGATTCTGAATTATGAGAGTTGCTTTGTAATATAAAACTGGAGTATGGTCAAATGTGATAGCCTTACGAATTGACACAGAGGTCAGGGACAGACCAATTGGAGCTTTAGGCATTTTAAAAACTGCCCTCTTAATGCAGTCAATGGTCTATCACAAACTCAATGATCATTAGGACAGCTCTCCCAATTTTAACCATAGCTGTGGGGAAAATAAATGAAAGCAGCATCATTAACCTAGTTTAATGTCTTTTTGCTCATATTCAATAGAATTGTTCCATCTGAAAACTAGAATCAGGAATTCAGCTTTTCAGTAGTTTGAGCTGACCTCTCAAACTAATAGAATGTCCAGACTCCACATGGGAAGCCTCAGCTCACTCCAGAGTCACTGGAAAAAAGATGAGCCTGAACCTAAATTAAAGCTATTTTTCTGAAACAACTGTTCCAGAGTATTATGATTTCAATCATCACTTAACAGGACATAGTGAATGGAAGATTTCAGCCTTGCTGAAGGATGCCACTTGAGGAAATAAGTTCGTAGAAAGCCTGGTAATCTCAGAAAATGAGCAGTAGATGCTTGTCTCCTCCCTTATTGGGCTGGACTCTCCCTCCTAGTGTCTCTATAGCACTTCCTGACCTCTGTCATCACCCCTGCTAGGTGCCTGGGGTGACTATCTGTATTAGAGGTTCCTGGTCACACCTCCTCCCAGCCATTCAGCCAAGAAAGCCATTAGAAAACCAGAAAGAGGAGTGTGAGGGCGATGGAGTGAGGCAGGCTGCATATTCAGGGTCCCCCCCCCAAAAGCAAGCACTGGTTGAAAATACATGAGGCGTGTTTCTGGGGAACTCATTTCTACAGCATAAAATACCTTGAAAAGAGATCACAGGAAGTGATGGTGCATTCCTGTAATTACAAAACTAAGTAGGCAAGAGAAGGATCAGATGTTGGAGGCAATCCTAGGAAATTTACTTAAACAACAACAACAATAACAACAACAACAACAACAACAACAACAACAACAGATGTCACAGTGAGGGAAAGGCGGCAATACCTTCAGTGGCTTATGATAGTGCCAAGCTGGTGAGGAAGAACAAAAACTCAGGAACAAAAACTCAGGAAGACCGCAGGCACCAGTTTGCCTCCACGATTCTTGTTGACCAGTGAAAGACTTCTTACTTCTGAAAGTGGTAGGGACATAATGGATGAATGTTCAAGTCCTGATCTGTGGAGACCTCACAGCAAGTACTGGAACCATGTCTGTGTTCTTTATATACATATATACTTTTTTCTTTATTTACATTTATACTACTGTTCTATTAACAGTAACCTTTGCTTTCCCCTTTTCAAGGTCTGCCCTTTGGAAACCCCCTATCCCCTCCCCCGCCTCCTGCCGCTATGAAGGTGCTCCCCCACCCACCCACTCACTCCTGTCTTAACACCCTGGTATTCCCCTACACTGGGACACTGAACACCATCAGGCTCAAGGGCTGCTCCTCCCACTGACATCCAACAAAGCTGTCCTCTGCCACATACGCAGCCAGAGCTATGGGTCCCTCCATGTGAACTCTTTGATTGGTGGTCCAGTCCCTGGGAGTTCCAGGGAGTCTGATCAGTTGAAACTGTTGCTACTCCCATGGGGCTGCAACCCCCCTCAGCTCCTTCAGTCCCTTCTCCAGCTCCTCAATCAGGGACCCTGAATTCAGTCCAATGTTTGGCTTCAAGAATCTGCCTCTGTATTTGTCAGGCTTTGGCAGAGCCTCTCAGGAGACAGCCATATCAGGCTTCTGTCAGCAAGCACTTCCCAGCATCCATAATAGCGTCTGGGTTTGGTGACTGTATATGGGATGGATCCCCAGGTGGGGCAGTCTCTGGATGGTCTTTCCTTCAGTCTCTGCTCACACTTTGTCTCCATATTTTCTCCTGTGAGTATTTTGTTACCCCTTCTAAGAAGCACTGAAGCATCTACACTTTAGCCTTCCTTCTTCTTGGGCTTCATATGTTCTGTGAATTGAATCGTGGGTATTCTGAACTTTTGGGCCAATATCCACTTATCAGTGAGTGCATATGGTGTGTGTTCTTTTGTGATTGAGTTACCTCACTCAGGATATTTTCAGATCGATCCATTTGCTTGAAAATTTCATGAAGACATTATTTCTAAAAGTTGAGTAGTACTCCATTGTGTAAATGTATCACATTTTCTGTATCCATTACACTGTTGAAGGACATCTGGGTTGTTTCCAGCTTCTGGCTATTATAAGTATGGCTTCTATAACACAGTGGAGCATGTGTCCTTATTACATGTTGGAGCATCTTTTGGGTATATGCCCAGGAGTGATATAGCTGGGTCCTCAGGTAGTACTATGCCCAGTTTTCAGAGGAATCACCAGACTGATTTCCAGAGTGGTTGTACCAGTTTGCAGTCCTACCAACAACAGTGTTCCTCTTTCTCCACATCCTTGCCAACATCTGCTGTCACTTGAGTTTAGCCATTCTGACTGGTGTAAGGTGGAATCTCAGGGTTGTTTTGATTTGCATTTCCCTGATGACTAAGGATGTTGAACATTTCTTTAGGTGCTTCTTAGCCATTTCAATGTCCTCAATTGAGAATTCTCTGTTTAGCTCTGTTCCCCATTTTTAAATAGGGTTATTTGGTTCTCTGGAGTCTAACTTTTTGAGTTCTTTGTATATATTGGATATTAGCCCTCTGTCAGATGTAGGGTTGGTAAAGATCTTTTCCCAATCTGTTGGTTGCCTTTTTGTTCTATTGACAGTGTCTTTTGCCTTACAGAAGCTTTGCAATTTTATGAGGTACCATTTGTCAATTCTTGATCTTAAAGCATAAGCTATTGGTGTTTTCTTCAGGAAATTTTCCCCTTAGAGAGTGGGCAACCTTGTCTAGTCCCTGATTTTAGTGGGATTGCTTCAAGTTTCTCTCCAATTAGTTGGATGTTGGCTACTGGTTTGCTTATATTGCTTTTACTATGTTTAGGTATGGGCCTTGAATTCCTGATCTTTTCAAAACTTTTACCATGAAGGAATGTTGAAATTTGTCAAATGCTTTTACAGCATCTAATGAAATGATCATATGTTTTTTTTTCTTTGAGTTTGTTTACTTAGTGGATTATATTGATGGATTTCCTTATATTGAATCATCCCTGTGTCCCTGGGATGAAGCCTACGTTATTCTGGTATATGATCATTTTGATGTGTTCTTGGATTCAGTTGGCAAGAATTTTATTATTTTCACATCAGTATTTATAAGGGAAATTGGTCAGAAGTTCTCTTTCTTTCTTGAATCTTTGTGTGGTTTTGGTTATCAGTGTAACTGTGGCTTCATAGAATGAATTGGGTACTGTTCCTTCTGTTTCTATTTTATGGAATAGTTTGAAGAGTATTGGTATTAGGTCTTCTTTGAAGGTCTGATAGAATTCTCCACTAAACCCATCTGGTCCTGGGCTTTTTTGTTTGTTTGTTTGTTTGTTTGTTTTTGTTGTGGTTGGGAGACTTTTAATGACTGCTTCTATTTCTTTAGGGGTTCAGGGACTGTTTAGATGGTTTATCTGATCCTGATTTAACTTTGGTACCTGGTATCTTTCTAGAAAATTCTCCATTTCATCCAGATTTTCCAGTTTTGTTGAATATAGGCTTTTGTAGTTGAATATAGGTTTTTGAGTTTTTTAATTTCCTCGGTTTCTGTTGTTACATCTCCCTTTTCATTTCTGATTTTGTTAACTTGGATATTGTCTCTGTGCCCTCTGGTTAGTCTGGCTAAGGGCTTATCTATTTGTTCATTTTCTCAAAGAACTAGCTCCTGGTTTTGTAGATTCTTTTTATGTTGTTTTTATATCTACTTGGTTGATTTCAGCCCTGAGTTTGATTATTTCCTACTGTCTATTCCTCTTGGGTGTATTTGCTTCTTTTTGTTCTAGAGCTTTCAAGTGTGCTGTTAAGCTGCTAGTGTATACCCTCTTCTGTTTCTTTTTGAAGGCACCCAGAGCTATGATTTTCCTCTTAGCACTGCTTTCATTGTGTCCCATAAGTTTGAGTATGTTGTCCATTCAATTTCATTAAATTCTAAAAAATCTTGAATTTCTTTCTTTATTTCTTCCTTTCTTTTAAGTTATTATTCAGTAGGGTGTTGTTCAGCTTCTACATGTATGTGAGATTTCTGTTGTTTTTGTTGCTATTGAAGACCAGCCTTATTCTGCGGTTATCTGATAAGATTCATGGGAGTATTTCAATCTTCTTGTATCTGTTGAGGCCTGTTTTGTGACCAATTATATTTGTCAATTTTGGAGAAGGTACCATGAGGTGCTGAGAAGGCATATTCTTTCATTTCAGAATGAATTGAAAGAATTGATATCTATAGATATCTGTTAATTCCATTTGATCCATAACTTCTGTTAGTTTCACTGTGTCTCTGTTTAGTTTCTGTTTCCATGATCTGTCCATTGATGAGAGTGGGGTGTTGAAGTCTCCCACTATTATTGTGTGATGTGCAATGTGGGCTTTGAGCTTTAGTAAAGTTTCTTTTATGAATGTGGATACCCTTGCATTTGGAGCATAGATGTTCATAATTGAGAAAAAGCAAGAAAGTAATCTTTTTTCAACAAACCCAGAAGAAGATATCCACAGAAACATAAAAATAACATCAAAAATAACAGGAAGCAACAATCACTACTCCTTGACATCTCTTAATATCAATGGACTCAATTTCCCAATAAAAAGACATAGACTAACAGACTGGATAGGTAAACAGGACCCAGCATTTTGCTGCATACAGGAAACACCCCTCAGTGTCAAAGATCAACACTACTTCAGAGTAAAGGGCTGGAAAACAATTTTCCAAGCAAATCATCCCAAGAAACAAGCTGGAGTAGCCATTCTCGTATGGTATAACATCAACTTTCAACCAAAAGTTATCAAAAAGTATAAGGAAGGACACTTCATACTCATCAAAAGAAAAAATTAGCAAGAAGAACTCTCAATTCTAAACATCTATACTCCAGAATGCAAGGGCAACAACATTCATAAAAGAAACTCTACTAAAGCTCAAAGCACACATTGTACTGCACACAATAATAGTGGGAGATTTCATGTCTGTATTCTTGAAAGTAAAAGTTTCTTCCCTGCCCCACCCCCTCACACCTGTCTCACACCCATTCCCCCTTTCCTCCCCCCACACCTAAGAATGCCTTCAGTCACTGTTATAAAACCACCTGCCATAAGCAACTTGGAGGAGCAAAGATTTGTTTTCGTTCGAGGTTTCAGTCCATAGTTCCTTGACCCCACTGGATTTGTTATGAACATTTTGTACATTTTATAATGGAACCTTTCCAGCTACTATTGGAGGTATTTGATCCATTCAAGTAATTGCTGGAAGGTTCCACTTATCCAAAGTCACATAGTTCAGACAACACATAAGCCATAGAATTTCGGACCCATTCCAGTAATCAGCTCAGCATAGTAGTTTTACTCTCTTCAGAGGCACCTGAGAGCACAATCACAGCATTCACAGTGCAGGATCCAAATCCATCCTATACAATCTGCCTTGTTGTACTAAGCACTGTTAGTTTTTGGCCTTGATTAGCTGTGACTAAATTTCTCTACCTAGATCTTAAGATTCTCACTAGTTCATCCCATTTAGGACCATAGCCTTGGGGCTACCCAAATATGCTGGGTTCCTATCCCATTCCAAAGCCAGTCCTGGTTCACCACCTAACCCTGATCAAGCCTAGGACACAGGATAGGCAAAGGCAATAAGAACAGCAGGAATATGCAATGTGTTGAAGCTCATGAACATGAGTAGCATGAGGGAGATGGTCAGGAACATGAGGGTGGACATGTGGAACATACTCTCAACCTTCTTAATGCCACAACCATACAGTTTCTCAGGTTGTGGTATCCTCAGCCACAGAATTATATTTGTTGCTACTCCTTAACTATAATTTTGCTACTGTTACTAATCATAATGTAAATATCTGTGTTTTGTGATAATCTTAGGTGACCCCTGTGAAAGGGTCGTTGTACCACACAAAGGGGTTGAGAACCATTACTCTAAGGTATCTTAGCAAAAAGCAAGCATAGCAGCATAATACCAACAGCATGTGCCTGTCTTCTATAAACAAACCCTAAAATACAAAGATGGTGTAACAGACCTGGCAGAAATGAAGATGTTCTTAGGAAAGATTTGTGTCTCTTGTTCTTCTGATAGATGGTTGAAACAATGGACACTAAAGAAATGGGGACTTCCTTCCTGGAATCTCATGCTGGGAGAAGAAAGGGGCTTCAGCTTTGTGAGACCACCTACAGGATGAGACTGAAGCCCAGACAAGGATTGTCAATGCAGGCAGCCTCACTGGTCACTCTGCCCCATGGCTTCCCTGCCAGTCTGTTGCAACACTTTGTATGTTTGCAGTTGTTACATCTGTCCTAACTACAGGTCCATTTCTATAGACAGGATCATCCCGAAGGGTAAGGATTGTGTGTCTCAAGTAATAAGATACTCCCTTGAACAGAAGATCTTTAAAAACTGAAAATAATAATTCCTGTGTTGAACCTAGATGAAATTTGAAAAATAAGACCAGAGTCATTCTCACAGCCAACATTTTCACCAAGAGCCATCAGCACAACGCTGGGTTACTGTGATGACTTCCTTGTCACAGCAGGTCCCAACATAAGGCAAGTCAGGATTTTATTTTGTTATTTCATTTTATTCTTAATTTTAGATATCTACTTGTTTTCTATAAAGAGAGAAAGAACAGGTGTGGATTTGGATGGGATGGGAGGTCAGGGGGAATCTGAGAAGAGTTGATGAAAGGAAACCATAGTCAGAATATATCTTATTAAAAAAATGTTTAAAAATACAAAGAAGAAGAGGAAGAAGAGGAGGAGAAAGAAGAAAAGGAAGAGGAGGAAGAAGAGGAAGAAGATGATGTAGAAGAGGAAGAGGTAGAAGAGGAGGAGGAAGATAAGAAGAAGAGGAGGAGCAAGAAGAAGATGGAGGAGGAGGAGCAAGAAGATGGAGGAGGAGCAAGAAGAAGATGGAGGAGAAGGAACAAGAAGAAGATGGAGGAGGAGGAGGAGGAGGAGGAGGAGGAGGAGCAAAAAGAAGATGGAGGAGGAGGAGCAAGAAGATGGAGGAGGAGCAAGA
>NW_022196903.1:51101859-51133628 GCF_008632895.1 Mastomys coucha
AGGAGGAGGAGGAGGAGGAGAAAGCCCTGGTAACAGACTAGCATCATGGCTCTGCAGGTAAAGGTGCAGTTCTCTCTACCATTTGTTTCCAACAGAGAAAGGTATCATTTTAAATGTGTGTAACAACGATCACTTTTTGACCTTTTTTGCTATTATTGGGCATCTACATGAACCTTATCAATGACCACCTTAGATAGTATGTCTTTGGGTTTTAAATGTTCTAGTTTGATCCTATTTAGCATCCTGGCTTGTAAGCATGAACTTTGTGGGGGGACCTCCAGGTACCCCAAGTTAACTTTACATTTAGCTTTTGAGGGTTTCAGCAACAAAAATTAAATGTTTCAAATATCTCAAAATCAGTCATTATAGGCACAAGAATAAGCCCAATTTATAGACTTAGATCTGGGAATAATGTATTTTGTCAAGCAGATAATAACCTATACCTTAGAGAACCCCCAAACTTGTGAAAGAGGGTTCACTGTGGGATCCCAGGACATAGGGAAGAAACTGCCCTCCACAGAGTTCTAAGAAACAAAGCTTTGCCCCTCTGCAAAGTGAGAAAGCACTGGAAGGGACAATGTCTCACATCTGAAGGGAGGATAGGGTATCAATCTGATGATGACTGATCTTAAATACTGAAGCTTCCCAGAGTTCCCTAGTGAAGCACCACTTGATGTAAGTGACTGTAGATCACCAATGAGGCACTCATGTAACTCTAGATGTGGCAGGTAAAATGTTAGTTTCCACCCAATATAGGAGCATTATTCTCTACTTTAATCAATAGCCTAGGATCCCATTTTAAATAACAGCATATCCAAGTGATGGTGGGAATGCCTCCAAACCAAGGAATTACTGCCATACTAACCTTGTTACTTGTTAAGTCTTATAAGTTGCTAAGTAAAAAGGCATGCAATCGGGAGTCCTCATTTAATAGCTAGGGAACATTTCTAGATGTGTGGTTTGTTTCTCTAGCTAAACCTGTACTATATAACGATCTAGGATGTATATAAACTACAGCAGCTAAAGCAATGTTGCTAGATTGGCCTTGTCAAGGATTTAAATCATCATTTGATGTTTGCTCATACCTTCCCTGAGGGAATAAAGATTTAAAAGAGCTAGAACTCAAGGAATTCCCTAGAACAAAGCTCTCTTTTTCAATTCTTCACATCCTTAAGAATTTAAGACATAGTACTTAATACCAGTGTACTAGGGAAAGGCTTAGAAATTCTCTTCAAACAAGAGTATGTGTCTCTTAACTTCTTACATGCAAAGCTTTAGGCACCTGTCAATAGTTGTAATTTTGCTTTAGGTCTTGGTTTTCTTCATTGTTTTTTCTTCTGTCATGACTAGTATAGTCAATATTCAATATTTATAATCTTGCACTAGTTTCCTTTTGATCTATTCAACCTCTGGGTTTCTTCTTGAAATTATGCCTGTGCATTTTGCTACATTCTCAATATAAAACTATAAGAATACTTTGTCAAACAGTAGTAAGAGACTAACACAAGAATCTCACCCCGGGAGCAAACTACATAAGGATAACTCTAGGGTAATATATGGATGCTGTTTTCCTGCTCTTGTCCTTTGGGGGCCATTCATTGACAGAATCAGATTATTTCTCTTTGGACCTTTATCCTTTTTTTAAAAGATAATTTTGTAATTATATTTGTTAGCATTTTGTCTCAGCTCCGTCCACAGTTACCTGGCAACAGCCAGGTGTACCTGACTCACTATAAAGGGGGCTGCTTGCCCCCTTCTCTCTCCCTTGCTCTTGCCGTCTTGCTCCCACTGTCTCTCTGCCCATTCCCCTCCACCCTCTCTCTCCTCATGGACAGCCTCTACTTCTCTATTCTTCCCCTCCACTCTCTCCCTCTCTCTCACTCTGTCTTTCTCTGTCTCTACTATCCTCTTAACTCCCCTCCCCATGCCCTGAATAAACTCTTGTATACTATACCACCATCATACCATCATGTGGCTGGTCCCTCAGGGGGAAGGGATGCCTCAGCATAGGCCCACAGAGGCATCCCCTTCCCCCATACCTGACTACACATCTACTAAAACATATCCCCTCTCTCTTTATCTTTTTATAAACACAATGATATTTATATACAGAACACTTAGTACTGTACATTTAGCCCTTTTTAGTGGCAAGTTATTTGGCCTTTGGTTTTTCCAGCTTGGCAATGAGAGTCACAGATTTAGGACCCAGGATGTTGTCTTCTCAGTAACAATGGATCTCATCATATCTGTCCTTGTAATTGGTCCTGATAGCTTCCATCAGCTTATCCAGAGCGCCTTTGTTTTCTGAGTCAACCTTTGTGAAGGCAACAGTGGTGAATATGTTCTGTGGGCCAGCTGTCCCAGCCTGGCCTTTTGATAATGCAGTAGGGGACCCCCATCTTGTGACACAAGCAAACAGGAATGTGGTTTACATTGTAGGCAATCACCACCAGCTGAGCCTTCTTGTTTTCTACCAAGATAGTGACTGTATTGACCCCTGCTGGAAGGATAGGTGGTCTCTTAGTTGTGAACTTTGGTAGAAGCTTTTTTCAGCAGCCTTGTTTCATCTGCTTTGTCTCTGGCCTGTACTTGTGGGCAAACTTAAGCATCTAGGTATCTGTTTGCTGGTTAATGGCGGGAAGTTCTTTGAGCCACTTATAGAGGAGAGCCCCTTTGCTGCTTTAGCCTGATATAGCAGGGCCATTTGTAGAATTAAAAGAGATTTCTTTGGGGGTGGATGTCTTACCCAATGCAGAAGTTCTTTTCTCAAACCACCATTTTGGCCTCTTGTTTCTTCATAGGAATGGGGCCAGAGCTACATTCTTCCCATTGTTCTTTCTTTGGGGCTTTTTGCTTACCTGGAGGAATGAGCTGGACCTTGTGTTTTTAACTTCTTCTTCTAGGATATAGCAATTTCTGACCAATCGTTATGCCTGCATTTTAGCAAGTCCTGCTATAGGGAATCCAGGTACTCTCTAACTGCTAGATAGAATAGGGAGACTCTTGTGGTCCCTTCCTGGCAGGGACTATGTAGCAGGGAGTGGCTTTTAAATGAAAGACCACAGACCCTAATTTTTAGCTATCACCAAAAGACTTCTGGGACTATGGCTCTCAGAGAGAAGCTGAGGCAGGGAAGTAGGGTAGAGGATGAAGTCTAGATGGCTTGGATGAAATGGATAATTTTATAGAAAGATACCAGGGGACTAGTGAGATGGCTCAGCGGGTAAGCGCACTGACTGCTCTTCCAAAGGTCCTGAGTTTGGATCCCAGCAACCACATGGTGGCTCACAACCATCTGTGATGATGCCCTCTTCTGGTGTGTCTGAAGGGCCAGAACAAGTGGGGTGGAGCAAGCAGAGGTCCTGAGTTCATTTCCCAGCAACCACAAGATGGCTCACAGACATCTGTACAGCTACTGTGTACTCATACACATAAAATAAATAAATAAATCTTAAAAAAAAAAAAAGAAAGACACCAGGTACCAAAGTTAAATCAGGATCATCTAAACATCTAAACAGTCCCAGAACCTCTAAAGAAATAGAAGCACCAGCAAAGACACACCAGCAGAGGGCATCGGATCTCATTACAGATGGTTGTGAGCCACCGTGTGGTTGCTGAGAATTGAACTCAGGACCTCAGGAAGAAGAATCAATGCTCTTAACCTCTGAGCCATCTCTCCATTCTTAACAACACACACACACACACACACACAGAGAGAGAGAGAGAGAGAGAGAGAGAGAGAAGATAAAAACAAGATAGAAAAAGTTTATTAAATCCATTTTATTTAATTTTATTTAAATTTAACAATTCGTTTATCAAAATTTGTAATGTCACTTGGGTCATGTGATAGTTTGAATGAGCATGGCCCCATAGACTCATGCATTCGCATGCTTGGTCCACAGTTGATGAAACTCTTTGGGAAGGATCAAGAGGTGTGACCGTGTTCAAATACATGTGTCACTTGGAATGGGCTTTAAGGCTTCAAAGACCCAGCCAGGCCCAGTCTCTCTGTGTCTGCTGCCTGTGTATCAGTATGTCAAGCTTTCAGCTGCTGCCCCAGCATTGTGCCTGTCTGCTTTCTGCCTTGATGATCTGCCCCCTCTGAAACTGTAAGCAAGCCCCAATTAAATGCTTTCCTTTAGAAGCTTTTGCCTTGGTCATGGTGTGCCTTCTCAGCAATAGAACAGTAAGTAAGACAGCTTGTTTCTTCATAATTAACGATGATCTGCTGGATTCTGCAATTTAAAGTCTTTTAGTCTCAGATTTTGTGGCACAGCGACTTTTCACCTCCTTTTGTGCTCATACTTTGTCTTCCAGAAATTTGAAGCATTTACATGAGCTTTTGGTAAACAAATTCACTGATTTTTCTCTTGATTTCATAACTCTTGGTTCCATGGGATGTTTTAATCATCAACCCTTTGCCACATTTTAACTTCACGTTTTTAAAGTCTAAGTTTTAACTTTTCTGATGTAAAATTAAATTTACCCATTTATCTTTCAGCACTGTTTTCCCATTCCTTTTCTTCAATAATAAGTATCCTTCTCTTCTGTGCAACGCCCTCTTCTGACTTTGGAACCATTTGTTTCTTCAGTGAAAGTCATCTCAGTGTGGTCAGGTTAACCCAGGCATGAGCTCTGTAGGTTCATTGGCACATCTTAGGAGCTTTGCTCACTTCAGTATGTTCAATAGCCAGAGAACATACATCAAAACCCTTAACTTCAACTATGGAGCAGAGACTGAAGGAAGGACAATCCAGCCTGGTATGGCTGTCTCCTGAGAGGCTCTGACAGTACCTGACAAATACAGAAGTAGAGGCTCACAGCCATCCATTGGACTGAGTACAGGGTCCGCAATGAAGGAGGTAGAGAAAGGACACAAGGAGCTGAAGGGTTTGCAGCCCCTTAGAAGAAACAACAATATGAACTAACTAGTACCCCCAGAGCTCCCAGGGACTAAAACTCCAACTAAAGAGTACACATGGTGAGACTAATGGCTCCAGCAGCATGTGTATAGCAGAGGATGGCCAAGTCAGTCATCAATGGGAGGAGAAGCCCTTGGCCCTGTGAAGGTTCTATGCCCCAGTGTTGGGGAATGCCAGGGCCAGTAAGCAGGGGGAGTGGGGAACAAGGTTTGTTTTAGTTTTTGTTATTTTATTTTATTTATTTTTCTTTTTTTTTCCTTTTTTTTGAGGGAAGCTTGGGAAAGGAGATATTGTAAATAAAGAAAACATCTAATAAAAAAAATAGAAAAGGCCGGGCGGTGGTGGCACATGCCTTTAATCCCAGCACTTGGGAGGCAGAGGCAGATGGATTTCTGAGTTCGAGGCCAGCCTGGTCTACAGAGTGAGTACCAGAACAGCCAGGGCTACACAGAAAAACCCTGTCTCAAAAAAAAAAAAAAAAAAAACAAAAAACAAAAAACAAAAAACAAAAAACAAAAAAAAGTCCACCTTAACTTCAGCATGACTCTGCATTTTTAAACATGTGCTGAAAATAAATAAATCAGCACTTTTTAGTGCCACTGACTCTGTGCCCTGTCCTACTGTTTGGCCTAGGTATACTTACTGACCACCTTTATACCAATGGAATGGCCAACATGGCTCCTTTGAAATGGCATCTTTCAAACACATGGTAACTTCTCAGATATGTATACCCTTGATGGCCTAGAAGCTTTTACTTGTGATCTTAAGAGAACATAAAGATTTGAACCTCGTAATTAGCCTGATGTTGTAGGGTTTTCTGGGTCAAGAGAGTAGTGAACCATCTCACAGGTCACCCAAGGCCACTTACAGGGTAAGGAAGCCTTAATCTACAGTGCCCTTTCAATTGTACTTACCCATTTCACCATCTTTAGGATTCCTCTAACCAGTTTCTATATCTGATTTTATGCCAGCCTGCTTTCTACCTACTTGTAAGAAGAGTAGCTTGTCTTCCATCATAGAGTTGTATTTATAATCTCTGGACACAGAGGGCCATCATTTAAGGACCCATTTCCTTGTCTAGATTCCATCTCCTAAGTTTCTATCACATCCTAGAAACCCATAAAATGATGAACCCATCAACAAAGTAAGACCATTAACGATGTCAGAGACTTCACAAGCCAATCACTTCCTACCTTTGGATATTGTTGAAGGGAACCAGGCCTTCAGCATTTAATTCTTTGGTAGACATTTCAGGACCAAATTGGTACACTAATCTGTCCTGGTTAGTTTTATAGCAACTTGACACAATCTAAAGTCATCTGAGAGGAAGGAACCTCAATTGAAAAAGTGTCCCAATAAGAGCGGGCTGTAGGAAAGCAAGCCTCTAGGGCATTTAAGATTCTGTCTCCTAATATTGCATTACCTCCTGGGAACTCATAAAATGGAGTTAGTGTGTTAGCGATGGCAGAGACTTCACAATACATTCACTTCCTATCTTTGGACATGAAAACCAACCTTAAATTTTTTAAAATTAGTAATTGGTGGGAGAGGGTCCAGTCCAATGTGGGTGGTAACATCCCAATTTTATAAGAGAACAGGTTGAGCGAGTCACGAGGAGATCAAGCCAGTAAGTATCGCCCCTCCATGGCCTCTGCATCCAGTTCCTGTCTCCAGGTTCCCAAGCTGTTTGAGTTCCTGCCTTGGCTTCCATCAATGACTCAGGATAAGTAAGCTAAATGAATCCTTTCATCCTCATGCTGCTTTTGTTCATGATGCTTCATCAGAGCAATAGTAATCATAACTAGAGCACTAATGCAAACCACAAGAATAAGTGCAATAAGCGAAAGGCTAAGTGACCCACAAACATGTAAAATTTGTAGGGTGCTGCACTCTTCAAATTTAGACTTCCATTTGAGCTTTCTTCAGAGCCCCAAATCAGCATTTT
The DNA here is from genome assembly GCF_008632895.1 of Mastomys coucha. Taxonomy (NCBI): domain Eukaryota; kingdom Metazoa; phylum Chordata; class Mammalia; order Rodentia; family Muridae; genus Mastomys; species Mastomys coucha. The sequence goes on from NW_022196903.1 coordinate 51,108,727, forward strand.
AATCAAGTAACTATTGTCATATGATTTCTTCAATTGCTAAATAAAGCAATTTCTGTTCTGTTCTAAAGACTGCCCTCTCTTTGCTCAGCTACAGGTACACTTTCCCATGTAATTGATGCCTTCTTCACCCTCATCATTAGCAACATCACCAGGATCTTTCTCAAACTCCCTATTCGTGTTCTGTTGATTCCACTGTCCAATTTTCAGTCTCCATATTCACTTCCTCCTCTGCCCTCAATTCCTCCCTGTCTCTGAGATCGCCTTGCTGAATTGTCAACTTTGTCTCTTCTCGGCCTCTAGCAAATTCTCTATTTGACAGCCACATGGTCTGTGTAGCTTTAAATTTTATCCCACTAGAACCCTGTTAATATTTTGTGTGTGTATGTGTGTGTGTGTGTGTGTGTGTGTGTGTGTGTGTGTGAGAGAGAGAGAGAGAGAGAGAGAGAGAGAGAGAGAGAGAGAGAGAGGAAAAAGAATCTTTTAATTACTTTTAAAATCAAGTCTTCACTCTCTAATATAGTATTATACAACATATCTACTTTTGTCTTTACCTATCCTGAGGCACTTACCTCATGCTAACCTCTCTAGTATTTACCACCCCAGCACAGCGTCTGCCTTCTTCTGTTTTTTAAATATATTCTCTTTGCTTGTGTTCTTTCTCCTCCTTAGAATGTGTATCTCTTTCCTCTAGATGCCTGAGACTGCAGGTCTGTACTAAGATGAGAAGAGTCATTGGGATGTAAGAAGAAATAGTACCTCCCCTTTTCATGACAGTAGACCCATGGTATCAACAACTGGAGTTGGTATTATCAAATCACATCAGTGTCAAAGAGCTAACTGGAAAGTCATACACACACACACACACACACACAAACATGCGCATGCACATGCTTCATAAAAAAAAAAAACACACACAAAAACACGTGCATGCACGTGCTTCATCAAAAGTACAAACCTGATGTGCAAGTATCTCCTTGAGACTCCAGTATCATCTCCTTGAGACTCCAGTATCATCTACTTACTTGGGAGCTGTCTTCCAGGGTCATGATACAAATAGTAGATTGATAGCAACTTAATAAAACACAACAGTAGGAAACAATGCCAATGCACAGCTTTGATATTGCAGGGTAAACTGAGGCAGGCAGCCAGTGCTGAGAGCAGCTGATAGAGGTGGATCCAGATACTTACTGGGGCTTCTGCCTATGGCAGCCAGTGATTAGAGAAATTACTCAGCAGACTTATCCCTGAGGGAACAAAGCTTAATTTCCTGGGACTTGACACTCCACGTAGCCAGTGAAAAATTCTGGACTCTTTTAACTCCCAGGGGCCAATGAGAAATAAAAAGAAAGAGAGAAAAATCATACATACACATACACATATATACACACTGAGTAGATGAAGCAAAAAGGAAACTCCAATAACTTCATATATACAAATACACGCACACAATTGGTGGATAAAGCAAGCTCCAACACACACCCAAACAAGCTTTACATACATACATACATACATATATACATACATATGTACATACATACATGCATACATATGTACATACATACATGCATACATATATACATACATATATACATACATATGTACATACATACATGCATACATATATGCATGCATACAGATTTGATGGATGGGACAAAGGTCCAACACACACTCTTATACAAACTTTACATGATACATACATGTGCATACATGTATACATAATACTTGGGAGGTAGAAGGAACAAACTTCCAATGAGTTTATTTTTTCTCCCATATTTGATATATATCTCAGCAAAATCATTTAAGCAGTATAAATTTACAATGTGAATATGTTTTTGTTTTCTTCTAGTGAATGACTATGAAAACGCAGTATGTTTCCCAATACCTTTACAAGAAGTAACATTATATAGTACAAATAATGAAAATCATTATTCCCAAGAACTCATATATATTTGTAACTAAGCAACTTGTTATAGATTAACAAAGTGTGAGCAAGCAAGGGAGTTTTCTCAGCCAGTTTCTCTTACTGGAAGGCAGCAATTTGTGGTTATTTTATTTTTAAAATTAATCTTATAAGAATCTTAAAAGAATCACAAATCTAAACTTTTATATAAAAATCAGTCATATCTATTTTAAATCCTCAGAATGCATATCTACTGATCAGAAATTCTTCATAAGTCAGATCGGAAAGCTGAGAGAAAAACTGGTAGAAGAAATCAATTATCACCAGTCCAGCTTCAGTGAGAGTCACTTCAGCCAGTGCTGCCATTGTTTTTGTTCTCTGACCCTAAAAGGTCCGTGGCTTAACTAGTACAAGTGTGTCTTTCTGAACTTCAAATTGTTCCCTAAGATTTTCTACGTCAGAGCCAGTAGCAAAAACCTCTTAACCTAGCTTCACTAACAATTTCAGTTTTCCAACTGCTTTCTAAGGTTGGTGGTCATTGCTGACAATCTACATTTCTAAGTTCTTTCCTAGGATGGTGATTAAATAATAAATCTGCTCCAGCACAATGCCTGAAAAAAAGAGATCAAGCACTGTTATTGTGAATACCAGAGATACTGCCCAGTGAGGAGCTGGAAGTCCCCTTAAAGTTTTCATATAATTCTTAGATTAAGAGGGATGTGAGGGCAGCAAGCAGAGCAGAACTCCATAATAGCATGAAGTCCTTTGTACATGTAACTGTCAGGGTCATGCCTCAATCCAGGTGCATCCATCGTGTCTTTGCCACCAGTGGACCACATTCCACAAGTTCTAAAGCCATCTGTCATTCCTCCTGCATGGCCTTCAGCAATCCAAGAGGTCAGCAGTAAGAACTATGTATCAATGATTCAGTAATGTAATCAGGGATCCAGGCCTTTTCTGTCTTGGTGTTTAGTGTTATGCAAGGAGCTAAACTCCCAATTCCTAGTGTTTGATCCTGTGTGGCCCTCCAGACTCTGGTGAGGGGCAGCTACAATTCTCACTAAGTGAAGTTGTCACCCCACTTCAATTGGACGAACATTGAGGAAATGGAGTGTCTTACAGCTCTTCCAGAAAAGCAAAGAACTGGCAAAGGGCTTTAGAAATGGTGGCTGTGTGGGTGTGCTGGTACAGATCCTGGCATTCCACAAACTGGGAGGCCTTGCCAGAAGAAGTAAGAGTTTGAGCACCAACCTGGGCTACACAGTAAGAGCCTGTCTCCTGTCCAGAGACAAAACAAAACAACTCCCACCCCTGGAGAAATAGATGTTGAGCTGGCGCAGCGTAGTAGGGATAATAAGAGGCAATTAGTGCCAGTATGTCTGCAGTTGCTATTTGTTTCCACATACAAATGTGTGGATAGTTTGTCTACTTAGAACTTTATCTATAATATTTCCTTTAGTGCCTATAGCTCATCTTCTAGTATAACCACATGATGATTCACAACCATCTGTAATGTAAACATCTTCTGGTGTATCTGAAGACAGCTACAGTGTACTCATATAAATAATAAATAAATAAATATTAAAAAATAGAACTTTATAATATTTCCTTTAGTGCCTAAAGCTCATCTTCTAGTATTTCCTACATTCAATTTTCTATGTGAGTGCAGAGTAATTCATATATATATATATGAATACATATATATGTGTATATATGCATGTGCATATATATGCACACACATGCATGTGCCTGTGCAGTCTCCCTGACCCCCTCCCCTCTCTCTCAGTATTTTCACTATTACCAGAATTTCCAGTAAGATCACCTGGAAGTCATTCTTCTGAAAGACACCAGGTGGCAGCAATGCCTAAGAAGTGGCTGACATAGTCCATGTAATTGAATCCATTTAAATAAATCAGGTAAGTTGTGGGTGTCTTTGCCAAGTCCTTGAGCCACTAATCATTATGGCTTCAGCCTCACTTCCAGAAATGAGAACAGCCTGTGTGATATCCACTAGTAACACCATTTTATTTGACTTATGAAAAGTCTAGAGGCTTCTGACCTCAAACTGCCTATACTGTATGATCATCTGGTCCATCCAGGAAACCAGACCACACTCTGACACTCCGGATTACTGCAAAGCTACACACATGGACATTTCTGAGGCAGATTCCTAGACCTTCCCCTCTAAGGACTAGGATGTCCTGCCTTCTCAGGGAATTTTGAATTTTAAAAAACAAAGCAGAGGAATATGGAACAAAATAACATTTTAATGACATTTTTGACATAATAAGAAACCTGGCCAGAGAGCAGATCATTAAAATAAAGGAAGTCTCGAGTCCTTTCCTAGATCATGGGTGCTGATTGGCTTTAGCACAGTGAAAAGTCTGGCTCACTGGAACAAGTAGCTTAGAGCTCTGCACTGGGAAACTGCTGTGGTGGTCTGGATGGGAATGGCCCCCAGAGGCTCAGGTGTTAGAACACTGCTTTGATAGGTTCAGGGATATGGGCTTGCTGGAGGGAGTATGTCATACAATGGGGGCTTTAAGATCTCATAACCTGTGACATTCCCAGACTGCTTTCTCTGGTTGAGGCTTGCAGTTTAAGATGTGATTCCTCAGCTTCTACTCCAGCCATTATGTCTCCTGCTTGCTGCCACACTTTCCCACCATGACCCAAGAAATTATATGACAGGAAAAAGTTACGATCAGTGTAATCCACTGATACTATGCTTTACACTGTAATTCAGTGGTTTTCAACCTGTGGGTCATGACCCCTTTGAGGATCACATAACAAATATGCTGCATAGCATATACTTACATTATGATTCATAACAGTAGCAAATGAAATAGCAATGAAATCACTTTATAGTTGGGGGCACCACAGCATTAGGAAAGTTGAGAACCACAGTGTACTCCCAGTGCTCAGGAGACTGAGGCCAACCTGGGATACATAAAGATACCTTATCTGAAGAACAAAGCTGTCACTTGTAGAGAAGGAACAGGCTCATAAAGAGTTAAACACAAGTCAAAACAAAGCATCATTTTACCTTCCTACCTGAGGAGGTAAGAGTCCCTCAGTCAAGAGAAAGTGAATTTGCTGTTGCACTTTAGAGAACAGCTCAGGTTACAACAAGCAGAAAACAGAAGACATTTCAGGAAACCACTCACATGCACAGAAATGAGGAGGGAGGGATCTGGTTCAGCCAAGAAACTTCCCCCGTGTGAAGATTGAGCAGAAAAGACAAAAGCAAACGAAGAAACCTGTGCAGAAACTAAGGGGTATTGTTGCAAACAACTCTGCCCTCCAGGGCAGGAGCAGTAATGTATTTTCCATTTGCTTATTCATTACATGGAACAACATGCTTTCTGAGCTTGTTGTATCTGGACTCAAATGTTGCAGCTCACATGATTTCTTTATGCTGTGTATCATAAGGGAGTACAGAGGGTGGGGGTGGGGCAATCTGAGACACTAGGATTACCAAAACCTCACTCAGCATGTGAGCTTGTAGGCTGGGGTTGTATTACAATCTATGAGGAGCCCACTGGTTGAGTGGTAAACAGAAGATGGTAAACTTATTTCTTCAAATGAAGCTTCTGCTATTGATCACTGGAAAGTGGATTTTCTGTTTCTTGAAGGGAGCATCTTCTTGCAACAGAAAGTTCTAAATTTTAAGGAAGGAATCTAGAGAGTGTAATAGACTCCTAGAGAGAAGAATCATGACCAGTGATGAATGTAAAGGCTAAGAAACATAAACGAGACATGACTTCTCAAATAGACAGCAAGGACAATGACAGTATGCAGACATACGGATACCAGAAAGAGGACAGTGCGGGACTTGCAACAGAATCTAGGAATGAGGCTCACAGTTCATCTAAAGCTCTCAGGTGAAGAAGTCTAACCAGTAGTTGGTAATGTGGATAGCAAGGAACAGAAAGAAGTCAGGGGAAGGGCTCATAGCATTGGAGAGCAAGAATAATTTAAATTCTAAGCAAGGATACAATTTGCAAGAAAAAATTTGGGAGGAAGGGGCAGAGACATGGTAACAAGATAGAGAAGGAAAGAGAGAGAAGCTGACAAGGAGGGTGCACTCCAAATAATAGTGAGGGCTCACTGGCTGGAATCCTGAGAGCAAGTCTTAAGACAGGCTACAGGACAGTCCATGGGAACTTGTCTATGGAGACATCAGGATGTTTTGGAAGACTATTTATTCAATAGTTGAGTTGGTCTTCTTGCTGATTCTCTGTGAAAATTAAATGCAAGGCTATTTCATCAGCAGACAGGGGAGAATGACTCAATGACAAAGACTGACTTAAAGAAGAAAAGAAACATGGTACCTGTGAGATGCTGGACAAGGTGATATAGGGTCATCTAACCAGGGTGGGAAGAAGGAATCGGCAGAGTGCTTCCCCGAAGTCGACCGTGTTGAGGACATTGAGAAAAGAGTCATTCATTTGGCTTAACTGGTAAGAGGCAAGTTCAATGCATTCAATGAACAATGGTATATAGAAGATACAGGCAAGATTTATGAATGATAACAGCAGCACATTCACAAGATGTGCCCCCTCTGGATAGAGAAAGCACTGGTTTCTTGATGCTACCAACATCAGAATCTGTAAGTGACCAAGTCCCATGGAAAATGATACAGCATTTACAGGTAGCTTACACAATCCTCCTAAATAATATAAACCATCTCTTGACTACTTAAAATGTCTAGTAGAATATAAATTATATGTAAACTGCCATTATATTATATTGTGTAGAGAATAAAATAAAAGGAAATGTGCTCATATTTAGAATAGGCACATTTTCTTCCTGGATGTTTTCACTCTATAGCTGGTTGAATCCATGAAAGTAGAACCCAGACATGTAGAAGGTCAAGTGTACAGCATAGCTTTTAATAAAGGTGATAAGAGAATGAGAGAAACTAGCAATCTATTGCATTGGAAAGAACTGGCCTTGAATTTCATGCTATAATTTTTTGATTACGGCTGTACTACAGAAGATTTGTGATACTGGCAAGCAGGTTTGACATTCTCAGAAGGAGAACAAGAAGAATCTGTGAAGCAACATGATGATACAGAGCCATACAATGGGAAGATCTCTGTTTGACATACACTTTAACTTTTCTCTGCAAAACTATCTATATATACATCTCTATAGATAACTTTATTACAGTGAGGTGAATCAAATCTAGAACCATATGCATTCCAGGCATATTCTATACCACTGAGCCACATAACCTACTTCAGCCTGCTACAAACATTTTGGAGTCTCAATTTACTAACTAGCAATGAGTGGTAAGTCTTCCCAGACAGATTTACTTATTAGACATGTTAGCATTTACTAAAGACCCTGTCTCCTGGAAACAATTTTAAAAAATTGATAACTTAAAAACAATTTTAAAAAACATTTTAAATCTATTGTGCTAGAGCTCTGTTTTATCATGCTAATCTCTAGAACTTTGAGCATATTTATTTCTTCTGTTATATTTGTTTCATATCCTTTTACCTTTTATGTCTTAACTTTTCAGATTTTTAACTAGTGTGCTATGAAAGATGTGGGTAAAAATGAAGCTACTAATTTTTGGATGAAGTATTTTTCTATGTCAAGATTAGTTGAACATGTTATTGAGGTATATAAGCCATGGAAAAGTCACAGAGAATTCCAGCTGAGCATTAGTATAAATCAAGGTCATTTCATCATCCCTTGTCATCCCTCTAAAGCAGCTTTGCAGAACCTTTGTTGTAATAAAAGGATAAATGATATTTGTAAGTCTTAAATCAGTCTTGAAAAGAGTACGTTTCCTGACAATTCCACTTTATCTCTGGCATAAAAGGGCTGTCTCTTGCTTCAACTAGCTTTGTGGTTGTTACTGGGGTGTCTACCCAACACCATACAAGGAAGAATATTATTATTCTTCCATGGATTCCCAAACTCTAGTTCTAGGACATTCTTCTTTCTAGCTTTCAATAGACTTCCTATAAATAAAAGTATTAGCTCAATGGAAACTGTTCATTAGAAACAAAAGATAATTTATCAAGCAAAGCTGGTATCCAATGGGAAACAAGCTGAAGCTTTGAAGAAAAACAAATAACCTGCCATTTGTCCTAGGAATAGGGCCATAGATAGAATCTTTGTTGTTTCAGAAATGAGACCTAAAATGATGTCGATTGTTTTCTAGAGTATGCTTTAAAATACCCAGAACTTGTGTTATGTAAAGGATGAAAAGTGGGTTGTTCTATGCATTCATGAGAATTTAAGGCTCAGTGCAAGAGCAAACAGGCGACTGTACAAGCCCAAGAATATAGAGGCAAATCTGTCCCTAAAGGACCCACAGTCTGCAAGACATCCTGCAAGGGACTGTCTTTACTGTTGTGCGAATCATGTTGAGCCTTCAGGACAAGTTCTGTGCAGTCGAGGTATGGGGTGTATTAGAGAAGCAAAGCAATCAGGCTGGGACTCAATGGAGTGAAGGACATAAGAGTAAATCCTATAAAAGACATGATGCAGGGGGCTGGTCTGGGATTTCATAGGAAGTAGGAAGTAATAGGAACGGTAACAGTTGGAGGGAAGCTCAAGAACTCTAAAGTGTGGGAAGTACAAAGCAAAGGATTGTTTGGGTATGGATATTGTGTTTCTACCATATGGAAGAATCCATGAAAGCCTTCAATACAGGATGATGTGCAAATGGCCACATGAGCATCAATTTCCTGAAATGGCAGGTGAGGATGAACAACTATGTCATGTCAGAGAACAGTGAAGGATGATGTTCTCTAACTAGCAGTCCTATTTCTTTCTCAGACTGGCGCTCCTTTCTCCATAAGGAATAATAGTTAATAGTTGCAGTTTGTTCTTTCTAGCCGACCCCACACTATACTGGAAGAGGCCTTATTATTATCTTCACTTTATTGTAAATGAAACAGAAGTTGAAAGCGATTATATAACTTAGTTACAGAGAAAAATAAAGACAGATCCAGAGTTTACTAATGATTTTTCCTAACTCCAAAGCCTAGTTCCTAACCACTAGCTAGGCAGCTTGCCCTGGAATGACAAGTATGTTGATGTGGCAGCATTTTCTCTGTCCAATCACATTAGGGCAATGACAGGCCTGTGATTGGACAAGAATAGAGAGGTGGAGCTAGAAGTTGAGGAGGGAAAGGTCAGAGAGCAAGAAGAGGATCATCATCATTGAGGCAGAGGAAGATGACGATTCATACCTTACCTGGTTATCACAACCAAGTTTAGGTTTTTACAAGGTTAGGATAATTGGGTTAAAATGTTGTCTTTATCATTGAAATTATTGTATTGGCATTTTGTGATTGTGATCTTATTATTATATAAACCTGATTAGATAACTAAGCCTTAAGAGTCATGTTTTACTGAGTACTAGGAGCTAGATGAATGATTGTGGGGGTGTGTTAAGAGTTGCATGTGAGCAAGGCGATGATGCTAGCTGGGAGAAAATAGCAAGAGCCTGCCAGGACACAGTGTTTTGGCCAGAAGATACTATACTACAATGTGGTCCAGAGGCAAAGAGGGCTTGCAGGGTGGATTCATTTTTAAAATATCCCACAACATGTTGACAACACAGGTGTTCTTCTACTGAGTAACCCTATTGTAGATTTCTACTATTAGCAAATTAACTGAATGGATGATAAAATTGCAATAATCTGCATAGACAAATTCATAAACTGAAAGAGACGAGTCACACTATTCACCTTAACAAGACAAACAATTCTGAATACTGCTAAACTGGGGGTGAGGGGGTTACTATTCAAGTAAACTGCAGAATTCTGAAATGAAAAAGATGACTCATAGCCAACAAAGTCCATTCAAAGCATCTTTTTTATTTGCTATAAGAATATAATCTTCATTTCTGCTTGTAAAACATAGTAGGCATTTATAAGCAATGCAGACTCTCCACATATGAATGTTTATTGAACTAAAATTTTAACAAAGGTTGAAAAACAATCACCTCCAAAGAGTAAAAAAAAAAAACACAGAAATATCAAACATCCTTAACACCCCACCCTCAATCAATTATGAAAAAGCAGTGAGGCCTGAAACCCAAATCAGGAAGTTTTAAGAGACCAGAAAGTTCTCTCAAACCTTGTCAGTGTGTAGTCAAAACGGCTCTGTGCATTCGGCATGATAGTTTCTGCATAGTACCAAGTAGGCATTACCTGTGAGTTAAACTAATCCAGACTAAGGTACACTTACAGCCTGCAGATAGCTTTTCTTGCTCAAATACTGGGCAGGGAACTAAGAATTGTAATTGTCTTCCATAACAAAAAGTCACAGTGATTTCTCGCTTGTATAGCAATTATCTGAACGAACTACATTATATATGAGCTACCCAACAGCACCAGTGCTCACTGGACACTGGAGCTTGTTCCTTGGGTAATTATGGTCTATGGAAATGAACTAAACTCTTGACAATCAAGCCAGGATCCTGTGACTGTCACAAAAGGCTCCTTGCTTTCCTAAACATGGAATGCCCTGTACTAATGCTTCTCTGTACTCTATAGTCACCAGGTGTGGCAATAGCTTCCTGAAATCCACAGTCCATCTTCATCACAAAAGTAGTAGGATAAACAAACTGAGATTTGAAAACAAACGTCATACTGCAAGTCCAAGGACCTGAAGCAAGTCTCAGGCAGGACAGGTGAAGTTTAGTCTTGTAAAACAAACCGAACCTTCAGATGCTATCTCTAGGTGTGAGAATTCCCTTGCATCTCTATGATTTTAGTCTAAAAGTAAAACTTCTTGGTAATGTTATAGAAAAGCTAACAATGGTGTGCCAACAAGAGGTGACTTAGAAATATTTCTGCCCCACCAATAGCAAGTAGAGCGGGTGGGAACCCCAAGAGCTTTGGGTAGGCAGGCTGTGGACTAGATGAGCTACAGTTTAATTTAAAGGCATCTCTAGACTCTAGGAGGCAAAGTTGAAAATGAGGGAATAACTTTAGGTTTACCATTTTACAGCTTCCTGCCTTAGTTCCACAAAACCATATTCCCCTGTGGTAGATCTGGAGCCTGGAGTCTTCTAGCAACAGGCACTTCATGAATCTCTGGGTACTCTGACAGAGGGAAAGGATTAAAATGAGTTGAGCCAAATGTATATTTAGAAAACTCAAATCTTCCAAGTACTTTTAAGCTGCTAGGAATGAGATGTGATCAGAAATCAAAATCTCTCTGTCTCTGTCTCTGTCTCTCTATTTCTGTCTCTCTCTCTCTCTCCCTCCCTCCCCCCCACTCGGATCTATTTTCTAAGCCCGAATTCTGTAAAATCAATGAAGAAAACAACCTGTTGACCATCTTTCCTCTAAGATTGTTATCTCAGAAGCAGAACATTTGTTTTGAATGTGTTTGCTTTCAAAGTCACACATTTGCTTGAATTTTGAGTAAAGTAATTTAAATTTTAAATCAGTGTGTTTAAAATTGGACAACACTAACAGACATGTTAACATGAAACAGGGAAATCATATGGGGTTGCAACCCTAGACAAAGAAGTATAATCAATTAAGGAATGGTTCTCAGGGAAAAACACATCATCTGATTATCCAATACCAGACAGTCTTCTCTGAAAACACATACATACAAGTAACACAGGGTCTGAGCAGATTATATTTATATATTTAGGAATATATATATATGTATATAATATATATGCAATATATAATATAATATATATAAAAAGTAAAAGAAGCCATGCTTTTGAGAGAGAACAACTGTATATGTTAGGGTTTGGAAGAAGGGAAAATAAAGGTGAAAATGGTGTAATTATATTTTAATTTCACAAAATCAAATCATTTTAATTGGAAAAGTTATTTTTAGAACTACATTTCTTACCGCTGATAGTTATTGAGGCAGTGTTCATGTAAGGGTAAATCATCTCTTGGGGATGAAAACAGGTCAGTGGGAAGAATTTTATTTTTCAGGATAAGATATATCATTTTTAAATTGGGTGCAACTTAAAACTTTTAAAGACCTACACAGTAAAATCAACCATTTACTAGCTTTTTCTGGAGTCTTGATTGACCCCAAATGTAGTGACTGGTGCATGTATAAGAGAATGACCAAGGGGAATCTCAAGCAGGTTTCCCTTTAACTCTCAGGGTCGGCCACAGTAGTGCCAGCTGCATGACTTCGGAGGTGTGTCCTGGTGTATCTAGTAGGAGCTGAGAGGCAGGCAGTCAGGCAGACCCTCCTCCACTCCCTCTGTTCTTATACTTGCCCTATTTTTTGTTCCAGTGATGAGAGATGTTCTGGATCTTTTTCATCTTGATCCGCTGATCCAACATCTTGTACCTTACGGGATGATCATCAGTTTTCTTTGGAACGGAAGGTGCATAGGAGCTAGATGCGTAAGCAGGACGCTTAAAATGGCGCAAAGGAGGCTTGATGACTGGAGACCATGGAAAGGAAGACAGACAACCATTAGCTTCAGAGAGACTTGGTTGGATAGAGACATGGCATCTGCCTTCCTCTTTGACTTGCATGTCTCCTCCAAGCCAGAAAATGAACAGGATTGGATTTCAAAACTGATTGAATAGCACAATATCAAATATTAAAGTTATTGACTTTAAACTCAATAAAGACAAGAAACTGCTAGAGATGGGCAGTGGTGGCCTAGTATATAAAGTTTACTTGGTGATGAAAGGGTGTGGAGATGCTGGGATCACAAGTGGAAGTAAAGTTAGCATGGTGAGCAGTGGTATATTTATTGTTCACAACAGTTAGCATTGTGTGCAAGCTTTGGGGGGCTGGAAAGATGCCACTTATTCCCAAATTACTAACTAAAAGCACATCACTGAGAAAATATTTGCAAAATATTTATAAAGGTCTAATAGCCAAAATGTACAAAGAATTCTTAAATTCAGCAGAAGGAAACAATTCAGTGCCAAAATGGACAAAATGAATAAACTCCTTACTACAGAAGATACATATATTACATAAGCACAGGACAAAATAAACAGTGAAGAATTGCAAATAGAACAGCAACATTCTATATAATACCAAAGTCCAAGACCCTTAGAATGCTTCTTTCTGCTGATGGGAGTGAAAAATGTTACAGCTGATTTGAAAGAAAGATTAGCAATTTCATGAAGCCAGACACAGACTTTACCATAAATGCAATATACTTTTTACTTTTTTCAATTAGTGTACTCAACTAATTGGAAAGACTATATTCATGTATCACTTGACTGTAAAAAGCAAGATGACTTTTAATGAGCTAATGGATAAATATATTACATAGCATATCCAATGGCATCATAATTGATAGAAATAAACAAGTGATCAAGCCATATGAAGATATGGACACATCTTAAATACACTTTGCTAAGAGAAAGAAACCAGTCTGTAAAGGCAGCCATACTATATGATTGTACTTACAGGATAAGCTTGAAGGGAAAAAAACCCCACAAAACTATGGAGACAATTAAACGATCATTGATTGTGACATTATTAAAGTGAGGAGAGAAGAATAAATAGGTAAGCAGTAGGAATTCCAGGGCAGTGAAACTATTTTATGTAATACTAGTAGATCCTGACACCATTTGTCAAAACTCATAAAATTTTATGGGGGAGATCTCTAATGTATGCAATTTTTAAAAGGCACAGAGATCCCAGAATGCACTGCAAAAAAAAATCTGATGTCCCTGCTACTTTAAGTAACAATGAGCCTGCAGGGGATGGGAAGCTAGAATCCTTCCCACCTGAATAACTCCTTATAGGCAGGCTCTAACAGCACAAGGACCAGAGGAACTACATATGAACTATATACTCTGGTTGATAAAGTTGCTTCTCAGACTGGGCAGATGAACAATTCCAATTCCACTCTACAATTCTCTAAAGTTGAAAACTTATATAAAATGAGAACAGATGACAAAAACTATCCACAAAGATGCTAGCAGTTAAGCAAGAGGAGGAGGCTAGAATGATCTAAAGATCATTGATTAGACTTGGTGAAATCAATATAAATTCATTGCAAAGATATTTATGGCTATGTATGATGGTGTTTATTAATAGGAGTGTTTACATGGCTTAGTGCACACATGTGCATTTCTTTATCAGACCTAGAAAAATTACAGGCTTTGAGGCTACAACAGCAGAGAACCCATCTTATATATACATTTTAATTTCAAATATCATTCTCCAATGAGGGGAATAATCACATCCTATAGCAATAGCTTGCTATAGAACTAAGCACAGTATATACACGGTGGACATTGATACCATTATAGAAACATAAAATTCAAAAGTACCAAAAAAAAAGAGAGAAGAAGAAAAGGAGGAGGAGGAGGAGGAAGGAAGATGAGGAGGAGGAAGAAAAAGAAGAAGAAGAAGAAGAAGAAGAAGAAGAAGAAGAAGAAGAAGAAGAAGAAGAAGAAGAAGAAGAAGAAGAAATGACAAAGCAGATCCAAATGACTCTAAATGAATGTCACTTTGAGCAATGAATGGAAACATGGAATCAAACACCCAAAGTATAAAAACATGGAGTCAAGCACTACCCAAATAAAATACAGATCAGATTGCCAAATAATTTCTGTTGTTTTTTGTTTTTTCAAGACAGGGTTTCTCTATGTAGCCTTGGCTGCCCTGGAACTCATTCTGTAGACCAGGCTGGCCTCGATCTCAGAAATCCACCTGCCTCTGCCTCCCAAGTTCTGGGATTAAAAGTGTGTGCCACCACTGCCCGGCACCAAATAATTTCTATACATCCACTGTCTTAAGAAAGAATAGGATGAAGAGGCAGAAGAGGAAGAGAAGGAGGAAGAGGAGGAGGAGTTGTTAGTGTGGGCTGGACATGGTGACATTCTTCTAATAATGTGTATCCTAAGAAGGGATGAAAGAGCAGTCTCAGTGAAGAAATATGACCAATATGGCCCCAGCCAGGAAACCAACATGATATAAATATTTTTAACCGAGAATACCCTTGACTTTATGTGACAGGAGTTAATATTTTGAGATGAAAGTAAAACTTACATAACCCTGTTCTAACAGTAAGCAAACAGCAGATAACCCCAACTGGTAGACAGCCACAAAGCACCTGACTAGTAAAGCAAAGAAGCCTGAGAGACTGAGAAACCACAGAGCCAAGAGGAGCTAAGGAGACACAATGCATTCATGTGTTTCCCTTGGTGATCCTGGAACAGAGAAAAGAAAATGACGGCAAGTGAGAAGCAGGAAGGTGTGAATGGTCGTAGACAATGGCGGAGTCCATCACCTAACCGGCAGTTCTGCAAGGAGAAAAGATGAAAGAACTGATTAGATTCTCTCTTCTCTGTTCTACTCTCCCGTGACTCCTCCTTGTTCCTCCTGAAATTCTGTTCAGTTAAAGGAGAGGAAAACTGTTGTAGGTAAGGACAAAACAAATATGATAATTAGGTGAGAAGCGAGAGACAGAGGTGGTGCAGTTGATTGCCCAAGCACAGGCTCTTGCTGTAGGCCACTCCTGCTTTTCCTAAAGAACAAAGGGAAATGACACCTAAGTAAGAGCATTGGAAGGACCTAAAGCTAAGGGACACTTCTGTTAAACATCTAAACCAGTTCTCAGAAATACCCTCTCAGCAAATATCTTCTAACAATGAACAAATGCCTGCCTTTTGTTACATGTGGGGCTGAGCAGATGGCTCAATGACCAAATCTCTGCAATTGTTAGGCCGGAGTTCCACTAGTATCCACAGAGAAGCTTGGTACAGTGACAAGCAAGTATAGAACCCCAGTTCTGGCAGGGCAGAGACATGTCAATCAATCCCAGTGTTTCCCTGAACATTCAGTCTAGAAGGAATGGCAAATTCTAGGTTCAGTGAGAGACACTGCTTCAAAAAGTAGTATGGAGCAGTCGAGGGAGTCACCTCTGACCTCCACAAATGTCTGCATGATAGGCATCCCACCATCCCATACACATACACCACATACACTTACACACAATTGGACTATTATGGAAAATATGAAAGATACATCAAATTGTCATGCTTCAGGTTGGCAAGATGGCTAAGCTAACAAGCGTGAT
Organism: Mastomys coucha; assembly: GCF_008632895.1. NCBI lineage: Eukaryota > Metazoa > Chordata > Mammalia > Rodentia > Muridae > Mastomys > Mastomys coucha. Next base: position 51,124,647 of record NW_022196903.1, read on the forward strand.
GGCCTGAATTCAATCTCAGTAACCCACATAGTGGGAGAAGGAGATTGACTACTACAAGTCATCTTTTGAGCACAACTGTGTCATAGAATACACACAAACACACACATACACGCGCACTCACACACACACACACACACACATCTATACACACACACATACATACACACATTCACATACCCACACTCACACACACGCACTTACAGACACACACACATCTACACACACACACTCACATACATACACACACACACACTCACATACATACACACACACACATACATACATACATTCACATACACACACTCACATCCATACACACACTCACATACACACACTCACACACATACACACACTCACACACACTTACACACACATACACACACTCACACACATACACACACTCACACACATACACTCATACACATACACACACTTACACACATATATACACTCACACACACTCACATACACTCACACACATATACACACACACTCACATACATACACACACTCACATACACACTCACACACACTCACACATACACTCACACATACACACACATACAGACACACACACACTCACAATGCACACACTCACACACATACTCACACACTCACTCACGCACACACACTCATACACACACACTCACATATACACACTAAATGAAAAAAGAAGTATGTGTAAATAAATTCTCATTTTTATCTAATTAAAATATAGTACTATGATATCTTGAAAATATGAAAGAAGTATTAGCAAAAATAGAGGCTTATGTGATAATATAATGAAAAATAACTGAGTCTAAACTAATTTAAAAAATTATACATATATATATATTTTTACATGTATAACTGTCTTGCTTACATGTATGTCTATGTACCACACATGTGCTTGTTACCCTCTGAGGCTAGAAGAGGTCATCAGATTTTCTAGAACTACAGTTACAGACAATTTTGAACTGTCATCTGGGTGCTGGGACTTGAACCTGGATCCTCTGTAAGAGCAGCTTCTCTCCAGCCCCTAACCTAATCTTATCACGACATAGCATATTACCATGTGCATAGGAAAATCTAAAAATTAAATATTAGCTCAAGGCCATGATTACACCTATAGAGCATGAACATTTGCTTTGATTGACTTTTAGTATTATAATTTTACAAAAGAAACATAACTAAGCATTTTTTTCTATAGAATCATCTATCAACATTACAAGAATCCACCAGAGGAAAACATCTGATAATCCAATGTCCCTGGGGTTTTCCTACTAGACAACCAGAAAGTCTTGCTCAGCACACTTTCTGAAGTCTAAGATTAATATTTACCTACTGGTTTCTTAGAACATATGCTGTGTGCTGCTGGTGTAACTGAAAAGAACAGAAATCCCTGCACTGGTGGGCAGTCATTCTGGGTCAACCCTGGAACTTGTGCATCACTTACAAGAAGAGGCATTCTTGTTGTAAGCTGCTCTTCCCAGGCTTCTTAACACCCAGGCCGAAACTGCTTGGAGATATCCTCACACAGTGAAGGCTGTCAGAAAATGGGTCGGTTGCGACATGATAATAAATTCCCCTGTTCATTGTTAGAATGGTCAAATTTAAGCTCTCAGAAAGTTTAATCTCATGGTTTAGGGAAAACAAGTACTATAGCCACCACCAATCCCACTCCTCAACACATATAGAACAAGTATAAAAACATTGCCATGACCCAGGAGGATAGAGAAGGGAGGGCTGAGAGTCTCAGATAAAGAGCTCAGGCTTGGGCTCACTGATTTATATCTTTTGAGTCACAGTCCCTCTTCATATTCATCCTATTTTCACAACTCAGCATGAACTCAGCCAAAGTATTATTGAATTTCCCACTTCTCAGCATGAAGGAACATTTACCATTTGCTAGAATTCTGATTGTCAGAACAAAAACTCTGCTTGCCACTAGCTGCAAATAGCCTGAACCTACTTGTAGAGATCAGCTCCCCACCGAGCTATGTAATACATGCATGCCTGCTGTCACCTCCACTCAATATGGGGGAAAGGGGGAGACGGTGCCCAATGCTGATTTGTGTGCACTCTTTTGCTTTTCTCCTATGCAGGAATCAAGATTTCATGGCAGGGCTTGACAGCAGGGCAGGCACAGGGGCACCATCTTGAATGCTGTGTTGATCTTTCTTCTGGGGTTCTAGGTGTCCTCCTGAAGGGTAAGTTTTTATTCATCTTTAGCATGTTTCTGGGGTCTTAAAAGGGGCCTGATCCTCTTCCTTTCAATAATTGCCATTCACTGCAGCTGAACCCAATAGTACAGTCTCCTTCTCTGGACAAAGAAGAACCAACTAGGGAATAGAACTCCACTCTCCATGTGCTGTATCAGCATGCTTAACACTCTTTAACTAGTGGACACCGTGAAATAGTACTTTCTTCTCTTACAGCAAACAACTTGCAAGAAACATTAGTATCAGCTGGTGTAGGTTTTGACCCAGGCTTATACACCTGTACACAGTGTTAATCAGTGTTAATTTAGAGGGCACTTTTGAACACACTCAGAAAAAGACAAACTCAAGACAAAAACTATACATCATTACCTATTATTTTTTATTTTACATTTACACATAATCTTTGATTTTCCTAAAATGATGCTCTTTCAGGAGATTCAACTCTCATTTATCCTTCATTATTTTCATAAATACTACAATTCCTCCCTCCCAAACAATGCCCATGGCTTTCTTCCCTTCTGATCCCTCTCTCTCTCTCTCTCTCTCTCTCTCTCTCTCGCTCTCGCTCTCTCTTCTCTCCTTCCTTCCCCTCTCTTCTCTCCTCTCATAAACTAGTGCACATACTCTTTTCTCCAGAAAACAGATTTATATTTGTTTATACATCAAAATGATATAGAGGTTGGATTCAGATATGATTATGATAACTGACATACAATGTCTACTAACTGTACAAGGTACCATGCTGATGATTTAATGTGAATTAGCTTCATCCATGCCTCAGTTCACCTGCCTATAAGCAAGCCCTAGGGCCACTCCTTTCCTAGGCATGGAAACTGAGGCTTAATAGATCTATATCCCAACTATGATGAAGGAGCGTTGATTCACATCCAAACAGACTTCAGACCCTTCCTGGTACATGGATAAGTATATTGGCCCAAATTTAGCTTTAATAATTGCTAAAATGTCAAGTTAAAACTACCCCCTTTAAGTTTCACTGAATCTATATAACACCTATGGCTTATGTTGAGTTCTGCAGGACCCCGCAGCATATAGCTATCATAATGCTTCCTTAAAACAAACATCTTCTGTGTGTATGGCTCAAAGAGTAGCTACACAGAGATCCTGATGGAGGCCCCTGAAGTAACTGTTTTCTTCTGGTGCCTCCCCTCCACAGGCTAGAGTGCTGGCACGTGTTCCAAGCTTAGGCCAGTGGAAACAAGTCACCCTGCCAGGCAAGCCTGGGACCTTAGGTGAAATTGTCCTTACTGGTTTCTCCCCCCTCTGCCAATGAAGGCCACATGAAGAGCTTTTAAACCTACTGGTGTTCGAGTTTAGTTCAAGCACATAGAGCAGAATCTGTGGAATAGAACTGAGCCTCTCCTGTCTTTACACCACCACAATTCCAGACAACTAGAACTACTACTTTAATATCTCCAGTATTCCTGCTTTGTTTCTTTGCAGTCTCATTTGCAGCTCTGCCATCTTTAGAAGGTAGGCAGATTCAGCTTTGGCTCTGGCCTCATGGGATGTGAGAGCCTTGTTTCACTTTCTCATCACAGTAATAGAAATGAATTAGCACTCACTTTAGAAGTTAATAATGAGAATGCAAAGAACCATGGATCCAAAGCTAGCACCGGTGCTCCAGGAAGGAGCGCTCCTTCCTTACCGGTCTTTCTGCATTTCCTGAGATGATGATTGGAATTGTCTGGCAGGTTTGCTATTACCAGGAGTGGTCAGTAGCAGTACCCTTTACAAACTTTTAACTCATATACATCCCACAATGTGGCAGCATTAGCCTGAAACCAGTCTTATAGCTCTCCTGCCCTTCCGTAGACACAGGATTTTACATTAACCCAACAAGAAAATTACTTTTCATCCACGCGCATTACATGAAGTTGTCCAAAATGACACTTTATTTTTGAACTCTTCAAGGTGTATTTCATATTAAACAATAGAATGACTAATTCCATTACATACACTTTTAAAGATATTGGCTTTCCAAAGACTACCTCAAGAAAATGAGGCTGAGTGGTGGTGGCACACACCTTTAATCCCAGAGCTTGGGAGGCAGAGGCAGGTGGATTTCTGAGTTCGAGGCCAGCCTGGTCTACAGAGTACCAGGACAGTCAGGACAATACAGAGAAACCCTGTCTTGAAAAACCAAAAACAAAAAAGAAAGAAAGAAAAAGAAAATGAGAAGCCCACACATAGTCTATATAGCTTTTATTTTTTCCTCAGAAAGACCAAAGAGCTCTGTGAGGTGAAAGAGGGAAAGCTTGCATTCTGGGAAGCTATCTAGTGATATTCATGTTGAGCCAAGGTTAAGAACCACAGGTGAGCTAAGCTCATTTTGAAAGAAAAAAAAAGTCATCTATAATACAGTCATGCATCATATAACGATGCTTTAGTTAATAACGGGCTGCATGTAAAATGGAATATCCCATAGAGCCCACATGTGTTAGCAAGCTATCTCATTGAAGTTTATGTAAGAATTCTGCATGGCATGCACACAATGAAATCACTCAACAACATATCCCTGGGAATGAATCTCCATTGTGAAGTGGTGTATGGCAATATTTAGGGTTAGAGAAATCTGTGAGGGTCTGTGACTGTGTCTGATTCATGCATGCAGACCTGTTCTTGTCCCTCTTCATCAACATTACATGATACAGACTCTGTGATGAGATCTATGGCAGAAAAGACCCATGAATTTCTCCTCTTGGAAGCGGTGGGTGGCATTATAGGAGAAGCATTGGCTTGAAGGCACGAAGAACTGGGGTCATTCTTACTCTATCCGAGACCCTAAAGGTCTCCTCCACGAAGGGTTTTTTTTTTTTCTTTTCATCTATTCTATGATGTGGGAAAAATGGTAACTTCTTTCCATGGCTGTTATGAAAACTTCAAGAGGTTGTATACCAGGGAGAATATACAGGCTGGTTCTTTGCAGTGAGTACATAGAAGGTACTTGGTGACAATTGTTACATGATAAATGAGCATGGAAGGCCAGGATGTTTTTATCATGGAGTGATTTTTTTTTTATAACAGTATTGAATTTCCTACACACAATTTATACCTGAATGATCTTACCACACAATGAAGAGATTCTATTTCTTTGCATTTCTTTGCATTTGTCAGATAACATACCACTTAACTTTTCAAGGAAACCACTTTTCAAAAATTATGTGGTATTCTAAGTAAGGTAGAATACCCAAAACACATTTTGAACTAAGCAAGTAAAAAGATGGATGTTCACTCAATGTCTCTGAGAAGGACCCAAAAGGTGCTAGAGCTCCTGATGGGAAGAGTGCTCAGACAACCAATGAGGAGATGGAGCTTCGTTCCTGATTTCTAATCTAGATGTAGTTAGTAGATCATGGGGAGACTATGGAAATGACGGGACCCACCCTGATTCCTGAGACCCTGCCTTCCTTACACTGAGACGATAGAAATGCTTGTTACTCTCTGTGGGTGTGGCTGGTTGTTTGTTTTAGATGCTTCTTTACTCCATAGTTTCTTCAGTCTTTCATGCCTACATCCCTGAGCATAATGTGCACACACATTTGTATTTCCTGATGTAACCTGGTATTGATAATAGGTGTTGCAGAGATATGTTTAAACGAGTGAACAAACTACTGTGTGCCACACTCAGTAACCTTCACAGATGCTGCCTTTAAAGAAATAAATGACTCACTTTAACTAAGCACTTGCTGGCGATGATGTTGGTGTTAACAGGAACCAGCATTTCTCCCTTATTACTGTGATGCCATCATACCTAGAGTCACTGCCTATGACTTTTTTTTTTTATAAGAAGGATGCCAGTGAGCCCATCCCTTCACAAGCTTCAGGTCTACAGTGAACCTCTGCTGCAGTGAACCTCTGCTGAACACAGATGCTGCAACCCTGGCTTCTATCTGCAGGTCTCGCTAGGAAAGGAGCTGATAAATAGTTCTCAGTCCCATCTCCTACAAACTGGTGAAGGGGAGGAGTCTAGAAAGTCAACTATTTTTATATTCAAGTAGCAGCACCCCTCAATTACCCTGTTCTACTTTAAGGAAAGAAATCTTCCCTCAGGAAGATGATCATTTTTTTATTTCATATTTTTATGTTCTCCTTTTGTGTGTCCTGCACCCACAAAGTCCATGTTCTTCACCGGGACAAGTGGCGTTGTGCTGAATCCTTCACTTAATTTTTCTTATCAACACGTAGATATTTCTTCCACTTGGTTATTTAGATTTGAAATGGAAATGTAAGGCTAATCAGTGAGTTGTGTGCCCCATGTCCATACTAAGCCATTTCAGAGGCTTCTGACAGGGAATCAGTAATAGTTGCACAGCTATGGCACCACAGCAAGGCATAAAAAGTAAGCCTTGATTCAGTCCACAGAAAGTACGCAACAAAGGCCAACTCTCACTGGAAACTGAAGGTGAAAGTCAGTTGCATAACCAGGTCATTGGTCATTTTGGGATTCACTTGAACGAATCCTTCACTCCAGAGATATAAAACCTTAAAGTCACAGGGGGAGAAATGATCTAAACCCCCAGGCATAAGGCGAGTGTGTGAAAAAGTGGCTCCAAGTGACTACCTCTAGCTTTTTCTTGAAACAAATCTCCCAGGAATGAGAACAGGCTTGCCACTTGCCAATAATTACTTTAGGCAAGCTATTAAGGTATTCATGCCTCGGTTACCTGGACTGTTAAAGAAGATGCTACTACCAAAGTCCTCAGAGAATTATCAGGGTTTAATATATGTTATTAATAGCATTTTCCCTGATGTAAGTTTAAAATACATATAAAAGTACTTGTCTTTAACAAGCTGTATTAGGGAGATCAAAACTTACCAATTGAAGTTAAATACTCAATAACTTACAATACATGTAGATTTTGTTTGGGAAAAGAAATATAAGCTTTCCACAATGTCTTCAGACCTTGGAGATGTCCAGGTCTCTTCCAAGGAAATTTTTGGATGATTTTTTTATCCGTAGTCTCCTGCAACAGGACACAGAACAATATTATTGGGAGGAGCTGAATAGCATTTGGCTCAGAAATTTCTTTCTACAGCAGGCAGCAGAGTTCAGAAGCAGAGCCACATCTACTGCAAGACTACTGCACATGCTGCAGTTTGTGCAAGGAGCCATCAGCTATATCTGCATCAGTAACGATTAGGTACTGTACCTTTCCTCTAAGATCACTTCAAGAGGCACCTGGGAAGCTGCTCAGAAGTCACTGCTTTGGATGGGTGACAGTTATGGCTGTAGTTGTGGTAAAACTTCAGGCAAGAGCCAACAGTTGCCCAGTTCTCCACCATGGATGGTCCCCACCCCTAAACTCCATGAAATCTCCATTCAAAATTCCACTGGACAACAAATAAAGTAGGCTCTAGGAAAAAAAACCTATCTGTATGTGCTAGCCTTTCCAATGCAAGTGCCATTCAGGTTTAGATGTGTAAAGGTTCCAGATGATGCAGCTTCTTGTGCTGAAGCTGAAGGATGATCCTATTAGATAACTGCAGAACTGTATAGTCCTTTAATGAAATGATCATTGCAGCCTTCTGACAAATAACTGCAGAGCTTCTAAAAGGACCTAACTCCTCGTAGCTCAACCACATCCAAAGATTAGAAAGGAAAAATGTCAAAGTTCTTAGAGCACATGTTAAACTAGCATCATGAATGAAAGTAAACATGATTGTTTTTGGAAAGCAGCCATAGCTTTCTGTGAAGTCATTTTTTAAACAAGCTGGCAAATTAAGTACCTATACGCTCCATATCAATGTTTTAAACATTTCTAAAGAGATTAAATGGGAGCTGGGAATGTGGTTAGTGGGTAAAGTGCTGGCTGGAGAAGCCTGAAGACCCAAGTTCAGACCACTAGCATCAAGGTGAAAAAAGATGTGGTGGTTTATTCTTGTAAACCAAGTGATAGGGAGGCCTCCAAAGGGAGGTCTAGGGCTTGGTGGTCAGCTTTTCTACCTCAGTTAGTAAGTTCCAGGTCCAGTGAAAAGAACTGTCCATTAACTTTATCCACACAAGAGATTAAGCACAGGTAGGACTTAGTGCTTCTTCTCCAATCCTTCCCTCTAACTCTCCAAAGCCATCGCCTAGAATCTGTTCATTCCTGTGCATATGTGCATAGTATTACATTTATAGTCATAAAATAATATTTATCTATGTTTTAAAATAAGAAAAGTCATTCTAGAGGTTATTACCTTTTCTCGCTCTACATTTTGAAGCACAGTATACATAAACAGTATTGTAGCAACAAGAACAGAAAATTATTCCAACAGAAAAAGATTAAATACCACATGTCATATTTGTACAGTAGAGTTATATATAGATGGTCTTCAAAAAACCAGCTCTGTATTTGGATGGAGCTTCCTTTGCCATACACAAATGGAATATGACTATAGTACCAATATATCCCAATACATAGATGTAAAAGTGGGATGGATCTGATCCAGTTAGACCATTGCTGCAGTTGAAAGGTCAATTTAAATGGAAGGCAATGATTACTAAGTATTTATATCTGGGAGCTTGTTTTGACACTCAGGTTTGTGTTGAAGTTGCCATTCTTCATTCTTAGCTATTTCCTTTCTTTTCTCTGTTTACTGACCTCCTGTTTGATCAGTTTTTCATTTGGATAGCTGTTCCATCTTAGGATACTATGCCACAGTGACTGCTGGGCAGTGTATCAAGACAAAAAACTTATTTTTCATTGGTATAAGCCTTGACCTATAAGATGTGAGTTCCTGAAGGCCCACTACCTTAAGTTTGGATGAAATATCTTGT
>NW_022196903.1:51133638-51143568 GCF_008632895.1 Mastomys coucha
GACCAGGTTGGCCTTGAACTCAGAAATCCGCCTGCCTCTGCCTCCAAGTGCTGGGATTAAAGGCGTGTGCCACCACTGCCTGGCTCTTGTTATATTCTTATTTGATGGTTTCAAAGCCCCTAGACCACCCATGTTGGTTCTACCTTTGTGACCTAACACTTTTATTGCAGGATGTTTGATCACACTGTAAGCCATGAGATTGTGCTGTTAAATGAGAAACCTGTTTCTAGTTGTGGTGTAGCTCAGCCCTAGCACAGACCTTTAATTTCTTGGGTTGGGATATAGTCACTCCCATAGTACACACTTTTGATCACAAGCAACAAAGGAAAAGTTAGTTTGTAGAAGGAAGCATCCATGTTTGAAATGAATGAAAGGCACACAAAGTGAAGTATCAGAGAAAGATTTGACAGAGTAGAATATACCCAGTTCTCACTAGAAGAGAGAGACCTAAGAGGCTTCTTAAGAGAGAATTCAGAGAAAGAAAAGGAGAGGAGGCAGTTTTACTGTGAGAGTTTTACAGAGATAGGTTACAGAGAGAGAGAACAAACTAGACAAAGGTGAAGACAGAACCAGCCAGAGAATGAGAGGGAGACAGAAGATTAGAACAAATTACTAGTGTTAGTTTGGGGCCAAGCAGAGCATAAAGTCAGAGGCCAAGAGAGAAGACAGATTCAGTCAGTCAGCTTGGAGCCAGAACAGCTGAGTGGAATCAGCCAGCCAGAAACCAGAAAGAAGTAGGAAGGAGTAGTCTTATTTAGCAGCAAGTGTCAAGAGACTGAGAACATTCTAGGCCTGGATTAGATTGTATGGAGGCTAGAAGCTTCCAGGACTCAGCCTAGATCATCAGATGGAGGCAGTAAGCCTCTGAGATGACAATTACATCAGGAGAATAAAAGATAGTTTTACACACTTCCCACTGTCCTATTTAGGCTCCAGCACGTAGAATTGGGGCAGGACCCAAAAGTTCAGCTCATAAAAATATTATACATTATATTTTAATTTTTCACTGATGATCCTTTGTGTTAGAAAGTCACAAAGCTTCTCAGTTTTTCCCAAAGAGAAAGAAGAAATTAGTACTCCCAATTCCACGATGCAATGGCTTTAGCATAGTTTCTCCTTCCTGTCTTACTACAGTATTTTTACAGTCCCACACACTTATCAATACGTGTACTGCCATCCTACCTTCCTTCTTTCTGATATGAGTCTCTCAGCGCTTTCAGCGATGACTTAAGAGTAGCACATCCTGTAACTGTCCACACTGAATGAAGGTTAAAGGTGTTTTTACTCTCCTTCACTGGGTACTAATGTTTCCCTCTGCATGTGGAAGGCATATATCTTCATTGCCTTCTGACATCTACTGTAGCCAGTGACAATTTGATGCCGGGTGGTTGGCAGCTGGTACTGGTCTCTTTTCTGAACATAACCATAGCATTTAAGGTTTTCTCATCCTTTGAGGTCATTTTTGAAACTCTCCTACAAAGTCTTTAAGTATGCATTTTGTGGCTGCTGTTGTTGTTGTTTTAGGTCTGTTTGAATTAAGGTCTGTTGAATGTTGCTTTCCCATTGGCCTGTCTGTCCTGAGGCATGCACAGTCCTTTTTCTCCTATGCTTTCATTTTTTTTTTAATCAAATGGTAAATTATTTACAATAGAATTCACCTTTTGATATATGTGTCATGTAGTCTTTCATATAGTCAGAGAGTTATACGATCATTACATCCTCTAAATTCTGAGAGTTTAATCACCACCCCCCAAATCCCATGCCCTTGAAAAGTCACCCCATAGTCCTCTCTACATAGCATATGCCATCACTACCCAACTCAAGTCTCTTGGAATATGTCATACAAACAGAATCACTGACATGTAGATTTTTGTGTCTGGCTTCTACTGAGAGAAGTGTTCTCAAGGATCTTCAGAATGTATCAGCACTTCATTCATTTGGAATAGATGTGACATTTTGTTAATATGTTTTTCAGTTTCTGGGAATGTAGGTGGTTTCCACATTGGACTATTATGGGAAACTTTATTGTGAATATGTGAGAACAAAGCTTCCTATGAAAATTGCTTTCAATTCTCTAGCATACAAATCTAGAATTCCTGGGCCATTTGATGACATAAAAGATTTTGATTTGCTTTGAGACAGGTTTTTCTATGCAGCTTAAACCGAGGACTGGAACTTGCTTTTGAGTCTGAGTTGCTGTCCAGCACTTGATCCCTCTTACTCTGCCCCACACATGCCAACCAGCATGCACCAGGATACTTGGAAACATTTAACATTTTTTTTTTTTTGGTTGGTTGGTTGGTTTTTCGAGACAGGGTTTCTCTGTGTAGCCCTGCCTGTCCTGGAACTCACCCTGTAGACCAGGCTGGCCTCAAACTCAGAAATTTGCCTGCCTCTGCCTCCCAAGTGCTGGGATTAAAGGCATACACCACCACCACCACCTGGCTAACATTTAACTTTTTAAGAAATTGTAAAAATTTCCCAAAGGGATCTACTACTGTCCAGCACTGTGGAAAGATTCCAGTTTTCCTCATCTTCATTTAAATGTTATCATTTGTCTTTTTTTCCTGCCATCCACTACATTTGAAGTCAGATCCCACTAAATTTGAACTGTATTTCTCTGACTAAGGATACTGGTTAATCATCTAATTATACATTCATTGGTCATATGTAGTTCTGTGACAAACTACTTATTCTTCCCCTGGTCCATTTGTGAGCATGGCTCTTTGGCTTCTGAAGTTTATTGTATGTTCTAGAAACTAACCTCTACTCAAACATATTATTTGCCAATATTTTCCACTCGCTCAACTTGCCTTTAAACACAGTTGGTAATGTTACACAGTTGGTAATGTTGGTTGGTTGCCCCAAAGTCTATTATTTTGATAAGGCCCAATTTACCTGTCAATTCTTATGCTATTGCTGGAATTGCTGTGTTTTGTGTTCTGTGCTTCCTTCCATTTTGCCTGCCCCCTGTGATAGCTCTACATCCTGTCTAGGGTTTGTAGTTACTTTCATTTGATCCCTTAAATATTCGGCCAGGGCAGGGCTTATGATGCTGCTTTGTTTCTAAAGCCCCAAGTCATATTTGGAGGATTAGAGATTCACTTCCATTGCTAGCCTTCTCTTGTAAGAAGGCACATGGCTATTTGCCCATTGCTGCAGGTCAGTAACTCAGGCTAGAGCTGCAAACAAAGGCCACCAGCAGGGATTTTACCTTTTTTTGTCCCTGTCCTATATTCTGACTAGGTCCCTATTATATCAGGCCTGCATCCCAGAAGATTTTTTTTTTTTTGTACTACTTTTTGGACCTTCTTGACAGACCTTGCTTGGGCTGTGGAGCACAGCTGTTACACATCAGTCCTGTGGTGCTCCCTGTGGAAGCCCCTTTGTTTCTGCTTCCTGGAGCTATTTGTGTCTTGCACTGCCTTTTAAGACTTTAATTCATTTTTCTATTTTGTTCATCTCTGTTTGTGTTTGGAGCAGAGGAGTATATATCAAGGAATGAACATCTCAAGTTATCCTGGCCAGAATTCACAAGAAGAGTTTCATCCCTTAATGATGTAGCCTGTAGTTGATTGGTGTGAACATGCTCAATTCAGCCTTGAAGATGGTGATAAGGCCTAAATCTTAGACTCTTCAGTTAGGTCCATCCAAATGACTGCATGATCCATGCTTTTTGAAGCTACTGTTTGTTGGTGATAGTTAAGAATTTTCTATAATACAGCTGTGGTATAATCACCAGCTCCTTTAAAGTAGAGATTGAGAAGACACCAGCCTGATCTGACAAGGTAGCCATAACACCATCTAAGTAAGAAGGGGGAAACATACATAGTTCTTGAGGTAGGAAGGGGCTAAAGAGAGCTGACAATTATAATTAGCAAGTTGGAGGCATCTGTTAGACAGAGCACCTACAATTGTGTCATGCATTTTGACCTATAGGTTTTAGAGATAGTTCAGAAGTTAGAAAGTATGACCTTTGGGCAAGTATAGAATGGCAAACTCAGATAAAAAGACAGGGCTTCTGTCATGGTGACTCATGGCCCATATAATTCTAACAAGCTACTTCAGTGTTCAACACAGCAAGCAAGACATCAGGTCTGCGTATTCTTGTAGATAACCAGGATGACCTCTGAGATCCTCCCTGGGTCAGGAATGAGATATCTTTCCAATATGCAGACATGATCACTTTCCATTGGCATTGCTGATGTTTTGTTAGCTTCCTCCTGATGCTCAGAATTCTGAAGTGCACAATAACTACAGCAGGCACATGAAAAGATAATTTCAAGGCACTGAGGATGGGTCCTCTCTAAGGAACCACAAACTAACCCCGGGCATACTCACTCACTCACTCACTCACTCACTCACTCACTCACTCACTCACTCACTTGCAGAAGCTTTGTAGATACTGATGGGCCTCTGCTTATCATCTTGGCACTCTGGGGATCAGAAAGTAGAAAGACGTATTTCACTGTAGAAAAAGCTAACTATCAACAGGTAAAAGCACTTTGAAGAAAATCAGTACTATGCAATGTTAATTTTACCCAGATGGTTTGGAAAAAGCTGCAAAGAGAAATAAGCCAGGGGAAACTAGTTTCAGCCAGTCACAGAAGCAAGAAAACTCAAGGTTCCTTAGCAGACAATGATGGCATCCACAGGTCAGGCCTGTGCACAGAGCTACAGAACATAAAGTGAAATACCAGGTCAGTGTGGATTATGGTTCATCTGTCAAGAATGCTACTGATTGTGAAGTAAGCTATAATTTCAAAGAAAAAAATGTTAATGAAATTATTATATACCAGGGGTGATAAACCAGCTGCATCTTAGAGTAATTAAAATACAAGACAATATGCTTCTCACAATATTTGCAATATAGTAATTCCCCAAAGCAGAAAATCTAAAAGATAATTTCACATTAGTAAACAGGAATTTTTAAGAAGATAAAGGCAAAGAAAATATGGATGAGTTGTCAAAGTAGTAAGTTATAAAACATAGTATTCAGCATTGGCAAAAAGATAGCAAAATGTGCACATTAATAAATTAATTATAGTAAGAGATAAATTAATGTTACTAAAAGGAATATTGACAAGAATCTAAGTATCTACACATCCTTGAGCCAAGATTTCTAATCCAGGAATACCCTTCACTCCATACTTAGACTCCAAATATTTATAGACAAGAATGTAACATAAGTATAATAATAAAAGTTGTCATTACACATATAAGTAAACTGACATAATCATAGACACATTAGCCAGTTATGAAGATATTGGTTAATTTACTAACGTATAGAAGACATTTCAAAAGGGAGAAAACTAAATTCTATATAAGATAGAGATTTAATTCAAGAAAAATTGTGTAACAAGACCTAGAAGGAGAAGGGATCTTAGTTAATGGGTAACATTTACAATAAACAGCATTTTTCTTCCTATAGTCTTTCTTATTATTATAAAAAGTTTATAATGGTCATGTTTACCTTTTATAGTGTATCTTTCTCAAAATAAATCCCATTATAGTTAAGCTTGTAACAGGGGGTATGAGGCTACCCATGCCAAGCTACTATCCACAGAGACTGTCCGGGGAGGAGCAGTCATCAATCTTCATTGCACATACATATGAGCATTTTGGGTGAATATTTTCCTAGAAGATTCTAGAAGGGAACTGGGTCATATTGACTTCCACATTTGTAATAGTAGACCTTAACTGTGCCTGTCACACACACACACACACACACACACACACACACACACACACACACACATCAGTGGGTACTAAGGTTAGAGCCGTCAGCCCTAATCCTTAGAGAGATGAAGTGGTTGAGAAAAGTAAAGTTCCAAGACGGGAACAGATGAAGTTTGAAAGTTAACCTATCTATCTGTCTATCTCTCTGTCCTATCTATCTGTCTGTCTATCTATCTATCTATCTATCTATCTATCTATCTATCCATCCATCTACCTACCTACCTAGCCATGTCTCTATCTCTATCTATCTATCTATCTATCTATCTATCTATCTATCTATCTATCTATCTATCCATCCATCTACCTACCTACCTAGCCATGTCTCTATCTCTATCTCTCTACATATCTCTATCTCTGCCCATTCATTTTCCCTGAACTACCTGACTCTCAGAAGTAGATACTTCACAGCCTGCACAAAAAAAAGAGCACAGAGTTCCACTCTGTCCATTAGTGAGTGGAAGATTGTTTGGGAAACAGCATGGTCACATTTGGAAGAAACTCACAAGTAAAGGCAACAGACACAACACTCCCTGATAAGGTGGACTTGAACAGAGGCTGTTCTACAGGTGCTGCTGCCAGCTCTTGAAATACTAGTACTTTCTGTGGTGTGTGGTCATTGAGATAATAGGGCAATGTCATTTACCTACCTGGCAAGGTAATGCGACTTGTGGAACTAGTGCTTGGAGCAGGTGAGCCATGAGAACGCTTCTTTGTACCTATGAATAGGAAAGAGAAGATAAGGAAAGTATAATATGGACTGGCAAATGTTCATCTGATACAGAAGTCTGGACCTGAAAATACCATGTAGAAGATGGCTGGTCAAGGTTACAGGTGTGCATTCTATGGTACAGAGAAGCCAGAAGTTCAGCTTGTGCCTTTGTGGAATTATGCTTAGTACTTCTGGATAGTAGCTTGGCATGCTAGGTTCCAATGCTCTTGAGCAGGACACCTCAGTATTAGTAGAGATTATTGCTAAGTATGTAGTTACAAGAGATGACAATTTCAGTGTTATAGAGTGGAGACTATAATAGTTTAACACTGCACATACATATACATAATGTGTATGTAGAGTGGGAATCAGCAGTTGGGAAACAGAAAGTTTGGAATTTAGAACTGAGCAATCAGGGATTTAAAATCCGTTTTAGCTACAGCCTTTTCATGGAATTGGATCATGAATGGGATCTGTCAGAAACTTAGATCTTCACCTGGAAATGAGTGAAGTAACAACTATATCTAAGTTTTCTGTCGAGTTAGAGTGTGCTGGTGCACTCAGAAACTGAGGAAAAACACTGATGCTATGTTAGCAGGGTCCTGGAGCTTCCAGCAGATGCTGACTAACTCTCATTAGGAAAGTCAGTATCATTCTTCATATGACCAGGAATGCATCATGAAGAAATGAAGAGACAGCCTCCAGGATGAGGTTAAATAAAAGAAAAAGGAAAAGATAAAAAAAATCAAACCAAAGGAACAAAACAAAGGAAGACAGAATTGTTCAGTACAGGAACATATTTCTCACATATATACATTTTACTCATGTACGTACACATATTTATATATAAAGATATCAAGTGATATAGACAATGTATATGCACATATATTATATAGTTATAAATAATATTGGCTTAGATTTTCTGTTTCTTCACTTTTCTCATTCATATTGAGGAGAAAGAGTGAGGAAGCCATAACTCAGCAGTAGCACATATGATGATCCCTTCAAAGAGATGCAAAGAGAATTCTTTAGCTTGAACCACATAGTGTTTCACTTTGTAACTCATGCTAGCTCAGACCTCAGTATTCTTCTACCTTAGTCTCCTCAGAATTGTATTTACAGGCATGTATCAATATGTGTGTCCAAAAAAATTAAGCAAAAATAAATACATAAGCCAATGTTATTTCTGTTACGAGTTCCTGTAATTGCTCAATATCTTAGTTACTTTTCTATTGCTGTAACGAAGCAGCATGACTAAGGCAGCTTATAAAAGATAGCATTTAATTTGTCTTATGCTTTCAGAGAATTAGAGTCCATGATGGTAGAACAACAGAAATAGCTGAGAATTCACATCTTGATTCTCAAGTAGGAGGTAGAGAAGGAACACTGAGAAATGACACAAGTCTTTAAATCCCTCAACCCACCTCACAGGGTCACACCTCACCCTCCAAGGCCACATCTCTTAAGGCTTCCTAAAGTTTCACAAACCACATATTTAAACAAATGGGGACAACTGTCATTCAAACCACCATACTCAAACCGTTAGTAAAGTCATATGCAGAGAACTGAGGTGCCTAGAAGTTGTGCTAATGGACTAAATCCTGTTATCAGGGTCCAGGCAAAGATAACAAAAAAGATCATCATCAGAGAAAGTATGAACCCAGAACTGGAGATGTGTGGGTAATCAGCGAGGTTTTCCTCCTCTAGAGCCTCCTGGTATAGTGCAAACACATAGCTTCTGCATGGTGTAGAAACAGAGCTTCCGCACTGTACCAGGGACTGTTTTCTCTTCCCCTCCCTCAACTCCCCCAAGATCCTCACACATCCAATATCATCTCGCTCTGTCTCTGTCTTTCCCTCTCTCCTGCCCCTCTTTCTCCCTTCCTGTCTCTCTAAAAAGGAACAAAGCAAAACAAGAATCATGGAGTCCAATTTGTATTGGTTAACTATTCTGAGCATGAGGCTTGCCCAAAAGTGTGATTGACACTCCTTGTCATGCCACTGAAGAAAACTGATTTTTCCTTTTCTGGTAGCTGTCAGTTACATAGAGGTAGCACTCTCGGCTCACTTCTGCTTTTCTAAGCTGCGATTTTGCATGGCTTGTGTTTGTGCAGGTCTTGTGCATGGTGTCACAATCTCTGTGAATTCAAATGTGCATCAGTTCTTTTATGTCTAAACACTTTCCCCCCCCTTGAGATTGTCCGTAATCTCTGGCTTTTACAGTCTCTTCCACATTGATTTCTTGACAGGGGAGGTGTGATTAAGACATTCCATTTAGGTCTAAGTTCTCCAAAGTCTTTCACTTTGTACACTGTCCAGCTGTGAGACTCTGTGTTAATTGCCTGTGAGAGGATGTTTCTCTGATGAGGATTGAGTAATTCACTGATATATAGGTGCAACAATGTATCTTTAAGAGTTATTTTATGTTCACTTAGCAGAATAACAGTAGTTAGTTTTTGTTGCCCAGTGTCTACTGTTATTCTGCTAAGTGAACATAAAACAACTCTTAAAGGTACATTGGGTAGCCTAGCTTGTTGTATACCAAACTAAGATGGAGAGAGGGAACCTTAATCCAGTGCAGGTGGGTGTAGTAGAAGATCTTCATCAGCAATGAGTGCACAGGCATAAAGCACACCTGGGAACAGCTTTGTAGAACTGGTTTGTTTATTTTGTAGGGAGGGGGATGGAAGTGGTATTTATGCCCCTGAAAAGATGCCCAGGGTCTCTGGGGCAAGATTTGTGTGGCCCTGTTCATTGGCCATGACAGGGGTATTAGAAGATGCTTTATCTATATACTCAGGAGCTGTAGGATCAGTGTGGAGAAAACCTTATAAGGTCAAACAAGGAATGAGGCCTGATAGCTGTCAGGGTAATAAATTCGTGCTAGGTTTGATGGTGAGGCATCTAGCTTTATGGCACTAGGTTGGGACTGGGGATGTAGCCAACTCCTGCTGTTTTCATACTTGAAATATCCAGGATTGAAGCTTCCTTAACCCTTCTTCCATAGGCCTGGGCCATTATGGTCACATAATTTTTTTCCCTAGGGTTCATGTCCTATCTAGTTTCAAGTTCTTGTTTTCATTAACAATGTCAAGTATTTGTTCCATCTCATAGAGTGGGCCTGGCTGGTTACACCCACATCATGTTGCTGTTGCACCAGTGGACATATCCTGCAGGCATCACAGGGCAAGACAGTGCATAGGTTCCTTCATCTTTCCCTTTGCTGAGGTAACTTCAGGTTTAACTAGAATTTGATATTCTTGATGGAAAATTTTATGTAAAATTGCTCTTCTCTATTCAAATAACCCACAGTCAAGATGCCCCAGCTAACTTAGCTTCTATTAAAATACCTATTTCTGCAAACCTCCACTCTAGCTAAATACTTAGCTTCTGTTAAACTGCTTGCTTACACAAAACCTCTGCTTGAAGCTGCAGAATAAGATACCAAAATATGGTTTTGTCTTTTTTTTTTTTTTGATTTT
>NW_022196903.1:51143699-51177544 GCF_008632895.1 Mastomys coucha
CCTGTTGCCTCCCCCCTCCCCATGCCCGCCACCCCGCCCTCTCCTACTTTCTGGCCCTGGCATTCCCCCACACTGGGGCACAGAACCCCCACAGGGCCGAGGTCCTCTCCTCCTATTGATGATCGACTCTGCCCCTTGCTCTAAATACTTGGGGATACACTTAGGTTCTGTATACCTGAGTATAGTCCCAGTTAGTTGGGATATATACTTCCAGTCGGCTATAAACTATGCCTGAGTGGTTATCTCTGGTGGGATTCCCATAACACTGGCAGGTCACTGTTATAGCTTTCAGGGTAAGATATGTGGGTGAGATTAGTAATTAATTTTCTCCTCCAGCAGGATGTATAGTACTTTCCATCACTGTGAATGGCAGTCAGCAGAGGTGATACTTCTGGTTGATTTCTCCATGTTCTGTCACATAAGTATTTGGTGCCTTCATCAACAGGGTCTTATCATCAAGTTCTAGAGAGTAACCAATAGTTTTGACAATAACCTGTTACGTTTCACGTGTCTATGAGACCCCTTTAGCCACCAATTCAAATGATGTAACCCATTTATGGTACTGGTGCTTTTATTTGGTAGTATATGATGGGTATTCTCTTCCCCATTATATGGTTTGATAGGACAGCCCCAGCCTGTGGTTCACTGGCATCTCATCTCTCTCCCAGACTCTGCTTCATGGCAGTCACTGGAGAAACCAGGAACTGCAAACTTTTCAGCACGTTGTCCTGGTACCCTCCCTTTGGAAGGTCTGGCCTTCTAACATAGCTCTCAGAAGCTATTTTTTTCCTACAAAGGTCAGCAGAAACTTTTGCCAAGCAGTAAATATTTCTGGGCATGCTGTATAATTCTTGCCCTGGGCCAGAAGCCTTAGACATAGCTCATGAGGAATTCTCACATCCAGAGTGGCAATAACTGGACCTACACAGCAGGGAGAGGAAAGGGAGAACCAGCATCCAACTGCATGACAGGACTAACCATATCCCTTTTTGAAATGTTTAAGACTTTGGAATTTTGGACTTTGAGATCATTTGAATATGCTTGGCCCAGGAGTGGCACTATTAGGAGGTATGTCCTTGCTGGAGGAAGTGTGTCATTGTGGGTATGGGCTTTAAAACCATTCTCCTAGCTGCCTGAAAGCCAGTCTACTCCTAGTGGTCTTCATATGAAGATGTAGAACTCTCAGCTTCTCCTGTACCATGCCTGCCTGGACAGTGCTATGCTCCCACCTTGATGATAATGGACTGAAATGTCCTTATAAGAGTTGCCTTGGTCATGGTATCTCTTCACAGCAATGTAAACCATAACTAAGACAGGCTAGAAAAGCCATCAAATGCTATAAGCAGGGCTTAAGGGGCCATCCATGTAGGATCTTGAAAGACAGTAATGCTAAGAGCAATGTGGATGATGGAAACCCAGCTCAGGAAGTTTCAGATGGGAACAATATTAGCAACCATTGTGATATTTTGGCAAAGCGTGTGACTGTTTTCTGTCCTTTCTCTTAAAAATCTACTGGAGGCTAAATTGAAAATTTTTGGATTAAATTCCTTGGCCGAGGAGATTTCAAGATTGCTTAGTACTCACTTTGTCATGTGGTTATTAGTGATTATTTTTATGCAGATTTACAATGAAAAAGAGCTAACAGGGTAAAAAGAAATACAAAATGTAGAGTTTGAGAAGAAAAAGATCACCAGAAAATTTAATCTTGGACATATGTTTTGTGCTCTACCAGATGAAAAGCTTAAAGAAAGTCTGATGCAAAATGGAGTAAAGGGAGAGGTGCCCTCAGGGAGAGACCCTATTCAACCATGCTTCCAATTTATAATAAGGAGCCCAGAGAATTAAAGGAGAGCTTGTGCAGCAAAGGAAATTACCAATAAATTAACATTTATGCAAATACGTGCAGGGGTTAAGTTCCACCCCAGGCAAGCAGAACTGAGCAGATTCCAACCCTGTGATTCTGAGTGCAGAGTCAAGGAAACCAGAGTAAAGAGGTTGTAGACTCTTCCTCTGCAGTTTGGCAGAGGGCAGGCTTGTGGCAGGGAGTCCCCTGCATGCAGGACTGGAGAGGCCATGGCCTAAAGCTGTGAAAGTAAAGCCTTATTGTGTAAGTGACCCCAAGATGTTGGAGATACTAGAGCTGAGAGATGTCTACTGAGACCTTCAAACACCAGAAGAAAGAGAATTGTGTTGCGGTCAACAGAGATAGAAGGGACTAAAAATCTAAGCCCTTTGATTTGAGCCTTTAGACTTTAGACTTTTAAACAGTCTTGAGACTGTGGAAGACTGGGGACTTTTGAAGTCAGACTAAATGCACTTTGCTTTATGATATGGCTACAAGCCTATGGGGGCCAGGGAATGAAATGTGGTTTGGATGTGAATGACCCCCACATGTTCATATAGTGAATGTTTGATTCCCTGTGGCAGCTCCATCAGGGACTCCATATTCACTCTGTCAGTGTTTGTCAGCCTTGGTGATAGTGAGGGTCACAATGCCATATGCAGACATTTGAGCTCTTTAATCAGGAATGAAGTATTGGTGGGATGGGCTTGGCCTGGCACTTTCATTGTGAATACTCAGTGAAGAGACTGTTTTGAGTTGAAGAGAGGAATCATCTTTCTTATGAACCACCAATGTGCTTTGGCTTCACAGATGCTATGGATTTTTAAGTAATTTCTGCTCATACATCTTTAGGTTTCCAGAAAACTTAGATCTGGTTTATGACTTATTACTGGGAACTGGGGAGACTCTTTGGCCTGCATTTTCACATAAAGACAGTTTCTTGGGCTATTAGTGTTCCTTTATCACTCCACTCTTACTCTGCTTTTTCTTTTTTCTGCCCTCTGACCCTTCTTGTTCTTTCTATATATGTATGTGTGTTCATGTGTACATGTATGTGTGCATGCACACATAAGTGTGTGGGCCACAGTACAACATCAGTTGCCATTCATTCAGTCACTGTCCACCATGTTTTTAGAACAGAGAATTTCAATGGTCTGGAATTCATTGAGTAGGTATGGTGGTTTGAATGATAAGAGCCCCCATAGTCTCATTCAGTTTGGATGCTTGATCCCCTGGCTAGTGAAACTGGGAAGAATTAGGAGCTCTGGTTTTGTTAGAGTAGGTAAGGTCTTGTTATAGGAGTTGTGTCACTGGGGGTGGATTTTGAGGTTTCAAATGCCCACACCAGACCTGCTCTCAGTCTCTGTCTCTCCCTCCCCCGTCTCTCATTCTCTGTCTATTTTTCTTTACCTCACCCCCCTCTCTTCCTGCTGAGTTTGTATCAGGATATAAAGCTGTCAGGTATTGCTCCAGTGTCATACCTGTCTGCTTCCTGCCATGATAGTCATGAACTTACTACCGTCTAGAGCCCAAATTGAATTCTTCCTCTTATGAAATGTTGCCTTAGTCATGGTGTCTCCTCACATACACACACAATAGGCTGATTGTTCAGCAATGCCCAGGGATCCACCTATCTTCACCTTTCAAGTACTGGGATTAAAAGCATGCACCACCCCACCCAGCTTTTCTTTAATGTGGGTTCTGGAAATGAAACTTGTGATTATGTTCTCAAGGTGAACATTTTATCAACTATGTGTGTCATCTTCCCAGCCTTTATTCTGCTTTCTTAATTTAAAAGGTGTATTCAAGTTATGAGTCTTTAGACTTCTCAAATATTTTATAAGTAGGCAGGACATACAAAAGGATAAGCAAGTATATCGAAACAGACTTTATTTTGTTTTTGTCAACTAGTAAGCTTTATAAACATCAGTTTCAGGATAAAATTTTGAGGGTCAGGTAAGAATACTCATGCAAGTATGCTTTGTAAACCCTGGGGTGTAATAATGTTTGTTAGTGTTTGGTTTTTATTTTAAGGGAAGTGTGTGTGTGTGTGTGTGTGTGTGTGTTTGTCAGTGCTAATAATGCAATGCACATACATACATGGAAATATGTCATGTTTGGAAAGGAGAATTTTATGTTTTTTTTGTTTGTTTTTGTTTTTTGGGTTTTTTTTTTGGGGGGGGCATGTTTCAAGACAGGGTTTCTCTGTATAGTCCTGGCTATCCTGGAACTCCCTCTGTAGACCAGACTGGCCTCGAACTCAGAAATCCACCTGCCTCTGCCTCCCAGGTACTGGGTTTAAAGGCATGCACCACCACTGCCTGGTCGGAAAGGAGACTATTAAAGCTAAGAATTAAATTGTCCTTGATCTACAGTGAATGTTTAGAGAGTAAACAACCTAATCAGTCAGCTAGGGGCAGAAATGTCACCAGGGCAACTCATGTGACTGGTGTCTTTTGACAAACAAATAGCTTTCAGATATTTCAAATTAATGTCCTTGGTTCCTTCAGCTAAAAGGCAATGAATCCAATTATTCAGGAGACTGGAAATGGGACAGAGATGGAAGTGACAGTCAAGGCTGCCACCCACAAGGTGAACACACATTCCTAAGACAGGACAGCCTGAGGTTAGTGAGAAACCCCAATGATTTGTGACTTAACTCAAACAACTCATTTCCCTTCTACAAAAAAACGGGTAACACAAGCACAAGCCTGAGGGGAAAGAATGACTGAAGTGCCCCGGGAGTCCAAGTATCCTCCTTATGAACAGTACCGTTGTAAATACAACTCACAGGGCAGCATGGGTGTAGGAAGGCCAGGACGGGAAAGGATGTTGACATAGTAGGCAGTTTAAATCTATGTGTTTGAGCACGTTATAAATGCCTACTCTTATAGTAACCATAACTTTCTGGCCATTGTTGCTAAGTATATATGCCGACATTGTTGTGTTCTATTCAGCCACTGTAGTTGGCTGATGTCTCAGAACAAATGATCACTCGTTTCTCCTTTTTATATCCTAAAAGAAAGGGCATCAAGTTCTCTTTCTTTGTAGAATCACTGACAGTTTAGGAGATCTCCAACTGAGTTTCCCAAAGGGTTTTTCTCCAGCAATGCATGCATGACCAGAGCTCATACCAGCAGTGCACTTTCCCACACTACACCATCAGATCTATGTTTGCTCTGGCAAGACTTGTCTTCTCTTCACAAAATACAATAAATAAGAGCTCTTCACACATCAGCATTTTATGCTGCTGAAATATAGCTCTTTTACCATTTGTCTGTGCTCAGAAATTGGATACCCTCACAGTATTTGCAACTTTTAACCCTATAACTGAAAATCTAACAACTTGTCCAGGAATGATATTCTAAAATGTGACAAAACCTAATATACAGACAGAAAACATCCAACTTCATTGATCAACAGCACAGAGGTGGTAAGTAAACTGTACTAGAGCTACAAGATTAAGTGCATTTATTTGTGCTGAAATATTAGTGAGGCAGCTTAAAAAAAACCAGGATAATGCTTACACTCCAATATTACATGAAATGAGTCATAATAATAACTTAGGTACACTACATCACCTTAACTATGTAAACACAGTTTACACATAGTAAAGTGTGCACAGTCAAAGACCTTAAGGAAACAGTGAAATACTGGCAATGATTAATTGTGTAGTGGGTAGTACAAGTAACTTTAAGTTCTTGTTGATGACCTGATAACAGCACTTTTATTATTAAACAACCAGATCTCACGGGGAAGAAGTGCATAGCTAAACATTACAACTTATAAAAAGGCAAGGAGGGTAGTAATACAGCAGAGCTACTGTGTAAGAATAATATGCAGCCACACTGAGTAGTAATTGTATGATACACTCCATCATCACAAGGGGTGCCCCCTTAGTGGCTGGGTGCAGATCTTCTGACAGTAAAGGGCTTCTGTCCTCATAGACAAGGATAATGGGCAAACGAATGCTACTCTATTTGAAATGACAGGAAAACATTTCCAAGAACAGGGGAAGAAAATAACTTAGAGTTTGAAAGTTGGCATTAAGGATTATGATACCATTGTACTAAGTGAAAAATTACTTTGAAGCCAACCTAACTCTAGGACAGCAAACTTAGATCTTGATAACCCATTTAACACAACCTTAACCCTCACAAAGACTACACAAACATGGTGGCCTACTGTGAGTAACCTCTACTGTGTAGTAAAAGTAGTTGCTATTTGAGCATTACCCAGGATTCAGGAGAATGCGAGTAATGGAGGTAGATTGGGTTCTGGCAGCCCCAGATTTGGCACAGAGAGTGGACAACAACTATGAGAAAAACACAGCCGTCTCTTTGTTTCAAATTCCAATGAAGAGGTTAACCAATGCTTTTATTTGACAATTAGAGGAACATACAATTACTTATTACTAGAAGCTAGGGGGAATTATACATGAAGGATTATCAGGCTCTTTTGTGCAATAAAGATTTACAATAAACATATTTTTAAATTTTTTAACAGCAGTTTGGCACTCTCTGTTTTACATGAATCCCGTGCTTTGATTTTGCAATTGGAGGTGTGATGTTACAATGTGTGAACAACTTTTCGCATGAAGGAACAGCACCATAGGGGTCAGAACACTTTTCCTTAGAATGGATGGCCATTCCTTTGCTCATGATGGCTAAACGCGAGCTGAAACCTGCATTACGTCTGCCCGAGATTCACTCACATCAGGGAAGTACATGATATTGTGCCATGAAGTAAAGACAAGCCATTTCTCATCTTCCTTTTGGACAGGCGCCGGCAGTACACAACAATACATTTCCTAATCCCCCTCCCCAATAACTAGGTTGTGGCATAATCTGAGAAAAGCCTGGTAGGACTTGCAGCCCTCCTTCTTCAGAGTTCTGCTAAGTGTTCTTGATAGCATTTTAGACACATGCCACAAACCTAGCTGTCTGGATATGAACAGCAGCAAAATCTATGGCTTAGGAAGGGTTTCTACCTTCTATTCCCATATAGCCAAGGCCAGGGCAGCTCCCTACAAGGAATGAGTGAGTCTACAGACTCATGATGAGAACATAACATCCAGAGGGGAAAAAAAAAAAACGTGTAATAGAAAAAAAAAATCCTACAATCAAGGAAGACTAAACATTGTATTAACCTGGAAGTGATTCACCTTGCTTTGAATAATTTCCTCCCTTTGAATAATTTCCTTGTCCTTACTTCCCTTCACCAACCTATCCCTTCCTCCCCATATAGCTTCACTTTGCTTTAGACACTTACCACATCCTCATTTGGATTACACTAGAGAATGTGTCCCACCTCCCCATTCTTTTGTGTTTCTCTGTGCTCAGATCATACTGCAAGTAGCATGGCCTATCTGGGCAGAAACCACTGAAGAGACTTGGGAAATGACAGAAAATGAGAGACACACAAGAAACCACAACGGGAAGGGCAGGATGCAGGGAGAGGATACTTCAAAAGTGAAGCAGGGGTGTTGCTGTACAGGGGAACACAAGAGCCAAGATCTACAAATGAAAATAGCAAAAATAGTTTAAAATCTTACAGCATATAAAATTGTATAAAATAGCATCAAAACAAGAAGAAGAAGAAAAAAAAGAAAGGAATTCTCTACAGTCTGTTTCTAGAATCCATCACTGGATGATATATATGGCTGTAGATTTTCACTGTAAAGCTATATATGTATTAATGTGTGATTTTTTTTTATATCACCACACATATCACACATATACCTATTTGAAGACAAGGGTAGCAGTATACAAAGCCCCCTCCCTAGTCTAGTGCACATAAGAAGAGCAGATCTAAGCACAGGTATGATTCCTGAACACTTAGTTAAAAGCCATTCCAGCCACAGAGCTCTAGTGAGCTTGCCTGCGAGTGCTTTTGCAAGTGTAGATATCAGCTCCCATGAAGAGTGAGTACATGCAGGGGCCTCAGAGGCAATGGCTGAGCCTGAGCACTCCGAAAAAGATGCTCAGTACTGACACTGACTGTGGACTGTTATAGTCGACAATCACCCAGAGGGCAGAGGGATCCCCAGGAGAGAGACTAGGCAAATGTGTTCTGGTTGAACTGAAAAGTCCCACCATTCTACTGTTCCTGACTCTGTAATGGCCCCTTAGTTTGGAAAGAGGTGTTATCAGGGGAACCTGCCCCTGACAGTGTGAACCCAGTTCCACTTGAACAAAAGCCAGAATAAATGCTAACTCATCTCTAATATGTGTGCCAATATTTTGAGTGAAAATGGAAAGCAGGGTTGATATAAGAAGATAATCAGGACTTCAATCTTTAAAGCCTGACCATGAACTTCTCAGACCAGGTCTCCCACTGCCCCGTTTCCTGAGAAAACAAGTTCTTAAACGAAGCTGGTTTTGCTTATCACAGGAGAACTCCTTGAGAGCACATTCCCCATACAAATATCCAATGAGGACCTCATATTTTTCTAACCTTACTCACATTTGTTAAACACTTCAGCAAATCAGTAGATAGCCCCAGTTACATCCTGACTCCAGGGCTACCTCTGCACCCAGCAGTGTTTCTGCTTGGACATGGGGTAATGAGTCTCCTGGTTTCACAGGAACATTGTTGCTGTTCATTACTGGCAGCTCATTATGCTCTCTTTCTCAGTGATAATGAGGCCTTTAATCATGGATCGCTGTTGATGGATTACAAGTATAATTTTCCATTTGTTCAAGAATAAGAACCAATATAACATCATTATTGAAACATTATATTCAATAACACTCAGATTCGCTGCAGCTGGGCGTTGTGCCCACCACTCTGGCAGAGCAGACCCTGCAGTGATTTCTCATGCTGCATGGATAGCATTTTCTATTTGTTTCAAGAAAGTCCAAGTCTAAGCAGAGTCATGAGCGTTTCCTCCAAGTCTGTGGCATCATCCCTTTTGGTTCAGTCTCTGAAGAAATTCATTTCATTGATTGATTGATTGACTGATTGATTGATTTAGCCGTTGTTGTTGTTGTTTCTCAAATTTAAAGGCTATGGAAAATATTTTAATCTATTTTCATGCACTTGTTAGCTCTAACAATTTCCCCAAATAGTCTGCTGTTTCCTCTCTGTTGTGATTCGAGTATGTCTGCCTTTATCCAGAATCCAAGTCTCATGAGTACAGCCATATGGAAGGAGGAGGTGTGGGATATGTTGTAAAGGAAATTTGTACCTTGAATTGAAAGGGGACAGTGTGATTCCACCTGACAGTGGTCCCATGCTTCCTGAGTGTTGGCTGAATACCAGGCACCATGACAGACCTGGACTTTAATTCGTGCAGTGTGGGTGGGCATCTCAGTGTTAGAATAAAGTGTCTGACGGAATATAGGTACTCTCCCAAAGTCTTTTATTTGGAAAATTATGCTACACTCAGACTTTCAGTTCTGGAATATTCTCTGTCTCATCATGAAAATGATTTTCTACTTTTTATTATTTCTTTTCTCCACACTCATTGGGAGAACATTATAAAATGTTTCTCATTCTCAAAATATCTACTCACATATTAACAAACACCAGAAGAAGATATACCTTATTTGTCTATCCATCTATCCTCCTACTGACTCACTAAGTCTGTGTAAGGAAAAGTTATCCATGAGAAAAGTTCAGGTTCCCAAATGCCAGAATATGGAGAACAAAATAGCCACTTCCCCTCACATTGTACGATAACATTATCCTTTCCTTCTCATTCTTACACTTTCTAATGGCATGGGTGGAGTTGGAAAATATAATGTGTGAAATTCTACAAATGAGATGAATCTGCAACACTAGATTGCCTTTGGCTTTGGTGCTTATCATGATGACTTTAATGGTTAAAGGTAGAAGTGCACAGAATCCTGTCAGATGTCTTCAAGAGTTTCTTAAAAGTTTCAAGAACAAAACAGCCAGTGGAAAAAAGTGCTTTAATGGTTTATAAATGCACCTTTTAATTGATGCCGTAAGCTATTGGGACTCACAGACTAGGAAAGGCAGCTACAAATAAGAAATGAAAACCAGAACTCCATAAGGATCAGTCCCTCTGTCCCTGGATGAGACCATAGTGACATAACTTGGTATAGGCTTGTTGGTGATATGAAGATACAACGCAAGTGATGACTCCAGTTATCATGTTATACTCAGGAACATGGAAAGTATTTATTATAATACTAGTGAGTATGAGGCCACATCTGTGTCCACAGTTTCTTATTGTAACTCTGGTGTGCAAGTCTATACTGTGCACATGAACAGATGATGATTGGGGTAGAGGGATGATGCTGGTTGGATATCAATGCTAAACTTGGAAGAAGTTGTTTCAAGAAAAGCAAAACCCATATAAAAATGCTAGAGCTTTGGAAATATTGTTTTTTTTCTTGTGAATACTGACTTGGAATAATTATTCTAATGTGTTGTCAGATCTAGGATGAGTTTAGAGTATAGTAATGTGTTTTTAAACAAATGGCTTTGCATTTTTATTCAGTGTGCTTTAACACTTGAGAGATTGAAGCTGAGACTAAGTTAGCAGAGCTTTTGTTCCTTCTGGGTGTTTGTTCTAAACTAAGCATATGTTCTAAGCTAACCATTGTTTTTCAGCTGATTAATGTCTAACAGCAAATTTAAATCATTTACATCTTCATTGATTCTAGAGAAATGGCTATATTCCTATTTCTTTTTAAATATTGTTTAGTGTTATTTGCTATATTATAAAATGAAGCAGTAGGCATTCTATATCAACTGCCCAAGTGCTTCAAATACAAAAATACAGAATAGATGTGAGGTAAAAGGCCCATGTTCCAAAGGTATAAATTATACACACTCGATTGCATTTAATTGACACACAGAATCATTCTACCTTTAAGACCATAGCTTGCAATCCAGTGAACCCTGGGTGGCATGCTGCTCATAAGCACATTTTCTTTCACTAGTGCAGGGTAAATATCTGAGTTAGAAGCCAGTGTGCAAAACTTTGGAGGAGATTTACATAAAATCCTGTGTACCTATAACCACTGTTCCTATACAGCATAGACATGACCCATGATACTGGGCTGCCGCTGCCTTTTGACCATGGCATCTCCCACAACAGTTCCTCCCCATCGTTACTCTTTACTAATACCCAGCCTCACCATTTCCTGAGCATTCTCACTCTTGCCTTACAGCCAAGTCTCTCCAGTACCCCAACATTCTTAATCTTTCTTACTGTCTCATAGATATCACTGCCCATCAAACTACCCTGTATTCCAATACTTAGATATTACATGGCTTATACTAATCATACATTTGGCCCTCTATGCTCCCAAAGTCATTTAAATCTGAAATCTCACAATTTAGTTAGGAAAGCAGGTAGAGTAATGAAGAAGTGTTTTCAGTGTTGTGGTGAGGCCAAATATACAACCAACAGAGAAAAGTTGGTGAACATCAGGTTCTGTGTGTTCCAGGCAACAACTTTCTTCCCATCTTCCTGCTGAAGCCTGTTTCTGTGAGCCAAGAGGTCCTAAGGCCCATACACAGTCTTCTTTAACCTCTAAAGAAACACCAGTAACTTGTTTCATCAATACAGATACTTTAAAATATCTGACTTTATGCTTTTACTGTAGAAATTAAATCTGTGGAAATCATCTAAGCCCATCACCTTGTTCATTTTTTTTTCTTGACATTAATCCTATAAGACATGCATTATGTTCAAAAGGGACCTAAAACTATATAATAAAAATACATCCAAATCAAACAATGGGAGAAAAATCATACCTTCCTTGCATTTCACTGGATCCCACTTTCTGTTTGGCTTCAGGACAATCTACTTTTATTCCCTTTCCCTGCCAAGTATCTTATCTTTATTTTCTATTTGTGCTATTAATCAACTCCTTTGTTGTGTTAAAATCTCACTTAAATGAAAGCTATTATCTGACTCATCTCTCTGATTCTGGGCCACTTCCCTTTCTAAAATATTTTTAAATTAATGAGGCAAATTTACAGATATTCAAAAGAAAATGAGCAGACAGTGGTCAACATATGAGGGACATTGTAGTGATTGGTACTACCCAGTAAAGTCACTGGGGAGCCCACTTGGCAGTATGATCATCAGCTAACACATTCAAGTTTATATTTATGGATTTATAGATAATAAATTAAGCATCAAATACAGAGACCTACAGGATAAGCTCCTCTTAAAAAACAGTTTCATGGGAAATGTTGTTCTTAATTTTAAGTCATAAAGTAAACTGGAAAAAAAAATGAAAGTTCTTAACTGATAAGAAAAAAAAAAGAATCAGAGGTTGGTATTTCATTTTAGTTGTAATGAAGGCCAGCCTGGCTGTATTCACCATCAGGAGCCAGTGTGAAAGGCAATAGTCTAAAATAACAGAACTAACAAAAATAAAATGACAGTCTCCAGGCCTCATTCAGCACATCCGAGATGTGAACTTTTCACCAGGTCCAGAAAGTCAGATTATTAGCAACGGATTGTAAAATGGCCTTTCATGTTTAATTTCTGCTGGGGTGGGGATGGGATGAAACCAAAATGAAAATAAACAGAACATAAGGAACCACACGTCAGTTTTGTGTGTTCAGGGAAAGAAATCCCCCAGAATTCTAAGACCTCAAGCCAACCCCCAGAGGCCTCTGGGAGGATAAGAGAAGGCCAAATGTGGGACTTGGTTTTGAAAGCTGTACACCTTCCCCAGATATGAGTCTTTGTGGAAGAAGGAGAATGGAGAAGCTCAGCTAAAATGGCGGGAGACACTGGCAGCCTCAGTCTATGTGAGGTCTTTTTTACTCTTCTGGATCTGAAAGAAAGAAAAAGAAAAAGAAAAGTGTCAATGCTGCCTTCCCTCCCCCTCTACCCTCAGGTCTCAGGAGAAGAAAATCTAGGGCCAAAAAGTCAAGGCAGTCAATGCAACAGTTCAGACTAATCTTGGCAGAAAACCAGTTGAGAAACAGGAGAGCTCTGCTCTCCAAAATGAGATTCATTCTATTTGTAAGGAGAATCTCAGCAGGAAACCTTAAGCCCCCCAACACATACATACAGACACAAGGGCTGTTTAAGCTGGGTCTACAGGCATTCAGCTCAAGCACTGTTTAATAAGTCACTTTATTTTGTCATGGAGAGGACAGTGGTGGAGGGTCTGGCTAGAGTATTTCAATGGTCAGTGGGATCAGAAGAAATAGGATTGCTCTAATCTTGTTTCCAGGCAAAGAGAAACCTTCTCAGAATATTTGTCCCATTTACAGAAGCTTCCCCAAAACATTCCAAACAAGAAATGCCCCAGCCCAAATCATCATGCAAACGCATCCAGAGTAAGAGTCAAAGAAGAAAACAAAGATGGAAACAGAAGTAAGTTAATGGAAATAGACAATAGTGGGATCTTTTTTCACCTGGTGAACTCTATCCCATGTATCCTCAAAGGTCCTGGAAGAAATGTAAAACAACAGTCCCTGTAGGACTGGCAGGCACTGGTATTCCAGCAAGTCATCTTTCCCGGTTTAAAAAGTTCCCTGCTGTGCAGGGGCCCAAAGGAATGACAGTGTAAAGTTCCAGACTCCTGGAAGGGTAATAGCTTCATCTATAGCAGTCTTAGAAGTAATCTCAGGACAAGGAAAGCTTCCCCTTCAAATTTAAAGATACTTTCCTAAATAAGACTTAGCTGAAATTAGGCAGAAAACTAGTTGGAAGATAGGACAGCCCCTTCTGATCTATTGTAATTATAGCCAATTCTCAGTTTTCCAGGGGCCATTGATCCCGACCTCCTGCTGTTCCTTTTTATTCAGGGCTTTATGTTTGCTATGTTTACCATTAGCAACTGCACCCATTTGGGAGAAATAATAGAAAAAAACAAAAAAAACAACCTACCCCTTGGGTCAGTCCCTCTCTATTGACAGCACTTGGCAGCAAGGGACAGAGACATGACAAAAGCTAACAGTGAGGGTTAGAATTTTTCCATAGCTTATACAGTTTGATCCACAAGGGAATTAAAAACTGGATCTCCCTTCTTAGTGCTCAGGCCCTGCCACTATCAGCTTAAGGTCATACATAAACGTGACTTCTTATAGGTGGTACTCATCACATTCACAGATACCCCTGGGCCCTCTCCTACAAAACTCAATTTTTGTTATGATGGATGGCATAAGGGTTTTGTTTTGTTTAAAATACGACACTTTGGTTAGAAGGAAGCTGAGGATAATTTACTCAAAAGCACCATCATTAAACTTACTAGGCTCTGCCTGTTTAGCTAACAAGGAGTGTGACAGTCCTCCAATATTGCAAGTAGTCTGGGTTATCAGTGGCCTGCTGTCAGAAGTTGTTCCAGAGATGGAATAATGTCCATTCAGGGTCTTAGATCTTCCCACTTTTCTAATCATTGATTAAGTGTAAAACAGAGGAATGAGTGTTTCCTCAGGCTCTAGACCTCAACTGAGTTTTTTCTAATATTGGGCCAAGGTTGGGAGGCTATGGGGGTGAGGATAAAGAGAGTATATATATTTAAGCAATATGTGAGTTTGTTATTATTATATATAAGATCAACAGCAAAAGACCAAGAGATTACAGATCCCTGGCCATCATCCCAACCTCCAACACACAGCTTGCTTAGGGTAATTTTTATTTAAGGTGCTTTACCCTAAGATGTCCATTTTTATAGCTACTCAGAGGATGATGTTTTGTGACAAACTTGACTCTTTGAAAGGAGGAAAATCATCTATTTCTGTCCACCTTCTTGTCCTTTACTGCATGACATAAATAATATAGTGTGCTTTGGCAAAATTTTATATTCTATATATAAGAAAGTCTCAAATGGATGGTGGTCTGTGCAACTGATCTCTGAAGAGGAGACACCTGCCACAGGACATCTTTGCCCTAATTTGTTAATCACACCTGAGCCTCTCCTCACTCTCCTTCCTATGTGTGCTTATGCATTTCAGATTTGTAATTTTGTTGTCACGTTAAATGGAAATTGAGAAAAAATTCAGCAGGACCATAGACTACGTGAAAATAAAGACTGAAGACAAATTATTATGAGAGGCTGCTGTACTGAATTGTCGTTACAATAGTTTGCTTTAAATGTTAGTTGTAATAAATCCATGGTCAACTCTTTGGAGGCCAAAAAAAATGTTGAATGTACTTCCTTTCAAAGGGATGATTCATGAACTAAAATGGAACTAGGCCATCTTGGGATGATTAAAGAAAATGTTTAGGCAAGTGTTCCCTCCTTGTTCCTTGATCTAAGACTCCTTACATCTCACAAGGGGAAGCTTGGGTAGCTTTGAATCCTGAAGCACAAACATGTGCCACAAAAATTCAAATAAGTGTACTTCCTTCATGGTGGTGGATACTGATATCTCAGTAACTTCTTACAGAAGTGGGAGATGAATTTAAAATAGGTTGGCCTTGCCTAGCTTACTCTTCCTCTGCATCCTGTTGGCAAGAGATGCTGAGTTTGGCTATTACAGCCATTTGGGTTAAAAGTCATGGTTTTAAAGAAATAGTCAAGGTTCAAGTGAATCTGGTATAGTTTTTAAAATGTGTTTATCATTCATACTGTTTATTCTCAGGTTACCAGCTGAGCCTCAGCCAGGCAGAGATGGTCTAAGAATATGACCCTGGCCTTAAATAAAGCACTGTAAACATAATTCATTGCAAACATATTTCTTTTACATTTTTCTTGGGTTTATGTTTTCTAATAGCCTGATTCAACTTCACAGAAGAAAGCTGAGTTGGCTGAGGACAGTTTAGTGGCCAAGTCCATAATTTCAAGTGGAAAAACACTGTGGCTGTCTCCATATGGAATCAATGAAAATTTCAAAGCTGTATAGCAAGATTTGAAAATTTCAAAGCAAAGATCTGGAAAATGTTAAATATAAAAAAAAATGAAGAGAATAAACAGTAAAAAAACAAACAAATCAAAAGCCAATACCCAATTTTAACTGTCAATTTTAACTATATTCTTCTGGGATACAAATAAGTATTTGTTTTATATTTTATTAATAAGAATACTAAGACATACTAAGAAAATCATTATTTTAGAGATTTATTAGACTCTATACAGGTACATACTTCATTGTTCTGGTCTCAGGTTATGGCATCTGCTTTAAAGGATTATTTTCAATGTGTACATTTTCTCTTGTACCCTCAGTAAAGGCTAAGATTGTTGAAGAATTATTCTACATTAATTCAACTGCATATACTATCAATGTCACAGCATTTAAACAAAATACTGTACTCACATAGTCTAGCAGAGCTAGTCAGATAAATGGATAGCTGAATTAGTAGATGGTAGAAAAAGATAAACAAGGATAGATGGACATGGGATTATAACTTCTAGAAGGCTGACCTATGCCATCTATATGCCATAGATAGCAAGGTTATCTATGTTCCGCAGAGTGCCCCATCTGACCCCAAACACAAAAAACTTCTGTAGTTTTTACTCATGGTAGATTCCTGGGTCTCATGTTTGCCCCCATCCTGCCTCTCTTTTTGATCCATGGAGCAATCATAACCACCGTAAATGGTGATGTCATTTAGCTTTCCTGTTCTTGATGCACCACTGTTAATGGTGATGTCATTAAGCTTTCCTGTTCTTGTTGCACCACTGTTAATGGTGATGTCATTTAGCTTGTCTGTTCCTTTGCTGTTTCCCTCTTCCTTTGTGTAGCATGTGCTTTCCTTGCAAATCTGGAATGTTACCTTTCCATGTCCTGTTAGGAGTCAATATGTCTTTTTGTTTTCACTTTCTTGTAGGTAAAGTGCTACATTTCCCACTGCAGGGCCCTAGTTACTACTGCCATGTCAGTAAGTCTTGCAGGGACCTGCACTAATAATGGTGTGGGTAATGCGCATTCTCCATACAAGACAGTGTTCTTTTTACAGTCTTTGGATTTGTGAATCCCAGAAGGAACCAGGACCATGAAGATTAAGAAAGGTCTTCTGAAAAGTTTGTGGGACAGAGTCCCGATCTGAAACAGCCCAACAGTACTTCATGCTTTCCTCAGGTATATTAGTTCAGGAAATCACTGGCTGCTTCAACATGGAAGAGGAAAAAGAATTAATTCTGATGACTTCATGATGGTTCATGACAAAGTGCAGAGTACAAATATCATGTATTGTAGCAATCTAGTGTTTAGAAACACATATATCTTCACTTGGAAATCAGGAATTTCTTCCTATG
The DNA here is from genome assembly GCF_008632895.1 of Mastomys coucha. Classification (NCBI taxonomy): domain Eukaryota; kingdom Metazoa; phylum Chordata; class Mammalia; order Rodentia; family Muridae; genus Mastomys; species Mastomys coucha. The sequence goes on from NW_022196903.1 coordinate 51,160,689, forward strand.
AGAGCTCTAAGATAAATACTGAGCATGGACATTTGACACATTTCTTGAGATTATGCGTATGTAGTTAAGACATGGCATTCAAAATATAGACAGCCTTGGGTCAGTATATATTATTTCAAAATAAATTGGGATTTTTTGTTTGTTTTAAGGTTTTAATAAAAATCGATAGAGTTTATCTGGGGAAATACAGTTACTTTTGTTTCTCTAATTGTTTGCACAAAACCTGACAAAGTACAATTTTTCTCTAGTAGAGAAACAAATGAATATATATTTTGTTATTACCATTTTCTTTTTATATGTTCTTTTTATATGTTCTGGATACTAATATTAGTTTAAAAAAATCATTTTTTTTCATCAAAAACGTCATCTTCCCACTATTGAAACTTAGATCCAGAGCCACAGCTTAGGAACCCACTTAGTTCACAGGCTGTCTTTACCTGGTAAGTCACTTCTTCCATTATCCATCCTTCAACCCACTTGTTTCCACTCACACCCACATGCCTAGCTCTAGATCTGTGACCTTCATACCTGGTTTGTTCCCAAGGCATCTTTGACTGTTGAGACACCTTCTTTCCCTCTCTCATTTTTCCCACTGCCTGATGTCATCTCAACACATATTTGCAAAACTCCAGTCCTGCTGCCATTTGCCTGGTCCAATTAAATAGTTCATCCTCCAGCTTTACCCCATAACTTCTGTACTGGCTTAATATAAGACAGGATAGAGTCTCACACCAGACATTCAACCAAAGAAAGAAGTCCACATACCCAGGTCAAATCATAAAAACAACATTAATGGCCAAGATAGCATGGCTCTCATCAATCACAGTAGTACCATAGCAGTATTCTCTAATGAGAACTACTTAGATGAGCCCCAGGACACAGATTTTAAAGGAACAATCATAAATAGTATCAAAGAATTAAAGTAATTTTAAAAAGGCTTGCTTAAATATCTTATTGAACTATAAGAAGATAGCAATAAGTACTTGAGTAATGTACAAGAAAATATAAATATACAACTGAATGAGATGATGAAAATAATTAAAGATTTGAAAACAATATTCAATAAAGAGATAGAAATACTGAAGAAAACACAAACTGAAATGAGGACAGAACTGAAAACTCAATATCAATATAAGAAATCTCAAGGGAATAGTCTTACAAGTAGAATGAATTAAGCAAAAGATAGAATATTAGGATGCAGAAATAGAGCAAAAGATCTCTACCAAATAAGTGATATATATGTATATATATGATATATATATTAGAAAGAACAGGAAAGAAATATGCAGAAAATGTGGGACACTAAGACCAAGTCTTTATATTTTAGGCATATATAAGGGAGAAGAATCCCAAGAGCAGCTATTTAACAAGATCACAGAATAAAACTTTTCCAAACTAAAGAAATACATACCAATACAGATAAAGAAGCACATGGAATCCCAGATAGACAGTGCTAGAAAAGAAACTCCAAGGTTTAATTTAACATCATAGTTAAAACACTAAATAAAAAGAACAAAGAAAAAATTTTGGATGCTGCACAAGAAAAAACACAAGTTACACCTAAGGAAAAACCTATCACAATCATAGTTGATTTTTCAATGGAAAAGTCTGAAAGCCAGAGAGCCTGAAGCAATGCACTGCATGTTCTAAAAGACTCCGACTGCCAATGGAGACTACTATACCCAGAAAAACTATCACCATAGTTGAAAAAGAAGTGAAAACTTTCGACAGCCTAAAGAACTAATATCCAACACCTAAAGAAAATGCTAAATAGAATACTGGAAGTAATGCTATGAACTAAAGAGAGGAATGAGCATAGCCAAAGAGATTCGACAGCAATACCAAACAATAAAACTAAAATTAAGGAAATGTAGAGCATGACAGAGACTTCAAACAGTAAAACAACCCTTGACATCAACAAAGACCCTCAATAAAATTTTAATATTAACAGCCTCAACTCTCTAATCAAGAGAAAATAAATTAATTAAGAAATAAAATCCATCTTTCATTTGTTTATTAGCTTTAAAGTTAGCCACAACCAATGTGGAAGGCTAAAAGGATCAGGAAGCAAGCAAGCATTGCCATCCTAATAATTGACAGAATAGACTTCAAACTAAAATTAATCAGAAGAGACAAAGAAGGGTGCATCATTTTAATGAAAGGATCAATTAAAAAAATTATAATATTAAACATATGCACCCAATTCTGGTACACTTAATACCACTTTATTTCTAATGGAAATAAAGGCAATACAAAGCTAATAATATCAGTTGACTACAACACTCCATTTTTCCACTACACAGGTTTTCTGGACAAAAATAACCAGAGCAATCTGAGAATTATATGACTGCTTACATCAAATAGACCTAAAAGATATCTAAAGAATATTCTATCCAAACACTAAATATAGCCTGACTTTTGGCTACTTTGGGGGTTCTTTTTTCTTCTACCCTTTAAACCGTAACATTAGATAGGAGAGAAAAAAGGATGGAGGGGGACACTGTTATCATTAGATGACTTCCTGCTGATTAGGGGCATGGAATTCCCTGGGGCAAGTTTGATCTTTGCTGTCAGTATAACTAATTTTTTCTTCTTTGCATGCATCGCTTAACAAATTGCAACCAACAGTGTCCAACCACCAACCACCAACCACCAATAACCCACCTACGAACCTACCAATGACCCTACCTCTATGGTCCCTAGCATTAATATACCCTCTGAAGAGTTCCCAAAATTCTAAAAGTCAATAATCAGAGAAATATTCTGTCACTGGCAAAATCATGCCACTGTTAGAGCATGAGGAAAATAATAGTCAGCTGCTATAAAAAATATGAAGCATCTTTGTACCCCACACCTGTGTTTAAAATGAAAACACATTCTTATAATATTTATTTTTAAAGGAACCAAAATTCTCACTACAATGAAAGAATATATATTTCATTCAGCAGCACAGGGATGCTTCTCTAGGCTACATTCTGGGACACAAAATAAATTTTAACAGATACAGAAAAATTGAAATGATTCCAAATAGTCTAGTGCAATAAAACTTAAAATCAACAGCAAACAAAATTCTACTAAATATATAAACTCATGGAGAATAAATAGTATATTCCTGAGTTATGAATAGGTCAAAGAAGAAGTTAAAATATTCCTGTAGTTAAATGAAAATGAAAACACAAACCCCAGAGACAGATTAAAAGCATCTGTAAGTGAAAAACTTATAACCCTAAATGCCTACATTAAAAAATATCAGAAAGAGCACAAATAAATGAGTTAATTATCTGCCATAAGAATAAAAACAAAACAAAAAACAAAAACAAAAACAAAAAACAAGACGAAACCAAATCCAAACTCACTAGATGGCAAGAAATAATAAATATCAAAGCAGAGGCTAATGAAATAGAAACAAAGAACATAATGCAAAGAATTGTGGAATGTAAGAAATGATTCTTCGAGAAGATAAGATGAACAAACTTTTTGTCCAACTAATCAAAAGAGAGTACCCAAATTAACAACATCAAAACTGAACAGGGAAACACTACAATGGACATCAAAGAAAAAATATTATCAGGGGACATTTTAAAAGCCTGTACTCCAATAAGTTAGGAAATTAAAAATAAATTTATGATTTTTTTGACTTTTCTAAGCTACCAAAGTTGAACCAAGAAGACATGATTGACCTAAGCAGTGCTGTAGCAAAGGTGACACTGGAAAGTAACAAAAGCCTTCCAACTAAAAAGCCACGTGAAGATGAACTTACAGCAGAGTTCTATCAGACCTTCAAAGAACTACAATGAATATGTCTTAGATTATTTAAAAAAACTGGAAACAGAAGGAACACTCCAAAATTTATCCTATGTAGTTTTATTATGCTAATACTGAAACTAGGTAAAGACATAACAAACAAACAAACAAATTCTATGGACTAACAGATTAACAGAGGTGAAGATCCTCAATAAAATACTAGCAAATTGAATGCAGGCACATATAAAGAAGATCATCCACCATGATCAAGCTGGCTTCATCCCAGAAATGCAGGGATGGTTCAACACATGTAAGTCAATACATATAACAATGGATATATAAATATATAGCAGTATATAGCATTTATATAACAATACAAAATATATAAAAATACATAAAAATGGACTTAAAGATTTAAAAAATCATATGACCATCTCAATAGATATAAAATCCAACATGTTGTCATGATAAAAGCATTAGGGAAAGTAGGCATGGAGGGAACATACCTCAATATAGTAAAGGCAGTATATCACAAACCCACAGGCAAAGTCATCCTAAATAGAGAAAAACTTGAAGCAATCTCATTAAAATTATGAATGGGACAGGGACGTCCACTCTCCCCAATTCTTTACAATATGGTCTTTGGCAGATGCCCAACGGAGTCAACACCCTACTCCATAGATACTTGCTCAGACATGGTCATAGCCATCCTATATACAATTCCTTATTTACAATAGAAAATGGAAACAACCTAAATGTACTTCAAAAAATGAATTTATAATGGAAAACACAGAATCTATACATTTTAGAATACTACCCAGCTGTTAAAAAACAAAATCATGAAATTCAAACATTAATGGATGGACCTAGAAACACTTACATTGAATGAGGTAACTCAGACCCAGAAAGACAAACATTGCATGATCTTTCTCATCCCTGGTACCTAGTTCCAAATCTTCAGATACTAATATACAATATGGAGTTGCCACAAAAGCCAGGAATGTATAAAGGGACCGTGGGAGTACTTCACAAGGGAGTAGCAGGATACAGATAATATTAATGGGGAAATGGAAAAATTGTGAGGACGGGTAACTAGTAGGGACGTCAATATAGAAGCAGAAGGAGGAACAGATAGCACATGGTTGTTTGATAATGCCTCAAGGAATCATTTTATGTTCACACACACACACAAACACACACACACACATGCACATACACACACACACATGCACACACACACACACACACACACACACACATGCACACACACATGCACATATAGAGTTATGCCATTTGGGCTGACAATGCTCCCATGAGAACCATAGGCTAAATATAACCCCAATATCAGCCACAAGAACCTCCTCTTATCTGGCTGGTAAGGATAGTCTAGGCAAGTCCCAGAACCATATACGTTACTGTTGTTGCCCTGGATGTTTCTCAGAGGTTGAATGTAAGTCCTTATTGCTAGAGACACCACATACTTAGGACTCAGGACTTGGATTGTTCAAGCTGAATCGAACCTGAAAGCCTACTTCCTACAGTCTAGCTACCACAGGACCGGAAAGTACTAGGAAGCTGCCAAGGAAGGGAAGCAGTTAAACAGTGCTACCTAACTTGTGACACAGTAGTAGCACTCACATGGTGGTGACTGACAGCTATTCACGTGGATCTGAGGTCTACTTTACATGAGGTAAATCATGTCTGTTCATAGAAACCTAGCTAACTACTTGGGGCTAGTTAGATCATAGATCTTAGAGGAGAATTTACCGTTGCTGCTTGCTACACCACCATAATTCCTTGACTACATTTTAAACCCTATTTTTATACCCATAGACAAGTGTAGCTATATCCTCTAATCAAAGAAGCGTCTCTTTACAGAAAATGATGACCTTCTACAGAAAACAAAGAAATCCAGACAACTAATGAGTACTGAGAGATGGAGAACTGGCCTCAGCTATAGATGAGTTCTCCGAATGGTGATCCAATACAAAGTTGTCACCTGAAACCATGTACATATGAACAACAAAAAATGAACCCAAAAAGTTGTACTTACATATTGTTACATAAATGACACATATATAACATATATGTAACAATAATAATCAAAGAAAAGAAGGTTATCAATTTGAGACTAGGATGGGATATGTGGGAGTCAAAGGGAGATGATATGAGAGTGACTGCAGGGAGAAAAGGAAGGGGGTAATATAATTAGATTTTAATTCAAAATATAAAAAGTAAATATATATTTTTATTTTTTTCTGTCAAGCCCAGTTCCTTAACAAAGGTAATGATGTATCAAGAGTATAATGAAATGCCAAGAAGATAAAATGAAACAATGAAAGTTTATATATCAATAATTACAAAGTAAAGGTGTTTGAAAAGATTAGTTTTGTCTTTAACAAAAAACATGCAATAGGCTTTCGTTTGATATTTTCACTACACAGTTATTTGATATGAGACTGGGTTCTAAGCAACTGGGACAAAAGGAGGCATGGGTACTGGATAATTTCCTTCCTACAACATAATTTAACTCTTTTTAAACCCACTAATCTTCTATTACACAGCACATATATACAATATATATACACTGTGGTTATAAACTTCCAGAGCACAAATTGTAAAGGGGAAAAATGTGTGTCACATGCTACTTTCTGTTGTATAATCCATCATTAATTCAATATAAAATTCAATTCACATTGCATTGATTTGTGGTGCATGTTAGTCCAAAAGGAGCCGATGGGTCTGATTCATCATGACTCATCAGTACTAGAGCCTGAATAATTGCTGATCCCATGCTTCCTGATCCTAAGAGGGAATTCTATCACTAAAATAAGCTAAGAGGTTTTGCAAGTCTCTACCTAACCACTTCTCACCCACATAGGCTTGCCAAAAGTCATTCTCAACCTAACAGAAGCAGATCTGTGCATACCTGAGTCCACAGAAACTCTTAATATTTGGTCAATGTAAAGAATAGATTCCAAAATAAATTAAGAAGCCACAGTATGTTGTATAAATAAAAATGTTTAGGCAGCATAACCCAGGAGAGTCTTGTTAGAGTTAGAGGAGTATTGTTTTGATGCATAGCAAGCACCTCGAATAACATTGCAGTTCTCTCCATTCACTGACAGGGGCATTGGAGTGTGTTTACACATTGGCTAATGTTCTTGAGGAGAAAAGACTGCAAATGCCTTCAAAAACAAATATTTCATGCTGAGGCACAGCTTTCATTTACTGTCAGTATGTTTAATTAGGTCAAAGGAGATTCCATAGACAAATGGCTAAGGGAATAGAATATTAATCAGAACATGTGTTGTCATGATGACTTATCTTAATTGCTACCCAGAGCACTCCAGATGTTTGGTCCCTGAATCCCTAAGGATGCTGGATTCTCACACTAAGAGCAATTTATTTATTTAAGAAATAAGTCTATTTTTTCTCTCTGTAAATACAAAGCTACAGCAAGATACTTTCTTAGTATAAGAAACAGTGTTAGTATCTAAGAAGAAAGGCATACTTCCTTCCTGTTTAAAACAACAACAACAAAAGAGGGACTTAGCTATTTGTGGAAAATAACCTCAGAATATGTTTATCTTTGTGCAATGTATATAATAGAGATACTGAAAATAAGAGGAGTGCTTAAGCTACTGAGGCCTAATTTGCTAATTTTAAAGTAATTAGAAAGGACTCCAGGTCCTGGCAGCTGCAGCACCACCTTGGTTGTGGCAGAAAAGGTCAGACAACAGCAAGAGTTCCCAAACTTTTGTCATTTTGGCCTATTTTCCACATCATTTCATCTGAAGACACATTTATGTTTATTACAATATGGCCAAGAAAAACTCATGAGAATCAAATCATCTGAGAACATCTGACTTAAAGATAACAAAGCTTCATCAAGACCAAGGACTAGGAAAACAACCGAGAAAGACTAAACGAAGACAGCCACACATCTGTCTGAAAAGGAGACCAGAAGGATGCTGCTTGGGGAGAATTGTTATCAGGACAGAAGACACACAAGATGGCCCAGACTCACTCGTCCTAGGAGATGCAACCCAAAGGTAGAGACAGATACCAGGATAGTCTATCTTACAGCCACCAGGGGTTCTCAGGAGTGAGGATGGAAGGAAGATCACTGAAAAGTTTAATCAACTTCCCCCGGTTATCAAATACAATAAGATCCATTAAATATAAGTAGTTCTAATCTTATCCCCATATTTTAAGTCGACCTATCACTGGCCTATATATTTCCTTTCCATTGATTCTCTATATAGTGTGCTCTAGTGACCAAAGGGAACGTGTAGGTGAAAAAATCATCAAATTCTTTTCCACTTCATCCTACAAAGAAGTGGCTTTAGACTTGGTTAAGCATTTTGAACGAAAATAGCATCAGTTCTCCCAAGCTTAATGCTCTCAGTCTTGCTGATTCCAAATTAGTGACAAAGGACACAAAACACAGTTATTCTGCCTGTCTTCCTAGAAGATAACAAGCACATGGGCATACTGAGTCCCTCTTCAGGCAGTTGTAGGTTGGTGTTACAGTTGGATGCCAGGAACAGAGGGCAGGGCTTGTCATTCTTTACTGCAACCAGTTCATTGTGACATCAGATCAAATTACTCACCATGCCAATCAATTTAATTCTTTTAAATCCTTGGGAATAATTAAGTTTAAGGGCATGGTTAAAATAAGATGGCTTTATGAAGATGATCAAATTTAACCCATAATGCACATGTCAGTTATAAGTACAACTATGAGGATTGGGAGGTAGCTCATTGTTAGAACTCTTGGCTAGTATAGACAGGCCCTGGGTTTGATCTTCAGGGATGATGATGATACATATCTATGAAGTTTAAGTTTCCATATTAAAAATTAGAGGCTTGATTTGCTTCTAGGACTCATGCTGTAGGACTGAGATGAAGAGCATGGTCAGTTATTAAATTCAGGGCTGAGTGCTGTGTTTACAGGAGACACTGTTCCTCCACTGACTATTTCTGGGGTGGACTGCTTGACTCTGTCTAATGACACCTAACAAAGCCTCTGGCATTTGAGCAAGCTTTCTTATAGAAAGTATAGCTGAGAAGTCATCATTTTAAATTGCATTTATTTATGCATAATTTGCTTCTTAGCCACAATTATTCAAGGAGGAATCACTCACTAAGCAAGTGGTTTCTCGTTGCATGAGCAAGATGGTGAGAAATTCCAGGTGTGAATTCCCTAGATATTATGATAAAACACTTGAAGTGAGCATTCTGATTGCTTTTAAAAGGAGCAGTTTAATAACCAACTTCACATATTGAAAGTAAAGACAGTTGTCACCGTGGCTACAGCAAAAGGGGTTGACATGCTCCCCAACTTTATTTTAATTTTATTATTTTATGTGTATGGTTGTTTTGCCAGCATATAGTTATGTCACATGCATGCAGTACCTGAAGATGCAAGAAGAGGGTGTCTTGTCCCTGAAGCTGGAACTGCATATAGTTGTGAGCTATCATGTGGGTGCTGAAATTAAGCCCTGGTCCACCGCAAGAGCAACAAGTGGTCTTACTTAACTTCTTAGCTACCACTCCCACCTCCATTTACTTTTTGAGAATGTGTCTCATGTGTCTCCGGGTGAGTCCTAAACCCAAGGGTGACCTTGAACTTCTTTTTCTTTAAAGTATACCTTTATTTATTGTTTGAGAATTTCGTGTAAGTGTACAAAGTATTTTTATCAATTCCACTCCTAACTTTGCATTCAAATTTCCTTATTCCTCAATTTGATTTCCCAGCATTTGTTCTTCAGTGAACAGCCTTTCATCAAATAAGATGTCATCAGGAAGACAAAAATGCATGGAAAATGTGATACCCTTTACAAAAACTATTTCCTAGAAGCTCGTGTTGTCTGAATATCATGTATATATATGAATGAAAAGATGATCATGACAGGAATGGGTTACAAGTGAAACAACGAAGTTTGTATAACTAAATGTCTCCATCTAATAGATCCAAGTAGGAAAGGCAATGTGATTGCAACTCCCAGCCTTTAGATGAGTGGGTTTATGTAAAGCTAAAGCTGTACCCATGAAATACCTCACATCACAGACCCTTTCTTGACACTGAGGCTCATTGATGAAATGACTTGTACATAGTTTCCGTCAGAACATGGGCATTGTCATAGACATTGAAGAGTCTCCTGTATCAGTGTGATGTAAAGAATGCTCCCCAGGTATCTCTTCTTGGTTAATAGAAATATGAACAGGCAATGACTGAGCAGAGGAGATAGAAAGGCTGAACTTCAGATCCCAGACAGGGGTCAGAGGGAGGGAACAAGGAAGAAAGAGTTGGCCATGAGGCAGGTAAGGGCTGAGAAGAAGGAGGGCCACAAGGCAGGTGGAGGAAGAAGAAGACAGTCACCATGATGTCAGGCATGAGGATGGTCACCAAGGAAGTTCTCCATGAGCACAGCAGCTACAGCAGCACAAGCCAAGGAGAGAGTGAATGCAAGTAACTTGGGGCCTGTGTCTGGGAGGTGCATATCTTGGAGGATTAGAATAGCTTAGAACCTGCTCAGATTAAACTGTCAGCCTGTTAACAAAAATACCAGATCTCTGTGTCAATTATTTAGGAGCTAGCCAGGTTACAAAAATCTGTCCCCTCTACATTTTGTCCACTAATTGTACCATCAATGGTTCCAAGCTCATATATTAACAATGTATATTAGTCTACTGAGTGACAGTCAGTAAGTCTAGAACCAAGTTTTTATGAAGTTTGCAATAAAGAATGTCAGGCAAGAAAAGGAGGCATAACAGAGGCCATTTGTGACGAGAAAGTATTGCCAGAGAGGAAAAGATACAGTGGGATTTTTGTACCTTACTACAGAGAGATGAAAGGGCTCTTTAAATGCAATGAGGTCTGATTCAAGGCAGAATGTGAGGAGCAATTAATAGCACTGCTTCCCTCCTGGCACAATGCTAACAAGTTTGTAGTATTTGCACACTCTATGGAAATCCTGGTGAGAATGACACTCTTACCATCTGTTTTCTTTGACTCATTTCCGGTGTTGGAGTGATCCTTCTTGTCTGCCTTATTTTTACCGTCTTTCAAGTCACCTGAAAGCAATAAGTATGACAAACTGAATGTGTGCAGCTGGGGAGGTAGGAAAACTTAAAATGGTGCTGGGACAAGACGTGGTGCAGCAACAGAGGATGGGGGACCACACACCCTGGTATCAGTATCGCTTGTGAACACATGATCAGTTCTAGAAATTGAATTATAGTCAGAAATTAAAATTAAAGTATCTACTCAAACAGACTGGTACTTAAGTCAGTGGTATTTTTCTAAGAAATACAATTCAGTTTTATTTCCAGGCTGTGAAGTAAGGAAAAACCTGGAGTACATGAAAGTTCTAATTAACAGTTAGTTAATTATATTAACTAGCAGCTATGTTTTAGATTTTTATCTGCAGAATGGGTATAATAATGTCTACTTAAAAAAAAAGAATTATTTTATTGTATATGAGTACATTGTAGCTGTCTTCAAACATACCAGAAGAGGTCATCAGATCCTATTGCAGATGGTTATGAGCCACCATGTGGTTGCTGGGAAATGAACTCAGGACCTCTAGAAGAGCAGTCAATGCTCTTAACTGCTGAGCCATCTCTCCAGCTCCAATAATGTCTACTTTACATATAGGTCGATGGACAGATGTACCTGAGCCATGTAGATGTTCAATGTAACCTGTAGTGTATTGCTCAAAGACTGTGCTCACTATCCTAGGCAGACTCTAGATGTGCTATTCTAATTAATGAAGTTGACAAAATATCATTTCCAAAAATTAAAAAGAATACTTTCTACAAATATGAGCAAACATATGTGAAGAATTTATATAATGCATTGATGAGGGAACAAGGGAAAACAAGATGATTTTAATAGCATCCAAAGAAGTAGGTATTTATAAACATTTTAGAAATGTGTTAAAACATGGCTGTTATGAAATAGACATAAAAGTGTTATAATCAAAGAATAACGCTCATGACCTTCTGGTAATCTGTAGAGTCAAAATATCTTATTTAGAAAAATAGCTTTATATGTATGCATTAAGTATATTATGAATTATATGTATGAATTAAGTACTTTAAATAGAAATTTAAGCACAACTGTATTCCCCCAAACCATGAGTGAGCAAGTTACAGGACAATCTGGTTATCTACCTGTTAAAGCTAACTTGTAAGGTTTGCTTTAACTCTTCATACTGAAATGGGATAACCAGGTTGGCTGGAAGGATTAAGGTATGTTTAGGATCTTTCCAGGATGGGTTTAGCTGGAGGACATGATTAGCATCCTCCAAACCCCAGTGAACCAAAAAGAGTTCCTTTAGAGTACCTTTCCCTGTTAAAGAACACTAGAGATGGACTGAGGGTCTCAAGCACCGGCAATTTTCCACAGTCCATCTTCCCCATGTGAAGTTTCACACTCCTATTGTGGGGCCTGCCATGCTTTTCTGAGCCAGAGCTTTAGCTGTCTCTGCAACAGAAGTCTGTGGAGGTAACAGGAAAGCAGCGCACAGCCTGACTTAGCTGGACTGAGGAAGCTCACAGAGAAGTTGCATTGGTGGAAACCAAGGCTTCACAACTCCTTTAATCCCCAAGGGGGGATCTCTAATCAATATCCTTCAGCCCAAACCTAGAAAACACTTTCATGGTCCACACAGAACAGAAAGTGGCTCATGCCTGTTTGCTAGCATTCCTGGAACAGAACCCATTAGGTAACTTCACATGGGTTGCTCATGGAACAGTGGCAGATGTGAGCTGGTGCTCCACAAACAGGGTGAAGGCACCTCTAGGCAGCTTTAAATCATCTGCAACCAAGGCTGCTGCAACCAAGTCCTCAACTACCCTCTGCCATTCTTATGACTCTAAATTGATTTCTTTCTATACTTCTCATTCCAAACTTAATTTTAAAGGAGAATGGCAGAAGTGCCTCCCACTTTACAACATGACTATGACAACAAGCAAAGTTCAGGGTCCTCATTTGTGTCTTTTAGTTTTTTTCCTCAAGTATTAAACATAAATTAATATCCTACCTTCTCTTCAAGTTTTTGTAGAATTGAAAAACCTGTTGACAAGGGTAGGGATTGTAGCTTGTATGCATCTTGTTTGTACTCATTGGCTCCTCTCACCAATTATATCAAGGGCTGGCATGACCCCACTGCCTGGTTTTGTATGAACACACTAAGAATGACTTTTATATCTACTAAGAGCTGATTCAAAATAAGCATTTGACATGAACATTATGTCATGTTTAAACTTCAGTTTCTAAAAATAAGGTCCTAATGGACTACAACCTCACTTATTTGTTCATGACCTCTCTTTAGCTGATGAATAGCTTGTGATAGAAATACATGGGCTATGAGGTCCAAAGGATTTACCATCTAGCCCATTATAGAAAGCATGTACCATCCCTGTCACCTGGACAACAGATAGGGCTCTGCATTCCTCTGATCGCCTCCTCTCCCTGGAAGTACCAGGCATGGCAGATAGTAAGTAAGAGCTGGCTATGAAACAGAAAATGGGGATTCCCAGAAGCCAAGGATCTCTGCTTGATGGTTGCTTAAGTCTTTTAATTTCTGAGTCTCAATTTTTCTGTCTATTACATGGAACTATGTTTACAATGTTAGAATTTGTATGTGTACCTGTGTATATGTATATGTACATGTTGGTGAATGGATGCACATATGTGTGCATACCTGTGGAGGCCAGAGCTCAACCTTTGGTGTTCCTCAGGTACCATCAACCTTGTGTTTTGAGGCAGAGTCTTTCAATGTCTTGACTACCATGATCACTGAAATCTCACAAGCAGCTGAGGCTCTGAACAGGTTTTATATGTATTTTGTACAGAGATTAAAAGGTTATGTAGTCTAAGGTCTCCAAGAAGAGTAAATTGACAGTTATTGATTTTAGAACTGTTTGCAAAGGTGTCTTGTTCTATAGTCACAGCCTAGCATTTGCAACCTAGAGGAAGTGAATATCCTGCCCAACTGCAGACAAGGGGGCTGATTCTATGCCTTCGCACTATCTTAATCTATCTGGCTGAGCAGCTGTACTGGCTGGTTTTATGTGTCAACTTGACACAGGCTGGAGTTATCACAGAAGGGAGCTTCAGTTGGGGAAGTGCCTTCATGAGATCCAGTTGTGGGGCATTTTCTCAATTAGTGATCAAGGGGGTAGGGCCCCTTGTGGGTGGTGCCATCCCTGGGCTGGAAGTCTTGGGTTCTATAAGAGAGCAGGCTGAGCAAGCCAAGGGAAGCAAGCCAGCAAGGAACATCTCTCCATGGCCTCTCCGTCAGCTCCTGCTTCCTGACCTGCTAGAGTTCCAGTCCTGACTTTCTCTGGTGATCAACAGCCATGTGGAAGTAAGCCAAATAAACCCTTTCCTCTCCAACTTGCTTCTTGGTCATGATGTTGTGCAGGAATAGAAACCCTGACTAATACAGCAGCCTTTCTTGAACAAACTAAAACTCTGAAAAACCAGAAACCTCCTCCTTCCAAAGAAACCTCAGTCACTTACCCCATCCCACTACCTCAACCCCCAACAACAACGTCTTCCTTTATGTAGTACTCTTGGGCATTTTATGTGCTAGTCTGTTCTACTTCATCTCCGCATCACGGGTACATTCCTTTAGAATTACATTTGAGGGTGACTATATCCCCATTACCAACACAGAGTTCCCATAGTCTTTCCATTCCTGAGTTGTCCAGACCTAATATAGAGGTTGACACAAAGTTGTTGATAAATATTCACTTCATTACCTATAAGAACTCACTGATTGTCTGAAAATCATGGTGTCTCATTACCCTAAGTTTACCTGGACCATTTTGAATTTAGAACTGAAAATCTGTATCCCAGGAAATCTTCATCTGCAGCAAACCAGGCTGACTGGTCACCTAATGTGTGTACTTAGGCCTATGTCAATATACAGATACATACTATAGGAGCAGGGCTCTTGCACACTGGAGCCTAGCCTGGTTAGAGAGATGGAATATTTATTGGGTAGGTTGGCAATGAGTATAGGAATCCAGGTTGTGGTGGACTAGTTAATTGGAATTCGCATCACTTGTGAGAGTACCCAGGACCTTAGAGAAGGACCAGAAAGATGTGTACTATTTTAGAAAGGTAGAGCTAAGGGGGCAGCTATAGGATAGGATCCTGACTTTATCTCTGGAGGAATGGGGGCCATGCCAGATGCCAGGAAAGGGAAGGTGACACCAGTTTCTGTTTGTCACATCACTAGCACCCCAGAGAGAACCTCTTGCAGGTGGCCCCTCCTCACCATTCTGCTGCTTTTCTCCTGCCTTGTGGCCTTTGGGGTTCTTCCCACGAGGGTTGTCCCCCTTGCGTGTTCCATTGGCTTGACCTTTTGCTTCTCCTGACGTCTTTTTCTCGGCTTTGCTGGTTGTGCCTTGTTCAGCTTGGCTTTTGGCTTCCATTTCCTTCTGCTTTTCCTCAGCAGCCAGGCGATCCTTCTCTTCAGCTTCCTTCTTGGCTTTCTCTTCTGCGTCCGCAGCAATGAGAAAGAGAAAAGAGAGACCCACCGTTAGGAAAGCTACCATTTTGGAAAAATAATCAACCGCTATGCTCATGGGAACCAGTACACTGAAAGGACCTAAGGGCTTTAATGCAAGTGTTGGCTATCTTCTTGGTTCATTCAAGCCAGATTTATATGTGTATTTAGGATAGCAACAAGATAGGCTACTTCTAAAAGCATTGAGTTAGAGGAGGGGACTGGATAAGATGACAATGCCATGCACACTGATGTTCTTACTGCTGATAACAGTGATGGCATGCACACTGATGTTCTTACTGCTGATAAACTCTAGAGAGTATGTTCTCCTGCCACTCGCTATGGTCAGCAGTCTTCAAAGGTTGTTCCCATTCAGTCTTAAAAACTTGCCTATTTTACTGTCATATTTTAATGAAGAATGAGAGACATGATTAGACTCTCCCCAGCCACAGTAATAAAAAATAAAATAAACTAATAAAATACAGCATTTTATGAGATTTGCTTAACACAACAGAAACCTTGACAACTGACTATGGAATAAAAAGTTGGGGAAAACAACCATTATTAGAAAAGTACAAACTCAAGCCAGTTAGTGAAGTTAGAACTAGAAGGGGTGGGTCTCACCTCAGAAAGCTAAAGGCAAGCCCTCAGCCCAAGGTACTTAACTGTCCACAGGAAGAGAAGTGGCCTCCAGTTTGACCATGTACTCACTCTGGGTCTTCCCTTTTACTAAGTGTCTATTACTTCTAATGTTACTGATTGACTCTCTGGTTAGTGAAAATACAGTATAAGTGCATAGCTCAAGTATTTAGGAAAAGATTGGCTTGTTCGTTCATCTGGTATTTAATGAGCAGCTATATTCTCAGGAATAATTTTTGATGCTGGGGATATGGCGACAAGCATGACAGAAGCATGAGGAAGATTATAATTAAGTAAAAAAAAAACGACTGAGATGATTTTGGATGTTGAAATTACAAGAACTGAATACAAAAGAACAGGACAAGATGGTTCATAGCACAGGGCAAGAGGTGGCTTTAGACAAAAGGGTGAAGAAGGCTTTCTTGGGAAGATAGCATTTGATCAAGCCCTGAGTGATGAGAAGCAGAGCAAGGAATAATCTGTATAGACTGCAGCGTTCATTCAGAAAGCTAGATAGCACAAAGGCTGTGAGAGGAACATGCCTGTTATGTTTCTAAATGTTGAACTGGCCCCCAAAAGGAGATTTGACAAAGAGTTAATCACACATAAAATGTTCAAATAACCAAGGACAGGCAAAGATCAGATAATGGAGGCTGGAGGGCAAATAGTAGGTCTTAGCTGAAGAAAAAACCATATATGAAAGTGCTCTCACATAGCCAAATATCCTGTAAGTGCTAGGGACTCACCCCACAGAATTCATGCTAAAGACACTCCTGACATCTTTAGGCTCCTCTGTGAAAAGCATTATTGTACTTTTCTCTAGATGAATGAACAGCTTCTTACTTATTACCAGGGGCTGCCTGTGTTCTCTTGAAGTTAGTGTTGTTCTTTGAGCTGTTTTCTTTTTTCTTTTCTTTTCTTTTTTTTTTTTTTTTTTTT
>NW_022196903.1:51177936-51210436 GCF_008632895.1 Mastomys coucha
CTCTCAGGAGATAGCTATATTTAGGCTGGCTTCCCCTTCCTTCAGTCCCTGCTCCATAGTTAATCTCTACAGATGGGGACAATAGAGACTCACAGCCAAATATTATGCAGAGAGTGAGAGACCTTGAGGAACTCAGCCCTAAATGGGATGTCTCCATCAAATCCCTTCTCTTGGGGTACAGGGAACCAAGCTGAAGAGGAGGAAGGAAGAGTGTGAGAGCCAGAGGGGATGAAGAACACCAAGAAAACAAGAAACTCCAAACCAAAGCTCATACAAACTCACAGGGACTAAGGCAGCACGCATTTTCCTTGCACAGGCCTGCCCCAGGTTCTCTGTGTCTATATTATGGCTTACAGTGTTTTTATGGGACACCTGAATGTGAGAACAGGTCTCTGATGCTTGGGCCTTCTCTTGGGCTCTTCTCCTTTTGTTTGTCTTGTCCAACCCCAATGTGATAGCTTTTTTTTTTTGTTTTTTTGTTTTTGTTTTTGTTTTTGTTGTTGTTGTTTTTTTCAAGACAGGGTTTCTCTGTGTAGCCTTGGCTGTCCTGGAACTCACTCTGTAGACCAGGCTGACCTCGAACTCAGAAATCTACCTGCCTCTGCCTCCCAAGTGCTGGGATTAAAGGCATGCGCCAGCACTGCCCAGTGATAGCTTTTATTTTATCATATTATATTTTATTTTGCTGTATTTAAAAGATAACTTGTAACAAAAAAACAAAGGGAAACACAAACAAGGAGAGGCAGAGTCATTCACATTTAGAATTCACTGTCAGAGAAGATTAGCTATGGCCACCTTCACAGACTCATTACAGAATACATGGAAAACTTCCAACACTCAAAATATCTCCAAGCTGAAAATCATTTAAATAAAATCTGAAGCTGTTTAATTGTAGTTTACTATGGAAGACCATAAAATATTATCTTAGAAAGAAATATTCACTTGACAACTGAGTCAGACCAATTTTTCACAGATGTAGAAAAACAAATGAGAAGGGGAGAAGGCATTTGTGAGGCAAATTTGTTTTTGTTCAAGTGCAGCTGACATGCAAAAGTTATTTTAAGTTAACAAATGGTAGCACGGGCTGGAGAGATGGCACAGTGGTTAAGAGCACTGACTATTTTTTCCAAAGGTCCTGAGTTCAATTCCCAGCAACCACATGGTGGCTCACGACCATCTATAATGGAATCTGATGCCCTCTTCTTGTCTGTCTGAATATAGTTACAGTGTACCCATACACAAAATAAATAAATCTAAAAAAAAGTTTAAAAAAAGGTAGCTCTTATTATTACATCATAATCAAATCACACTGGCCCACGGTGTGAGTCCTTTCTCTGCCACAATCTTCTAGGAAATTCTAGCCAAGACTTCACGATGTTCTTTGGCTTGTCTAATCACCTTCTGTCTGGGACTTGTGTGAGTGACATCAACCACAGAGTACACAGAGATACTACTAAATACAGAGACTCTTGCAAACACATATAAGACTAAAATGATGTCTCCACGAGGTTGGTTTACTTCCATCTGCAATCGGACTCCTTTATATTCTTAGGGTGAATTTATTAGTATAGATACTACAGTTCTATGGTAAGGAAGCTGGTGAGACACTGATAATCTTCACAGACCCACATGTTCCAGTGGTGGCATGGATACAGAGAAGTTATTTGTTGGGTCTTAAGATCTAGCATCATCCCAAGGCTTCTTGACTAGCAGGCTGTAAACTTTATGGTCTGTTTTCTTTTCCTTTTTCCTTAATTAATTAATTTACTCCCATTATACCCCAACCACAGCCCCCTCCCTCTTCTCCCTGAGTCCCTGCCTCACCTACTCCCTCCCTCATTCCCCCTTTCCCTTATTCTTTGAGAAGGGAAGCCCTCCCATGGGTACCAACCCACCCAGTACTAGATACATCCTCTCCCATTGAGGCCAGACAAGGTATCCCAGCTAGCGGAGAGGGACCCAAAGGGTGGTAACAGAGTCAGAGAAAGTCCCTGCTTTAATTGTTAGGGGACTCACATGAAGACCAAGCTGTTCATGTGCTACATATATGTGAGGTCCTAGGCCCAGCCCACGCATGCTCTTTGGTTGGTGGTTCAGTCTCTATGAGCCCCCATGGGCCCAGGTTAGTTGACTTTGTAGGTCTTGTGGTGCCTTTGATCCCTCTGGCTCCCTTGATCTTTCCTTCTACTCTTCCACAAGACTTCTGAGTTCTGCCTAATGTTTGGCTGTGGGTCTCTGCATCTGGTTTTATCAGCTGCTAGATGAATCCTCTCAGTGGACAGTTATGCTAGGTTCATGTTTCCAAGCATAGCAGAGTATCATTAATAGTGTCAGGGGTTGGCTCTGTTCCATGGGATATGTAGCAAGTTGAGCCAGTCATTGGTTACATGACTCATTAAGAAAATAACCAATGAAAAGCAGCTGAAGAGTTAGGGTATGGCAGAGTCCTTGGGATCTGTAAATTGTACTTCTCACATACAATCTGGGGTTTCTCACACTGGATGTCTAAACAGTCATAAAAATGCACTTGTGTCTTTATTCATCTTGCTTTAACTTGCATAAGTAATGATCCTATAAATTCGTTAGTGGAAATTTTACTAGGCTACTTGTCCCTTAACTTACTCGGAACTGCTGACTTACACAGGAAAGAAAGAGGTGGAGGAGAGAGGATGGTTATATGAAATGAGATAAGAGATAGAAATCTAACCTGCCAATATAAGTATGTATATTATCTGCCAATTACACTCCATACAGAAACAAGGAGGGCACTGAGGACATGCCTAAGAGTTCATAAGGTGTTCTTACAGCAGCTTCCTAAGTATACTAGCTGATAGAAAATTCAATCAATATTAAAAATCTAAAATTGAGGAAAATGTGTCAATTGAGGTAAATGTGATACATAATAAAAGTGCAAAGCTTATTTTTAAAACAGAAATAAATGTTAAAGCTAAAAATGAAAACAAGTATTTAAAAATAATGTGCTGGGCTGGAAAGTTGGCTCAGGAGTCGAAAGCACTTGCTTCTCTTACAAAGGACCATGAGTTGTTCTATAACTAACCCTAACTCCAGTTTGAAGGCACCTGGGCTTCTCTTCTGATCTTTGAGGGCTGCAAGCATACATATGGTGCACATACATGTATACGGGCAAAACACTTATGTATAAAAGTAAATCTAAAAATTTAAAAAAAAAAAAAAAAAAAGCAAAGCTAAGCTGGATGGCAAACAACACAGTTCTAATCCAAGCTGAGAACGTCATAGTGTTCAACAAAAGCCAAGTGCCGACAAGCAAGCAAAAATAAATTTTTCAGTAACTACAGAGATTCTCACTGTATATCATATGTGATATGTTATGTTTATTGAGACTGACTGTCCAATATAGAAACTTAAAGCAAGTTTGTAGGAGGGTAGATGTAGGTGGTATAATATTGACTCAGCCAAGTCAATGAGACATGATAGACTGGGGCTGGGTAGAAAGTGCAGGATACTTTACAACTAAAATATTTTCCTTAATATGTAAATATTATGATGACTCAACAATAACAATGTGGATATCCAATGGAGAGAAATAGACAGTTTCACTACTCTTGCACCTGAGAGACAAAATTTAGCTTTAAGAAAAATCCAGAGAGGAATTTGGTTTCAGAAGATTTTAAAGTTCTTGTGTCTTTTGACAGGAGAACCCCATGAAGTCTTTGAAAGTTTCATATTTATAACATTATATGCAACAATGCCCTGGAACCCTCACACTCAGAAATGAAGGGATAGCTCCATGATTGTGTCCCAAACAGCACTACATCTGAATATCCAGCTTCAGCATAAAATGCCCAAGGTGGGGAAAACCAGTGGAATAGAAATAGCATTTCTTTATAATATGTATTTGTGGGGGAAAGTTTTCTATGTGTATACACAGCTGAGGAAAACTAGATTGGTTCAGAGAAACTGCAAGAGTTCCTGACATTTGGGTGGGTTAGAATGATTTTATTCTCTTCCTCATAGATATTTTAAATAGTCCAGCATTTGTAGACTAACATACTCCATTAGTAGAAAATGAATGTGTAAAAAGTATTAAATATTGGATAGAAATTAATAAATATAGACTATATTGATCAACTGTTACACCCAAAAATTTTAGGGTGGAAATGATACTTGACTCAGAAGATTATTCAAAACATTAATTCTTTCCTAACAAATGAGGAATCTGCTCTACATATCTTTGTAATTCAGGTTGAATCACATCACCTAAACTTCATCCTGTTTCCTAACAACACGTGAAGGTCCATGGAAGGCAGCTTGTCTCAAAATCAGAGTCCTTCAGGATTTAAAAAAAAAAATGGTCAATGAGGGAAACAGTTGGGGATCACTTACTCAGACTGACCACTACCAATGTAAGCGCAAACCGAAATTCTTCACATCAGCCAATGAACAGTACATACAGTTGAGGGATTAAAGCGTCAGCTGAGTTGAGTTGTGTTTTAACCCTGCCTCACATGCCGACCCTCCTCTGTAATGTATGTAACTAGCAACTCCCTCTTAACAAACACAAACTAGGCCAGATTTGCTCCTGAGTGCTCTCTGTACATTGTTCTTCAGTTCTTAATGCTAACTCTGAGATGTTATTTGGAATGACCACATCTAGAATAGAGTCTCAAAGAACCGCACATTCTCCATTTCTCTGCTAACTAAATGTGGCCCCCATAACTAAGCTACATGCCCCTAAATATCTATAACCTAGGGGCTGGACCATGTTCCTTTTGCATGTGTATAATATATTCTTTTTTTGTATGTGTGTGTGTATCTGTGTGTTTTTAATATATGCATCTTTTCCTCAAGTACTACGTACCCCCACCCCAAGACAGGGTCTCTCACTGACCTACATACAGGTCTTCATCTGGGCTAGGCTGGCTGGGTAGGGAGCCCAAGTGAGCAGTCTCTGCTTCTCATCACTGACATTACAAACACATACCACCATGAAGGCTTCCTTAAGTGTATTACTATGTTGGTATCTTCTTTACCCCTCCTGTTCCTATTTCTAATATCCTCAAGCAAATCCCAGTGTCCTTCAAATTCTACCTACTGGATATCTTGCCAAAGGCCCCAAGCAGGGTTAGGGACAAGTCCTTTCATGCTGCTTAAAATAGTTTCTGTACCTTTACCTGCAAAGCTCGTGCATTATAAAACGATGGGGTGTTTATCTGTCCTTGTGAAAGGACCACTTATTCTTTGGAAAAGAAGCCATCTAATGTTTCCCCAGGTGATTAGTTCAGAAGGTAATTTCAGTAACCAAGATAATTGCAAACAAATGATTTTGAATGACCTCCTTAAATTGTGTGTTGTCAGAAATTGGATGTTCAGGTGTAATGATCATGGGAGAATGTTTTTCCAATGGTGCAGTAGCCTGCCAACACAGAGGATTTAAATGCTTGAAGCTTTTGAATAGACCCTCAGTGCTTACAATTAAAATATAGAACAGGTGTTGGCTCTCTCCATAGCTCAGGGTACAACATCTGTCACCAAAAGATAATGTTCTAGTTGTGCCCCAAGAACACTATAAATCTAAACTCCTTGCCTTACCTGAATTATTTTTTCAGGATTTTTTTGATGGCAAGTCAGTGTCTGGCCTTTGAAATAGTCCAGCTACTGGATACTTCTATCTATCCAGTGTGGGGACTGCAGAATCTACAACTCTAATGCTAGGACTTAGAGTTGTCCCCTAGCTTTTATTCATCAAAACCTCAATTCTTGGATTTAAATGTTGATTGGGAGTGGGAGCTCTGGGATGTAACAAGGAATGGGCCAGATCTGGAGGGTAGGGACTCCACAATGATGTTAGTGGGATTATGAGAATAGAGATTCAAATTTGCACACTGGCTCTGACTCTTCATGTAACGCCATCTGCCACGAAGCAAGCAGGCTAGATACCAACACCATTTTCTTGATTCTTTGTAAAATTAGTGAGTATCAAATATTTTGTTATAGCAACAGAATATATCCCAAATCATTTACCATCCTACTTAATTTCCACATGTGCTGACACAGGCAGAGTAACAGTGCAGGTGTTGTTTGAGGACAAAGTCTCAAGAATCTTGGGTGCTCTGAGGGTTTGGGGCTCAGAATGTTGATACGTACAAGGTCTTCATTCTTATTCATCCTTCGTATCAAACTCTAACATAAGAGCCCCTTCCTCTGGACCAAGATATAGGGATATCCATAATATCCTTTGCCACTGGACATGGAATCTAGAAAGTGGATGGCAAAAAACAAGTGACAGGAGACACTGACTGCTATTGAAGGCTCAGCTCTGCAAAGTCCACTACTATCACCCCCATCTGTGAACATCAAGAACCAATTCACATCTTTGAGTCTCCCTGAGAGCTTGCATCATAGATTCCTATTATTCAGGCTTGTGCTCCCTGTACGCATGTACCTCTCCACTTAAACAGTGTGATCATGTTGCATGTGCCAATCATGCTCAGTAATAAAAAGAAACATGTGAATATAGGAACTAAAGCCCCCAAAGCATGAATTTCTATATTTTTCTGTGCATGATAGCAAGAGTCACAACTTTCTGGTCTGAACATTGCTAAGATTTTCTTCAGGAAATTTCAGTTTACTTACAAATTATTATCATCTCCCCCAAAAACCAAACAACAAAAAGAAAATAAAGCAAAAAACCCATCAGTCAGTTCCATGGTTGGAGCAATGAGTAGAGGAAAACCATTCATAGGACAGGAAGCTCCTGGAAGAAGACTAAAGCTGCTCATACCCTAACACAGCAGACAGTAGCTATTGACCAGGCTTTACCAAGGTAGAGGGCAGAAAGGCTTTACAGTTGTGGCAGCTAACATGAAATGTAAAACAAGCTAGCCCAGCAGAGACCAAGAAGTACTAACCAGTCCCTGTAGAACTCCACACTGGACAAAGAAGTTTAGGTGTGTTGCAGAAAGGGAGAAGTGGCTTGGAGGCCAGGCATATCCTGCCATGCACTCAATTCTCAAGAGAATGAGAAATATCACATGGCCATATCCAGTATTCAGCATCCAGTCCCTGGAGCAATGTGCCATGCTTAAAAGACCCATAAATCATAGAAGGCAGCCACTTGCTTGGCAAGTGAGCACTGAGTTTGCCTGGATTAGTGTAGAAGATTCTTCCTGAAGAGAACATTACCTTTGGGTACCTTGGCTCGCCATCGCTCCCGATTGATCTGCACCACCTCAGTCCAAGTGGCTTTAAAACTCTTATAGTCAACAGGGATGACAGAATTGTTGATGGGAGCACTTCCTTCTGACCCAGAACTCTTGACACCGGATCGCTTTGCATCTGATGAGTTGATGTTGTTCAAACTGGAGAACAAAGGAAGTCATACCAAAGATGAGTGTTAGTGTCAGTGTGTGCAGCATGCAAGCCTGCAAGCAGTGAGAGAGGCCAGAGAATGCTGAATGAAATTTGCTGAGTTATCATCATGAAACTCCCTGGGGTTTGTGGAAATTCTGTTTCACATATAATATGAATATGAAATTTGGAGCTTTAGCAGGAAAAACCACAACACTGCATGTTCATGTGTCACAGTATTCCTTACTTCCTTCTATGCTGCATGGGCATTTTTTCTCATAACTAGGGTCTGCTAGCATTCATTTGATCTGTTTTGTTTTTTGAAATGGAAAAAAATTAATCTTGGAGTTCTCTTTGATTCAGGATGCATCAATCTGCTATCATACTGACCACTTTTCTAAGCTAGTCAGCAAACCTGTACTTGTTCTCCAGTTTACCCTCCTCCTGGACTCAAGATCCCTATAATGTTATTGTTATTACATTTTATCTATCATATCTATCTATCCATCCATCTATCCATCCATCCATCCATCCATCCATCTATCTATTTATCTATCTATCTATCTATCTATCTATCTATCTATCTATCTATCTATCTATCCATCCATCCATCCATCCATCCAGCTATCTATCTATCTATCTATCTATCTATCTATCTATCTATCTATCTATCTGCACATGCCAGGCCACACATGTTGAAGTTAGAGAACAATATTCAGGAAGTATCATCTTTGATCATGTGGGTCCTGGGGATCAAACTTGGATCATCAGGCTTGATGACAAGTCCCTTACCTACTGAGTCATTTCATTGGCCTTTAAAATTCCTCCAATCTCAATTCCCTAAGCTTACAAAAAGTGATGATTATCCTATGCTTCTTAGGGATGGCAGATGATCAGACCTTGCCAAAGATCTGATTTTAAATGAATTCTACGTTGTGCTTTAAACATGGGACATATTGGAAATATCAAGAAAGTAGTATTCTGATGAAGTATTGTATATTCCTAAGTAGCTATACAAGTTACTACCAAGTATCAGACACAGTGAATGATAATGAAAAATTACTGGCATTCATTTTATCCAGTGCTTGAAGAGCTAAGAAAGTATGTGAATTTATCAGGGGCTTCTGTCCTCGTTTTTAGCATCTTCAATGTAGATTCATTATAGGTTCATTCATCTTAAGCATCCTTAGTTAGTTTAATTGCTTATCCAGCAACTATATAATTGTTACCAAATGAAACTTTATAAATTAAGCATCTATAAAGACAAGTCTTTTATTAATTTATGGTAAGCATCTCCACACAAACCATATAAAGATATGTAATAAACTTAGGTGTTGGACTATTACAGTCAGAGGTACACTTTGTTGAAGGAATATTAAAAATCCTTCCTGTCCTCCTCCTTTCCAATGCATTTACAGCTTGGCACCTGCAGGGTTGTAATACTACTTGAAAAGTCAATACTCTGACCTGTTTTGGGGTCAGTCTAGAGAATACAGATAATATCATCTCAAATCCTCTGAAAGAAAAGGAGGAAGACATGTCCCCTGTTAGAAGTAAAAGAGGTTCAGCTCATTGTGATACCACACACACCCCCAACAAGAAATTTCCATCCCGACCAGGTTTCAAACTTTCCCTACTGACCTTGATCGCCTCTGGCCTATCCCACCAGTCTGGGAGCTCTCGTCAATTAATGGACTCACAATCTTCTCCGTCATATCCGTGAGCACAGTGAAGGTGGGCTCCACAATGAAGTCAATAAAACCTACAGAGAAGCAGCAGTGACTCAGATAACAACATGCTAACAGGGACCAGCCCAGGCTGCCCACAAGAAACCAATTAGTCTTTCCTTCAAACAAACAAAAACGCTACCAAGCAAACAAAACACCACATCTACACAGGAGCTCCAAACCAGCCAAGAGCTAGTTGGTCTCATTCTCACTGAATGTCATGAGGCAGTTTCATTTCCCCTATATAATTTCCTCAGGACTTTTCAATAAGTGATTCAATTTAATGCTTAAAAATACAACTTAACACCTGCTATGTAATAAGCACTGTGATGTGTTTTGTAAAGGGTTGAAGATGAATAATTCAATTGAGCAGCCCTCAGGGAACTTATAGGTAAGATTTAGTGGGCACAAAAATGACCCCTAGAGTTTCTGCAGGGCCAAAGGAGAAGCCTAGAAGAAGCCTCCTAGGAAAGAAACAGAAGAAAATGGAGAGGAGACATTTTGCTCCCAAAGAGACCAGTGAACAGTTGTATGGAGGTTACAGTGTTTGAGCTGAGGGCTGAATGATGGGTGGCGAGAGAGCTGTGGCTATTCACTCTGGGTAAAGGGAGTTTGTGTGCAAGAGTTGTGTGAGAAATGACTTTGGATTTGCGGGTGGGAGGAAGAGGGTTGGAGAGGCCAGTTACCCATAGTTTAGGGAAGGAAGCTCCTGGGGTTTAGAATCGGAGGAGTACTGGGCTGGCCTGAAGAAGTCCGTGCATCTTTGTGATGGTGTATTTAAGTTTTCTTTGCTATGGTTCGTGCAACAAGAGACACAGAGAGGCAGTGAGTAGTAAAGATTGAGGCAGGAAACTCTTGTTAGCAGTGATTGCACCAGCTTAAACAGAAGGCAAGAAACGGAACCAGAGCTGTTGTAACCTGGGTACCAAAGGTACACATGGCACAGCACAATGGGCAGGGTGGCTCTAGAGGGATTCTTCAGGAGGCTCCACCAGCAAGGCAGAAGAGATGAGAGGAAGACAGAGGATAGACTGTATGATGCGGACTTTGAGATACAGGAGGCAGGACCAGATGGGAAGAGTTAGAAGAAAAGGGTTAAATACCGGGTTAGGGTCATTAATGAAATGATACCTTTTAAGATGGCCATGCTGAGGAGTGAGTAAAAGCTGGCATACAGTGATTATCTTAATAACACCCCCCCCCCCCACACACACACACATACCAAAAACAGGAAACTAGATGAGCATTTGTGACTCACTGGGTGAAAGTAAACACACACTGGCACTAACTCACCACAGCCACGTGTAAGGAAGGAAATTAAATACCAATCAAGGGGGGCACTGCCCACTCCTCTGAGTGGGTGTCTGGAAATGCAGAAATGACTATTTAGTTTTTACAGTTACTAAGGAGATAGTGCTACTGGTGCTGGTGATACTCAGCAGAGAAGAATGTGAAACATCCGGTAATGTAACCCACAAAAGAAGAACTGTTCATCTGATCAAGTAACACTGTTAACAAAATGGGTTTTGCGGTTCACTACAATTTAATTGTGAGTTCAAGCTGCAGCGTTTGATGATACACAGAATTCTTTGGATATGCCCTTGTTTCCTACAGGAAAGTATAAGGATGTGCTATTCTTGTAAAATCCTTGACTGATTCTCTCTATAATGTCTCTCTCTGTATCGAATTCCCTACCCACTGTCCCTGCCATACTAGACCTACTGAGAATTCCCTGACTGTGTTGAACAGCTTTAATCTCTCTGCTTTCTCCCATCTCCCATCTGTAGTGTCATTTTATCCACCACTAAACCACTGCCAACATGCACCAATATCTGTTACAACCTACCTAGACACTGCTTGAATACTTCCTCAGATATAGCTCAAATATGACTCCTTACTAATTCTATGTGGATCACCTATGTCTAAAGGCTTGTAAACTGTCTTTGTATTCCATTGTAAAATGTTAAGAATTCAACCTTAACACCCATAATGCTGTAAACACATTTTGTTTTTCTAATATCCCACCCTCTGTCTAATAATGGTTTAATAATATCTTTGATAGCAAGTTCCATATATAATTTGATTCTTGTTTTGTTTTGTTTTTACCCTATAACATCCATTATAATCTTAACAGTGCCCAGTACCTAACAGGAACTTAAGACATATCATGATGAAACAAATAAAACAGTAAATAGTCACATAAAGTTGAAGCAGAGGCCAGGCATGGTGGCACACATGTTCATTCTTAGCACCTGGGATCTAAAGACAGGAAGGTCAGGAAGCCATGATCCTTACAGTCAGTTCATGCTCAGCCTGAGCTCAAGGCTACACTTAGCTAAATGGCCTTTTTATGCCTAGCCTGGAATACATGAGATCCTATCTCTGACCCAAAATATATAAGTATAAAAATCAGCAATTCCTTATTAAAGTGATTTATTTTTGTGTGATGAGTAGAGTTCACTCATGCCATTTACTTTATGTGTGACACTGGTTCCCTCTCCCACAGCTGAGAGTTTTTGTAATGCATGTATTATAGTGATTCTTTTTCTCTTTTTTTTTCTTTCCTTTCCTTTCCTTTCCTTTCCTTCCCTTCCCTTTCCATTCACTCCTTCCTTCCTTCCTTCCTTCCTTCCTTCCTTCCTTCCTTCCTTTCCTTTCTCTGTATGGAATAAAAGGAGTGAAGAAACCGAGACAATTTGAAAGCGTCCCCCTTGGCAGGAGGGCAGTCCTGAGTGTGGACAGAAGAAGCACCATGGTGAGATTACTTCCCATCCTGAAGCACAGCGATAGCTTAAGCACAACAGGCTTCCTAACTACGGTATGCATGGCCATTTCCTTGGGATGTTGAAGCTCCCTTTCCTTTGGGTAGAAATTATGGAGACCTCAGGGTGTCTCTGTGCAATCTCTTTCAGAACCAGCCACAGCCCAGACAGAAAGACAGCGCTCCACTCTCTCAGAGGCTGGCCCACAGTGAGCCAAAGCCTCAGCTGGGATCTCCAAGCCACTACATATATGTATCATCTGATGCCCCTTCCAATCAGCTGGCGAATACCTACCCACTTGTGACTGGGCAACCATGGTTGACTTTCTGTCACACAGAGGAGAAAATGGCAGCCCCAGCTCTGCTTCTCTGTCACCCTAGAAAAACAGAAGGTCACGGTAAACAAAAGAACAGTGTGCTGAGCTGCTCGGATTCTATTTACAACCCCAGCTACTGCTTAGGCCACTTATTTTTATCTTAATGATTACTATTACATTGTGTAATAAGTCCTGGGGGGCCTGCTTCTCTAAACAAAAGACACCAAGTAGTGGTGGCTTCCGGAGAACAATCATTCCCTCTGAATGCAAGAGCTCATGCTGTCTCAAAGAAAGTTTCACTGGGCAGCAATAGGTTCCCCAGGGAAAACTAGGCAGCAGTCCATGTGTCCTGTGGCCTGGAGCCAACGTCACAGTCAGAATGGCCGTGTTCCCACCAGTTTTCCTGTAGCTACCTGTGGCCTTCTTTTAGCCACTGAACCCCCAGTGGTGAGCAGTGTCCAACAGGAAAATCAAACTTACTGATGTGGCTTTGTCCCCTAACATAACCTAAAGCCACACACAATGGGAGTAAGTGCTTCTGTATTTGCAGTCCTAATGCTTGGTCTGTGATGAAAAGTAGACTAGAAAGAGCCAGTTATTAGACAATAACACAGGGTAATTGTTTGGCCAAAATAGTCTCCAGGCACTAAAAAGCACCACTCTTATACAAGCACTATGGGATAAGTACTATGGGATGTCTAACTGTTGATAGAGGTGGCTTTTAAAAACATGAGGCAGAAGTTCAATCTTTGTCATGTCCAGAGGAAGGAGAAGAATATATCTCATATCTCATGTCCATCTTTGTGTGTGTGTGTGTGTGTGTGTGTGTGTGTGTGTGTGTGTGTGTGTGTGTTTGTAGGAAGAAACTTGCTCAGGATAATGGCTACCAGTCCGTGCTTGATTCTTTCTTGTTGCTGTGAGTATATGGTCCTAAGAAGGTCCCTGACCTTTGCTATTTCACAAATTTCCATCTGTTAAATGTGGGATAATAGTCCCAATCTAAAGGGTTTATCATGAAGGCAAATGACAAAGATACATATAAGCCAATAAAAAGTACTACTTAAAGAATTTCTCTTGACACAGAGGTAGCCATATTTGAAGTCAGGCTTTGAGAAACATGGAGAGAATTTGTACAGCACACTGTAATTGTAATGAACATTACCAATAAACTAGTAGCACTCAAAAACTTAAATAGCTTGCAGCCAAGACTGTCTCAACACTTGGATGCTTATTTCTAAGTAATGTCACCAAGGAGTCAGATAAGGATTCTAGCAGAAGAAAGAGGTAGATTTCTAAGAGGAGGCTTTGTATTTATCAGGGGTATCATATACTATGAGGGCCTAATATCTACATAGAGCCAAGAATCAAATGACACAAAATCAGCATTTATGGAACAAAAGTTCTAATGCATAGAAAGAAATGAAAAGAGAAACAACTGTCAGCCCAATGAGGCTCACATAATTAAGAATTATGTATAAAATCTAAGATATTAAACACAATGAAGAAGGCAGACCGCTATGACTGAATGTAGAATGTGTTGATGACCTGGTCCCCGGCTGGTACAAGGGATTCAGGCCTGATGAGTTCATAGCTGATGGGCTTGGAGGGAGTGGGTTACCAGGGGCTCATCTTTAAAGGGTATACCTTTGGTTTTCAGAGCTTCCTACTTTGGCTCTCTTGGCTTCCTGGTCACCAGAAGGAGAGCAGTATTCTTTTACCCTGACGATCTACCTTGAGGTTTCTGCCTTGTGAGAAACCTAAACACAACGGAGCTGACTAATTATGTACTGAAACGTCTGCAACCATGAGCCCACATAAACCTTCCCTCTTTGAAGTTCATGTTCCTAGATGTTTTGCCACAGTAACAGAAGGTTAACTGTCACACAGACACATCTGACAGTTTTTTGGTTGAAAGTAAGATGCAAGCATTTTTCATGATCCACAGACATTCACAAAGATACTACATTAATTTAATTTAGGCTCCAAACAATAACAAATTATTGTAAAATATTTCTTCACAAAAGTGAAGAAATATATTATTGACAATATAGAAAGGTTTGGAAAATATTCTACTTGAAGTAGCTCTTGGTTTAAAGAAAAATCAAAACCCGTTTGAAAGAGCAGCTATTAACAATGGCTTTGGAGCACACTGTCAGAAGCAGTGAGCTTCCCAGGAGTAAACAAACACTTTTCAGCTTCTGTTTTTCTAAACAAGTGAAAGGAAAGCAAATGAAATGAGTTTCATCCTCAGAGAGTTAGAAAAATAAAAGTAAATGAAATGAATAGTGGTGAAAACTGTGATTAAAGTATCAATAAAGAAAAGACAATTGGAAAATTAACAACACAATCCTGTAGGGGAAAAAGGAAAAGTTGAACAATATATATGACAGAAAACAAACTAACCAATGAAGAAACACCCACATACAGAAGAAATGAAAAGAACAGGATGAGCTGTCTCAAAAATGTAAAGCTACACAGCAGTACAAAGGAAATGGACCTTGAAGGTTTTCAGAACAGAAGGATTTACCAAGGCAAACATACTTTTTATAAGCCAGGTGCATCTGGCTTATAGGCTGTGCATATAGGCTGATGCAGCCTAATGGGGTTCCTAGGTTCCAAAGCCATGATCTAAATAAATCCCTAATCTTTATAAATTATCCTTCCTCAGGTATGGTATTATAGCAGTAGATAATGAATTAAGGCTCAGGGAAGGAATCCATCCTTTATTACTTGAGGGGACAATGGTGAGATGTGATACTAAGTACAGATTTATGGGGTTAGGGTCCTCAAAACCCATGCTGTGTCTTCCCCTTTGTGAATGAACAAGAATTCACTAACTTCATTTACTAATATGAACTAACAGTGACTGAAGTCTGTAATCTACATTTCGTGGACTGACCCAGGGTCTCATGTCTTAAGGCAGGTATCTGTGTAGCAACTCTTCTCAAGGAGAGGCCAGTGTCTGCGTCAGACTGGAGAACTAACCTATGCCTGAAGACCTCTGTCTTGGTGCTATGCATTTGTTTTAGTTCTTGTAAGTGTTGTATGTACACATTTGCATTTGTCTTAAAGCAACACATGCTCATTAAAGACTATCTGCTCTAAAAATAACATGACTCTGGATTGAAGGTGCAGCTACATTTAAATGTACTTGAACAATAATTCCTAGTGATTTCTTGACTCTAACTTGTCACAACTTTGTTTTGAAACATTGTACCATGGCTCATCCATCAAGAGAGACAACTAACCCCTCCCCTGGGAAAAAAAAAAGACATGAGCCAAAATAACCTTTTTGGCCCTTTTTAGGCCAAAAATGGGGGAGGGGGAGATTAAATGATACTTAGTCAAGAGACTACTACCAGGAAATACTTTTCTTCATCTAAGCAGAAAGGCCTAAGACAGAATGCATTTCATGATGTCTTGAGAATCAGAATTTAGATAAAATTCAAATATTACATATACAGAAATAAAACAACTGTGAGAAGGAAGGCTCCCCCAACCCCCAAATGATGATGTCCTCTATGGTCCTTGCTAGAGAGGTGCCAAAATATTTGATTCCCAAAGTATCCAATACCAGCCATGAGGAGCAGCAAGAGAGACAAGGTACCTGTCTAAAGAACTCCTCCAGGAGAGACATGGTCCAGCGGTGGTGCAGGTCCCATGCTTTCGCAGGATGACTGATGTCTGCTGTGTGCAGCATGAGGGATAAGGCCTTCGGCTTTTCAATTCTGCAACCCCAACACAGGCATGTACATGGTGACCACACACTTCAAACACTGGAGTTCAAACATCTCTAAAATTCCCCATTTGCCCTCATCAAACTCAATTTTCACTGAGTTGAGGAAACAATTATTTGCTTCCAAGATCTGCCACCATGTTAGTGAATGAACATTTCAGCATTGACTGAATAAGGAAGGCACTTCTCATTTAACCAATTTATAAAATGCCTGCATTTTTCAACCAGACAAGGGAAATCTAAATGATACTTTCTTTAGTTATTGCTACATTTAGCAGACCTTTGATCATTTAATTACTAACAGGGAAATGATGCTAATTGGGGCAAACTGGTACCAGGTCTTATATTTATTCTCATAAGCCTGTAACTAATTGGGAGGTGCTATACGATGTTCAAGCTCTTTGTTCCAGACATGACCACTTTCTGAGATAACCCAACCATCATCCTGAAGGTGATATGGTTTCTACCTATGAAATGTACAGATTTGAGTTCAAAGCCCTATGAGAACATGATGTCACAGACAACTCACGCTTCTGGTTGCTGCAGGGCTGTCTTCATGGCTTTGATTTGCTGGAAATGACAGGACATATCTGTGGCCATTACCATCTCAATGACCAAAGTTCGAAACTCCCTGTTTGGGAACACCGGTGGAGAAAAGGCATGAAAGTAAAGAAAAGGAAACTCCAAGTTATTTTTTGCAACATCTGGTCACAATCAGTTAAGTGTTTCAGACATTTCAAATTTAATATCAGTCTTTGCAGTAGTAAGGACTAAAGAATAATTTATTAAGAATATGATATTCTGGTGAGATGGCTCAGCGGGTAAGAGCACCAACTGCTCTTCCAAAGATCATGAGTTCAATTTCCAGCAACCACATGGTGGCTCACAACCACCTGTAGTGAGATCTGATGTCCTCTTCTGGTGTGTCTGAACACAACTACAGTGTACTTATTTATAATAATTAATAAATCTTAAAAAAAAGAATATGATATAGGGGGCTGGAGAAATGGCTCAGAGGTTAAGAGCACTGACTGTTCTTCCAAAGGTCCTGAGTTCAATTTCCAGCAACCACATGGTGGCTACAACCATCTATGATGGGATCTGATGCCCTCTTCTGGTGTTTCTGAACACATCAACAGTGTACTCATATAAATTAAAAAAACAAAACAAAACAAAACAAAGAATATGATACAAGGGGATAGAGATCTTGCTCATTGTTTAAGCACATTTAGTATTCTTGCAGAGGTTCTGAGTTCAGTTTGATTTTAAGTACCCACATCAGTTAGATCACCTTCTTGTGTATTTCCTCTCAGGTGTACATTTGTGTGCACATACACACATACATACACACACACAATTTATAAATAAAATAAATGTTTACAACAGAATATGATCCATCTGTCATTTGGAGAATTAACCTACAGGGAAATTTACAGTGGTGCTGAAATCTGAATTAAAGTGTTTGCTTCTCAGATGGGCATCCATTTAGCAGTTGATGGGTATTTGGTTTGTTCTACACTAGTTTAGAGTGAGTACAGCAAATTGTCTGAGTATCTGTTGCTTGTCTCTATAAGGACATAGCCACAGTGCTTTAGAGCAGATATCCAGAAGTACAATGGCTGCTGTGTTGGGCTCCTGAGCATTTAACTGTATAAAAATCTGCCAACCCTTTGCAAAATGACTGTTTAACATCACGTTTGACAAGTGTGTTAAAGTTCTAGTTTTTTCCCTTGCCTTCTGTTAGCTTTTAACTCTAGCCTTCTACTGTGAATGCCTTGGTGATGTTAATTTGCATTTTCTGGCCAAATACTATCAGGGAATATCTCTCATGTACTTTTACCACTTGAATATCAATTTTTAGGAAGCTGTGTTTCAATTATTTTACTTTTAAAATTAGGGTTTTATTTAATAATTCTTATTCCTGAATTGTCACGGTGCATTATTCTTCTGGATACAAATCAAAGTAGAATATGCACGGTATCCATACTTTTCCGGTTTCTTAGCTTACATCAGTTCCAAAAAGTTTAATTACATCAATTCCAAACAGTTTAATTTTCATTAAGTTAAATGTATTATTTTTTAAAAATGCTTCTCACCTTTGGTGTTCTAAAAAGACCCCGTGTCCTGAAGTTATTGCTATGCCTTGCTATAATATTCTTGCCACTGTTAATATTGTGCTGGGAACAAACCCAGGATGCCTATCACTGAGCTGCATTCTGAACCAAGGAGCCATTTCACATTTGATGTTCTACTCTTCAGTCTAAAACTTTCCCAGTTGAGCTATTTCAGCCTGCCTAGATTTTGTGTTCTGTTTTATGAGAAAGTTTGAGTTGATTTTTGAGTATGGTTTGAGGTAAGAGTCAAAGTTACTGTTTTCCACAAATACCCACTTGTCTTAACACCATTTGCTGAAAATCCTTTCCTTTCGCCATTGAATTGACTCAACACCTTTGTGAAGAATCAAGTGTTGAAGAATCTAGAGAGGTTTCTCAGTGATGCAGTACCTGCCAGACAGGCTTGAGGACCTGTGTGCTGGGTGTAACAAGACATGTTTGTAACCTAGCCCGGAGGGAAGAGGGATCTGGACAAGAGGATCCCCAAGGATGCCTGTCCAAATAGTACTACTAAGTGACCTCCACAGGTTCAAGGAAAGACGTTTAAAAAAAAAAGCTGGAGCACTATAGAGCTCCGTACAGGAGAACATCTAACATTGACCTCTGACCTTCACACTAAATGACTTTTAATTGGTATACAAAGTGATAGCTTTCAGTATGGCCCTGTGTTCATGAGTATCACTACTCTTAGATTATACCCTCCATCTCGTTCCTCACCCCTTCTCTCTTGAAAGAGACATCATTCTACCTTTATGTCATCTGTGTGCTTATTTAATCTAGATTCTGCAGACAAGAGAAAAGTCCAATACTTACTTTTCTGAGTTTGGTTTATTGGATATAACATGATGTTCGTAAGTTTACCTATTTTTCTATGGATGGCATAAATTCACTCTTCTTTGTGGCTAAATAAAACTCCACCATAGGGGCTGGCAAGATGGCTTAGTGGCTGAATGCACTTGCCACCCAGTCACCTGAGTTTGATTGGCATGGTGGAAGGAGAGAACATGGTGTGCTGTGGTACACATGCATTCAGCACCCGCCCCCCACCAAGATGGCTGTCCAGGATGAATCATAGCTTGACTCTTGTGAACATGGTCACAGAAAGATTACTGTGCAGGTGTCTAAGTGCTACTCTCATGTATTTCTTTAAGGGTACATTCAGGAGTAAGAGATGGATCATATATTTGTTCTGTTTTTAGTTTTCCTAGACGTTTCCACACTGACTTCAGTGTGGAAACCCTTTATCTCCTGACCCGTGCAAGAATTTTAAATGTAATTTCCTAATGACTAGCTGCTAGTCTATTAGTTTTTACATTAGCTTCATCTTTAGTAGCCTTATACAATTCATTAACAGTTTTAGTAGCTGAATTAATAGTCTTAAGATTTTAGGTACAGTCAGATTTCATTTGTTAACAGAAACACTTTATATAATTTAATATAAGATTAGGCATCCTAATCTTGTTCCCAGTCTTCAGTGGGAAGTGTTCAGCATCTCACCATGAAAATTGATGTTAGCTTTACACAGCTGCCCTGTATCTATCTGGAGATGTCATATGTTCTCTTTTGTTTCTCAGCCCTGGAATTAACTTACATAGTTATGAAAGTTGAAAAGATCAAGGTCATCAGGGACAGTCAACTGAAGACCTTTAGGGCCAATGATATACTCCAGTCAAAAGCCAACAGACTCAAGATTTAGGAAGGGGGTTTCAATTTGAGCCCAGGAGAATCAGATTTGATCTTATCTGGGGAAGAGTGAGCCCTTATTACATTTAGTATAACCATTGGCTCCTTGGATGGGCCCTTCTTCTATTAGGAATGACAGTCTGCTTTATTGACTCTACTCATTTATAAGTTAGCTTCAACTAAAAACAGACTTATAGAAAGACCTATAATACTAGAATACTTTTCAAAGAAATATTAAGGATCAGTGTGCCCTAGTTGAGTTGATGCAAAATTAGCCACACTACCCAAATCAGGCTCTAGACTCAGTCAAGTTAGATGCTTATCAATTTTGTTTCTCTTTTCAAATAACTAGGTATTAGCAATGTTAACTTGTTCTGTTGGTTGTAATTTTATGGGTTTCTTTAGTGAGATGGTTACTTCTGCCCTCATGTCTACCATGAATTTACTATTCTTATTTTAGCTTTCCATGATTACTATGTTTATATAAAGATTTTCCAATAAGATGCTCTGATATCTCAAATACAAGATGCTTTATATGTCTCCTTAATATTTCATTTTCTTTGAGATAACAGTGGCAAGAGGCACAGATATAGATGGTGAGTATACAAATAGACTTCACTAAACTATTTTCAAGGGACTAATTTGACTGTGTTTACATTAATTCACCCATGTGGTTTTAATCACTTGGTTTTATAATGTATTAATCAGAGACCATATTCAAATGATTTAAGCTAATCCTATTATTTGTGGTCTGATTATCTATACACAATCACCAATAATGCAGGGCTAGAAACAAACAAGGCTGCCTGTGTTTGCGTGCGGATGTGCTTCAAGGTAAACAGGCCTGTCTTATTCCAGGCTGCAGAAGTCAGCTGCTCTGACCCAAGTGGAGACAGAAAAGACAAAGGAAGCTGAAGATCACGCCAGAAAGGAAACTGAATATCACTTATTGGCTTCGGACAGAATTGTATCCAAAGAAAAGAAGAAGATATAAAAACAAAACTAAAGAGAGAAGTGGTACATCTACTCTTTATAAAGATGTGAAAGGCCAAGTTAGCAAGCTTTGGGGCACTTACTGTGAGAGAGCAGTACAACCTTGGGGTGAGGTTTCCTTCTTCAGCAGCAGCACACCCTGTCTATACCCCACCCCCAGCCCCCAGGGGTTTCCAGGTCTGCCATCTCATATTACCTCCAGTCATCCTTTGAGAGGTTGACTAGAATATTCATCTCTTCATCTTCCTGCAGAAGGCGGTAGGCTGCACTCAAGTGGTGGTTCTCCAGTACAGACCTGTCATTGTACAGGATAGCTGGATCCGACCTGAACACCAAGACACAGACTCCTTCAGCATGGGACATAGCTGGGGTCCCTTTGGCTTACATTGACACGTTATGCTGGGCTGTCTATCTTTCCTGTGTTTAGAAATGATCTTGTCCCTATGCCATTTGGGTCACCAAAAGCTCAAACTAACATCACACATTATCAGTAGGTACAGGTAAGGCACTTTACTATCAATATGTGGATGTGCCATGTGTGACGCCCAGCCTGAGCATGCTGAAACCTGTTTTATAGCCAGACCTCAATTACTTGCACCAGTCACAAAAGTGACTTCTGAAAATGTCAGTGTGTTAAACTTCTTTAAGGTTTTTAGAATAGCTTTAATCTTTAAATTTGCATTTAATTCACTGAATCCCCTGGTGAATTTATTTTAGTTGTAATTCTCTAAGTACATATCATCTGTTCACTATCTGCATGCTACCTCCGTAACTTGATCTTAAATTGTTTTTC
This sequence comes from Mastomys coucha, assembly GCF_008632895.1. Lineage (NCBI taxonomy): Eukaryota > Metazoa > Chordata > Mammalia > Rodentia > Muridae > Mastomys > Mastomys coucha. The sequence goes on from NW_022196903.1 coordinate 51,199,390, forward strand.
CACAGACATGTCAGAGATGAATAGTTGAAAGCTAAGAATATAATTTTTATATATATTCAATGGTTATTCTGTAGTGGAGTGTTACTAAAACCCAGGATTGTACATCATTTTAGTATCTCCAGTTTAATGAAAACTTGGATTGTCAGAGTTCATTTTTTCTCAGAGAGGGCACCATGCCGACAAATAAGAAGTGTCTTCTTAGAGTCCCAGAACTAACAAGTCACAGGACTGTAATGAAAGTAACAGTCCTTCTGACAAGACTGATACTCCTGAAGGTAAGGTCTACCTACTGTTAACCAAATCTTGGGCTAAGTCTAGTTACCTTCAAAGTCCTAGGCTTAACATTTTTGTTTATCAACTGTCTGGCCCACAGTTTTCTAAACAGGGATTGCTTGTGCTCAAGTGAACTGGACAAAGCTTTGCTGATGACCAGTGTGCCAATGTTTTAATTTCATTCCAAAGTTAGATATTGGAACATGTCTACCTTGTGGCATTAGACTCCTATTTACCTCCTATGATTTTCTGGCTTTCCAGTGGGTTGACTGGATTTGTTCTTGGTCTTCAAGCAATCTCCTGGCAATTGCCCTATCAATGCGTCTTTCTTAGGCAGGTGTGAGTCACTGTGGTCTCTGTTCTCCAAGTGAAGTTTCACCCCAGTCTTCTGGGGACCTGCCTAAATGTAAAGACCTTGGAACAGGTGTCAAAAATATGCTTCCAGCAGCCAAAGATCACTCTCCTTGGGGGAGAAGCAGCAGGGACTAAAGAGAGTGACTTATGGCCTTTACTTTACTTCCACTCCCTCTTCTGACCACAGCACAGAAAATATTATCTTCTGTATGCCACAGGGAAGGGAAGAGATGAATATACAGAGCAGAGACTAGTATCTCAACCAGAAGCTCAGAGACCTGAGAGTAAGGAGGCACCAGTGTTGTTAGCATAACAGCTCTCCAATGATTATCTGAGCTTAGTGACATCATTTGCATGATACCTGGGGCTTTATGCACCTGTACCACACCTATTAGAAAGAGGGTAGGCACAGAACATACATAAATAATGAGTAAACATTACCATAGTGAAGAAAGGAGGATCTACTTTAGATATGAATAAAATATGAGAAATAGCAGGCAGGTGGGTTTTTTTTTTTTTTTTTTAAATGCTGTGTATTTAAGGAAGCTGCGCAGGCTCGTATCTTGTTTGTAAATTAATCTTTTCTAAATTCAAGATAGAGCAACCACATAAAAGGAAAACGACAGGCACCTACCTCACTGACATCTAAAATTATATCGCTGCCCCCTCCTACCTATTTTACAAACATTTCAACCCTCACCGAGTCTGAATGTGGAAATTGTTGGTAGTTCCAGTATGTTCATAGTCATGGATGGCAGCTGAGAAGATTATTGCAAAGATCTCCAGCTCTGTCAGCCAGTTCTGAAAGGGAGATTCACATCAATCAGATCATCTCTGTTCTTCAGAGCCTTTCAGCACACGTACAACCCACCCACACTTCTGCCTTCCAGTCTGCAACTGCTTGCTATCACTAATCAACTTTTCTTACAGATAGAACTAATGTGGGCTTTTCCTCATGGAGGAGCCTGTGAACTTGTGGTGTGAATACAACATGTGAGACTGAAAGAACCATTTCTCTGATGAGACATTCCAGAAAGGCAGTGACAGTCAACATGAAGAACCTTTAAAAGTCTTTTTGTTGTTGTTGTTTTGTTTTTTTGTTTTTCAAGACAGGGTTCTCTGTGTAGCCCTGGCTGTCCTGGAGCTCACTTTGTAGACCAGGCTGGCCTCGAACTCAGAAGTCTGCCTGCCTCTGCCTCCCAAGTGCTGGGATTAAAGGAGTGCGCCGCCACCACTGCCCGGCTTTTTTTTTTTTTTTTTTAATATAAAAGGAACTTTATTGTGGGAAGGGAGGGGAGCAGGGACCTGGAAAAGGGGTAGAGTCAGAAAAAGGAGGGAAAGAGACAGAGAAGGACAGAAAGGGAGAAAAAAAGAGAGGCCGGCCGAGAACTCGAAGGAAGAAGAAAAAGAGCAGGGGCTGGGGTAGCAAGCAATCCTCTTATCCCTTTTTTTTTATTTATTATTATACACTGTATATTATTATTGTACACTGTAGCTGTCTTCAGCCGTGCCAGAAGAGGGCATCAGATCTCATTATGCGTGATTGTGAGCCACCATGTGGTTGCTGGGATTTGAACTCACGACCTTTGGAAGAGCAGTCAGTGCTCTTACCTGCTGAGCCATCTCGCCAGCCCCTAAAAGTCTTTATCACATATTCCTCCAACTTTAAAATAAAATTCATATTTCTCTTTCCTTTCCTCTTCCTTACCCTCCCCTTCCCCTGAGAAAAATTCAACACAATGCCCTCTCTTTTCTACACAGACATCATTAAAATTTTTAACACAATAGCAAGCACTAAGAGTAAAAAAGAAAAAGCCCTAATGTCTGACCATGGGAGAAACATCCTCTACAAGGTGGGTAGACACAGGCTTATGGATAAGACTGTTCTCCCTTGTGTAAACTGATGTTCTCAACGCATGATTCCACTCAAACCCCTGGCTCAACAGTTTGTGAAGTCTGCTCAAAAGTAACAGAATTAGCAACATCTGGGAACTTTTACAAATATAAGCAAATTCTCTGGTTCTACTCATCCAAGTAGATTAGAATCTATAAATTATGGCTCAGCAATTTTTACCCTATCAAGTCTTCCAGGTAATCTTGATGCACACAGGGGCTTAAGAACCACTCTGTTCTTGGAAGTTCCCTTAACTGAGTCCCACTGAATGGACACCATGACTTGCAGATGTATCCTTTGTGCCCTGTGTCCCCCTTGCTGGCATCCCAGCATAGGCAGAATAACCCTCAGGTCTCATAAGCCAACCAGTCATATTCTCTGCTTAATTATGTCACTGGTTAAATTGATGTTGACCAGATTCAGCATGGCTATTCCAAGCCCTCTTGATTAATTTCATTTATTATAATTTCTTAATCAGATGTGATATATACCAATTAAATATGAACACTAACATACGAAGTTGGCATTTATATAGGACTCAAGTTGAATATGGTATATAGTTACTGACACCATGGCTGTCAAAACAAATGTGACAACTGTGAATCCACATAGAGATATGAAAATTTATCATCCCCACTCAGTTTGTGTCCTGTGGTAGTTTGATTTGCACTCTTGATCTCCAGTTGGGGGCACTGTTGAGAAGGTTTTGGAGGAGTGGCCTTGTTAGAGGAAGTACATCAGTGGAGGTGAGCTTCAACAGTTTACAGACTTGCACCATTTCTGGCAGCTCTGAGGCTTTCTGCTGGGCCTCTGTTCTGCTCTCATGGATTCATCCCCCAGAACTGTAAGCCAAAATAAACTGGCTCTTCTTTAAGTGGACTCTGGGAGAGGTATTTTGTTAAAGAATCAGAAGAGTAACTAATGTACTTTAAGTATTTTTATGGTCCCACTTCACTTTAAACAAAAGGAAGTCAAGTTTTCAAAGGGCTGGTGGGAGACAAAGAGAGAACTTAGAAAAGAGAACACAATAAGTACATGAGGTATATGTAAGTGAGTTATGTTCATACAAAGAGGTTCATAATAATCATACATATTTTGTAGCTCTCCACTTTAAGTATTTCTTTCAAATAATTATTAATTTTGGTTGTTAACTAAGGAAATTACCAATAGTTATTGCAATCTATAAAAAAATGACTTTACTAAGGTAAACAATAAGGGGTGGAGGACAGTTAGTTTTTAAAAAATATTTCTAGTAATTTGTAGCATGAAATTCTAAAAAACTTATTGTTTAAATACTCAAAAATTTCCTTGAAAATTATAAACCAAGGTTCAAGGAATGAAAAGAAAACAAAAAGAAAGAAGGAAAGAAAGAAAGAGAGACAGAGACAGAGACAGAGAAAATGTATTGAAATGAGATGTAAAAGCTCTGCAGATACACAGATAACATATGCTGCCAAGCCTAAGGACAGAAGTTCAGTCTCTGAGACCCACAAGGACTAGTTATCCACTGCCTTTCACACAGTACACACAGTGGCAGATGCCCTGTCCAACTAAATAAATAAGTAACTGAATGGAATAAGTAAGATATTGCAGAAAAAATGAAAACTGCCTTTCTACAGATAGCAAGGACCCTGTCACCTTCTCACTGTAAGGCTCACAGTGCCATAGAACCTATCTTGGGTGCTTTTTAAAATACTATTTTTATTATTTGAAAATTTCATTTATACAATGTATTTTGATTATATACACCTACTACTACTTTCCATCATTTCCCCTTAGGACTTCTACTTTGTCTTTCCCCTGCTATTATGTCCTTATCTTTCAAAAATTATTTAATTTTACTATATGTATACAGTTGCTTTCCCTGCATGTGTGTCTATGCAGCACATGCATGTTCTACCTGCAGAAGCAAGAAGAGGCCATCAGATTGGCTGAAACTGGAGTTACAGAGACTGTGAGCCATCATACAGATGCTGGGAATAACCTGGTCCTCTGGAAGGGTAGCCCATGCTCTTTACCACCTAGCCATCTCTCAGGCCCCATCTCCTCTTTTGAAATGTAGAAACTCATGTATCTTTCACATATCCATGAAGAAACTAGCTGGGCAGCACTGTACAGATTGAGAAAATGAGGCCAGCAGATCCACTGAAAGTCACATAGTTGGTCATGTGACAAGCCATACAATGTGTCTTCAGAACTTTCACCTATAATCTTTAGGTTAAATTTCCTTTGTTTATATTCTATATTCTTCTAATTTTGTATAAATTTATGTACATTTAATATCACACACCTCTTTTTGATATTGTCCATAGATATTACATTTCTTTTTTTCTTTCTTTCTCTTTCTAGATTAAGGGTCTCACACCATAGCTCAAAACTCACTATGTCATCTAGTCTGGCTCTGAACTCAGAGAAATCTTTCTTTCTCCTGAGTGCTAGAATTATGGGCTTATACATCTGCACTTCTCCACACTGATGCCTTTCTTCCCTAACATCCCATTGTCATGTATCTGCTTTTGAGCTATTCCCTGTATACAAGTCTTGTTCTTGAGCCATACAAAATCAATGTCATATTTTAAAATATGATGGTGGATGGGAATTAGCATAGCACCTAAGCAAATCCAAATCACAGAGTATTAGTAGTCCAGGCAGCAGAAAGCCTACGAAAAATTAATTCCCACATTACAATTATCAGGCACACTTCTTCCCCACACAGACATACCATCAGCTATTCTTAGTTATCACTTAGCTTCTAATAAATCCAAACAGCAAGGGATCAAACAAGCACACAGCAAAACCTAAACTGTTCTTTTGAAACTCTTGAAACTCATTTTAAAGCCAGAGCCTTGTAATGATCAGTATGTTTACTGGCTTGGGGATAAGAAGTGGGGAAAATGATTTCTGGAAGAAAAGGGGAGGGACATAAAACAGTTTCACAGAGTACAGACATCAAAGATGAGCCTCAGTGATGGGGAGAGTGGAGGAGGGCTTTCAGCAGACCTGTCCACCTTGAGTAATGAAATGAGTCCCTGGCCAGAGTGGGAATCAGTGCAAACTGGGGGCTCTGAATCATCAGGCATTAAAAGCCAGAGTGAATGAAGACTGTAAACCAACTCAACAGGCAGTAGTGTTTATGTCCCATAGAGTAGCAGAGGCAGTCCAACACTCTAGGAAGAATACTTGTCTGAATAGAGAGGAAAGATGAAAAGGTTCTTACAGCATGTGTAAATAGCATGGAGATAGAAGCCATGGGACTCAGAGCTGAATTATGGTAGGTACTGATAAAAAGAAGTTACAGTCAATAGAACAACAGATTATGCATGGCCTCCCAACACTGCACCAGTACTAAACACTTCCTTGGTTGAAACAGATGACATCCTTGGTAAAAGTAAAATTGGAAAAAGTAGAAGAAAACATTTTGAGGAAAATTGGGATTCATATTTTAATGTGGCTCCAATTTCTTTGTCCTTTCCTACTTAATTACTGTAAATGCAGAGGTTTTAAGTCAAAATATAAGCAATCAGAAATTTAAATTCCTCAGGCATTTTTGTCCCAGGATTACCTGACTGTGATATTTGCTTATATCTCAAATTCGTCTGTCAAGACTATTCACTGACAGAGCTGTCTGGACACCTGGAGGTGGTATATTTTATACTGTGGCATGTGTGGCTCTGAAAAGCAAGCTGTGTGCTTAGGTATGTGGATAGGTGAGAAGAATAATATACAACAGAGGAAATCTGAAAGAAATGGACATGAGTCAATTTCTACTTTTACAGGATACATTACTCTAAGTAAACTGTGATTCTGTTGTGTGAACAGCAGCTTCTATTTTTACATTATTGTTCTATTGCTACCTTCACAAACCAATGCAAAAAAGATAGGTGAAAAACATCTCATGCATATACCACACACAGCCACACACACACACACACACACAGAGAGAGAGAGAGAGAGAGAGAGAGAGAGAGAGAGAGAGAGAGAGAGAGAGAGAGAGGAGAAAGTGCTAGGTCATAAAAAGAAGGATGAGTAGGACTGGAGAGATGGCTCAGCAGTTAAAAGCACTGACTGCTCTTCCAGAGGTCATGAGTTCAATTTCCAGCAACCACAAGATGGCTCACAACCATCTGTAATGGGATCTAATGCCCTCTTCTGGTGTGTCTGAAGACAGTTACAGTGTACTCATATAAATAAAATGAAAAGTAAATCTTCTAACAACAAAAAGTATGAGTAGATAAAGTGTTTGTGATATAAACACAAAGCCCTGAGATCTGTTCCTAGCACCCACAAGAAAAGCCATGTGTGGTTCCTGTGATCCCAAGCCTAGAAAGATAGAGACAGACAGATCCCTGGGGCTCACTGGCCAGCCAGTTTAGCCTAATTGTCAATAGGAGACCGTCTCAAAGAAAATGCAGGTGAGACCCAGTGAAGAACACCTGAGGTTGTCTTCTGTCCTCGGCATGCTCACACATACACATGCCCCTGCACACACACTTGTGCATGCATACATGAAACCATTGATACAAGTTAGTGGCAACTTGTATTAACATAAATGTTTCAGAATCTTTCTTTAGAGGTGATGAAGCTGTTTGATTCATATTTATATCCCATGGGATACTGTACACATAGGTACTAAGAATATGCTGACTAGATGAGCTCAGAGCACTACTTGGCTTCTGCCTCAGCCTACACATTACCTTCAAGTACACATCCGTGAGGATTATGAGGTATGAGGAGTTCTCTTTCATCGAAGATAACTGGAGAATTATGGTCAAATACTTCAGTGCATGACCACAGAAGTCAGACCCGGGGGGAATAAAGAGATCAGCTTATTGTTTAAGAGTCCTTGCTACTTTTGCAGAGGACCTGGATTCTGTTCCAAGTACTCACATGACAATTCACAGTTCCCTATTACTATTCCCTATTACTGGTTCTAGGGAATATGAAACCCTCTACTACATGGGCACCAGGCATGCAGTCAAACATTTATACACACAAAATTAAAAAGTAATTGATAAAAAAAAAAGAAGTCAGATCTGAGACCAGTTTAGCTGTGCCACTGTATTAGTTGTTTAGGGGATTTATTTTTCAGGGATAGGAGCAAATTTCCTCAGGCTGAGAACCGATTTACAGGAATGTGTATTTTATTGTACATGGCAAGTTATGTTTGCATAGACATTTGAGAAGACAATGTGCAGTAGTTACTTGTGCTAGCTTTCCATTACAGTGAAAAGTACCCAGGATAAAAGAGGAAAGATTGATTTCAACTTATGAGTCTGAAGGTTTGAGCCTTGGAATTTTACAGTTTCCTCTCTTCAGTTTTGGAGTTCTTTATCCATGATTGTACATTTTTCAGTCATGGATCTCAGTGTGGACAGCTGTGTCAGTCCCTGTCTTCACAGGTCCGACTTAGCATGTGCTCTCCTGCTTCAGTCCACACCATCATGAGTCAGGTTGGGTGTAGATACCCTGTTTTCTTCCATGTGGTCATGGAATTATCATTTTGTGTGATTGTTGGTCTGAGTAGAAACTCTGTTATCACAACAAACAAGTTCTCTGATTTTGGAATGGCGTCTTAAATAGTATCTTTCTAAAATGAGTCATTTAATAAAAACTACAATATGATAATGGCTTTGAGGGAAGTTCTATAATAATCTGGTATTAATATATTCTAAGTTGAGGGAGAAAACATTCAATGTTTTTGAGACTTTATTTGTAGCCATCTTCAAGGTAAAATCTTTCTCAAAATTCAGAAGAGAGGAAATCTGGGTACAGAGACTCAAGTGTTTTATCACAGGTCACAAGATCTATAATAATTAAGCAAGGATTTATATCTAGTGTATCTAGCCCCAAAGTCTACTCCTTCCCCTGTATTCCAAATTTAATTCAGTGAGCTATAGACTGAGCCACTGCCCAGAAAAGACATATGTGTATTGGTTGTGGCCGATTATCAGGCCCCAAAAGTTTTACTTTCACAGGCTTGAAGAGATCTGTGAAAATAGATTGCCATTCTCTTGACCCAGAAAATCATGTAAGTCAAGAGGTTCAAATCTTTGTTTGTTTCCACTTTGAAAACATTCACAAATGTTCCAGGCCGTCAATAGTGTGCATATCCAATGAGCTACCAGCAATTGAAAGGTATCATGCTAAAGGAGCTATGAGTGCCAGTCCTATTACTAGTGGTTTTTTGTTTTTTTGTTTTATTTTGTTTTTTTGTTTTTGTTTTATTTTTTATTTTTATTTTTTTTACTTTTTCTAAGAGATCCACAGAAAGGTAGTCGGTATAAGTCCATAGAATAGTCCAGTGGAGTCAGAAGCTGTGTTCAAGTCCAAACAGTGGGGCTGGACTTGTGATCACTGACCCACGAGCAGTGCTCAGTTTTTGCTGTGTGTGCTCAAAGGTGTAGACAGCACATGAGAGCTTATTGGGTTAGATGCAGATTCCTAGTTGCTGAATATACCCAAGTTAACAAGACATGTACCAAACATATAACACTCATGGTCACATTAACCCATGCCACACTAAGATGATCCTCACTGAGAAGGGACACACTGTTCCTAAGCCAGAGGAGAGGACCTCACAGGAGAAAAAGATAACCCAGTGCCAAGTGCAAAATCAAAAAATTTGGCTCATTACAAGTTCAAATAGACATGAAAAAACAATACACACACGCACACACACACACACACACACACACACACACACACACACACATTATCTAAAGGTAATCTCAATGTGGAAAGGCATGGAAAGCTATTTTATTTGTTCATTGTTTGGGGAGTTTTCTTTTTACCAAGAAATTTATGCACATTATAATTGGTGGCTTATATGGAGGTAAAGAAAGCAAAGTAGGCTGGGGAGATGATTCAATGGACAAAGGCACTTCCCAATGAGCTTTACAAGCTAAGTTCAGCCCCTGGCCTCTGCAAGGTAGAAGGAGATAGCTGATTCCTACAATTGTTTTCTGACATCTACATGCCTATTGTAGCACATGAGAACTCTCTCATACTCACATACAAGAAACAAAGAAACAAAATAAAAAGTTAAGAAGTCAAAAGCACAATCAACTTGAACAGGCCAGTTAATAAAATACATTACAGAAAAGACATCTCAAATGTAGAATCATAATAACATTTCAAATGATTCAAAGTAAAGACTGACCCTTACTTAGCTCAACAAAAATGCATAGGATGTAAATAACCAAAGTGCTTCTGAAAAAGACCTAGTAGTTTAAGTTAAATATGAGTTTGAGTAATGGTAAACAAATCTACTGAATACAATTTCAGCATCAGTGAATATCATTGTTAATTGACAGTTGCTATGAGTCAAGATGACCACTTCTATATGTGAAAATATGTACTTCTAGTAAATATTTTTAATTGGTCATGATCTATTTTAATGGACCCAGAACAAGGAAAAACATTGCAGAGAACCCCTAGGCTCTCCATAATGATCAGAGGAGCACTTCAGAACACCTCAACACTCTCCATAGTAACCAGAGGAGCACTTCAGAGAACCCCCAGTCTCTCCATAATGATCAGGGAGCACTTCCGAATGTCCCAAGATTCTCCATACTAATCAGGGGATGTTAGGAAATAGGGAGTTCACAAGGCAATACATTCACTCCAGGCTCACCTCATCACACCCTTCAACACAAATGAGAGTCTCTGTTTGTACTTACTGCTACTCCTGTCTTATAAAGGAGGTAATGCACAGTCTGTGTGACATCAGCTGCATGCATCAGGTTATGGTAAGGATTTTTGTGCTTGCTGTAACCCACTTCAAGGGCCTCCACAAATGAGACAAGTGCAGAAATGGGTATCTGAAAGAGAAGAGTAAGCTTCACTCACTAAAGACAGAATTATCTTATGAGAAACACTAAGGTCCCTGCCTTGCTTGTTTTGAGGGCTATTGTAGATCACAGGAGGAAGCCACAATATTTCATAGTTAATAAAATTCCCTGATGAAACTGTTAGATATTTTTGAAGTCTAACACTAGGTCCCTGGGTGAAGAACACTTGGTCTTACAAACTGCCAAAGAACTATACAGATTCCTCTCTAAGACATTTTGTTTAAAATATAAACCAAGGAGGTTTAATGTGCACATATAAAACCCTATTATTGGTGACTCCTAAAGTTCCATATTTTTTTTGTCATTTATCTGTTTTTAGTCTTTTGCTCCAATCCCAAGAGGTAAGAGGTGTTATGCAGGTGCATACAACCTTTATTCTGAGAAAAGTGTCCCCAGTACCTATACTTTCTTGAAGGCTTCTGATGTAGGCACAAAGAAGGACAAACAACACTGCTGTAAGTTATTTATGGTCATGTAGAAAGAACATGCTTCAATACAGCCCTTAAGAAATGATAATAGCCAGAACCTGGAAACAATCCAGATGTCCCTCAACAGAGGAGTGGATACAGAAATTGTGGTACGTCTACACAATGGAGGTATGTGGTACGTCTACTCAGCTATTAAAAACAATAAATTTATGAAATTCTTAGGGAAATGGATGGATCTGGAGAATATC
>NW_022196903.1:51210814-51237229 GCF_008632895.1 Mastomys coucha
CATGTGTATAGTAGAGGATTGCAAATTCAATCATCAATAGGAGGAGAGGACCTTGGCCCTGTGAAAGTCCTGTGCCCCAGTGTAGGGGAATGCCAGGGCCAGAAAGTGGGAGAGGGCGGGGTAGCTGGCATGGGGAAGTGGGAGGCAACAGGGGTTTGTTTTTGTTGTTTTTGTTTGTTTCTTTGTTTTTTGGAGGGGAAACTGGGAATGGAGAAATTTACATGTAAATAAAGAAAATATCTAAAAGAAAAAAAACATTAAATATACGAAGTAAAACTTTCAAAGATTACAATAAAAAAAAAAAGAAATGATAGACATTTTCTGTCCACAGATCAACATTTGTGTATAAAACAAGCTGCATTTTCCAGAGCCTCATCCACACGATGCATGAAGTCTGAGATCAACTAGATAGAGGTTCCCTTGAGGACCTGGCCCTGGAGATGATTTATTTTCCTTATTTAAAGCAAGGAATTGATCTGAAGCATGGGTGGCTGGGAAATACCAGTGCTCTGTCACAGATGATACATGGGAGTTTTGTGTGAGTGACGCATGCGGTAAGGGAAAGTTTATAGAAGTTGTTGAACTTACTCTGTCTCCATTGCTATCTTTCTGCTAAGACTGGGCAGTAGTGCACATAATTATAATGAAATGAGATTGGCAGGCAGCACCTATGGGAGATTCAGCTACTGCAGGCACTGCTTCTAAGAAGATGGATCTCCAGAAACAAGAAACTACAGTCCTACCAGAATGATATTCACAGTTGTACATAGCAGTTTCCTATCTACTTAAAAGGATTCCCTTAGTCTTGATTTTGAAGTTACATAAGGATGGACACATGAATTCAGTTTATCTTTTTAATGAGGTGCTGACCTTAAAACGGCTGATCAGGTCATAACGTGTGAGTAATTCATAGAAAATGAACTTCAACGCATGATCTCCACTGGCCTCATTGAGGGAAAAGACGTCGAAGGACCATGTGTCCACATCCTATAGGACAGATCAGGGAGAAAGCATGATTAGTTCACATCATTTATGAACTACTAGTTGATTTATGTTTGAGTGCACCTATAACTCACACTTGCAATTAAACAGCTCAAGACTAAAGACTCTTAGTTGCTTTCTAGTGTGGTAATACAAGAACATTTACTGTTGAAAAATATCAAAGACATTTATTATGTAACAGAAATATTGGCAGGCTCTATGGTTGGTAAAAAATAAGTAATTTATCAAACATCTGTTAGGTAGTATTAATAATTACATTGTACAGATGAGAAAATGGACAGTCCCTAATTCCTTAAAGGCCTGTTGGAAGCAGATGATTGGGATACCGATGGGAAAAGGACACATATGCCTTCCACATTGAGGCCTCCTCTCAGGCTCCTTCATTCAATTCCATCAGCTACTAGTCTGAATTCAAACCAACTGGGGCACATAGCTCATCTAAACTCTCTCCAATCTACTAGCATCCTATGTAATGACATCCTCTAAGCCCAGGGCTGACACTGTTTACTCATTTAGAAGTGTTCAGAAGGATGTTAGGATACTGAACACAAAACTGGAATGCCACTTACACTTCAGCAGCTAAGTTGAAACTCAAGAGAAAGCATTCATTTCATGAACAGAAAAAGGCTTTCTGGAGCCAGGAATCTGGTAACATATTTCTTTAATTGGCATAGTGCTTTGGTGAAAGAAGTAAATGTAAAACTGTATTGGACATATACCTTATATGCCATCAAATTCCTATTTGTGGACAAATACTGGCTAGAGAATAAGTGAAAACATTATTCTGTGTGCTTTTATTAACAATACCAGCCACTTGTGGACATAATAAAGAAATGTGTGTTTAAACCACAATTAAATCAACAGGCATTTGGTTTCCTCATCACAATATGGGAATTCCTTCAGTAGTTAAAGGTTGTGTGTTGACTTTCTCTTGATAACAAGGACCCACAAGAGATCACAAATACTGAAAGCCAGGGGTTGGATGATACCTCAGGCACCAAAAAATGATGAGGAGCATGAAAGGCTCGGCCTATCCTAAGATGGCCCTGCAATCCTATCTCTGTACATCTGTCTCACTAACCCTTCCAGCCATCATGTTTAAGACCATTGGGGATTCTCTCATGGAAGCCAAACTTGATAAAAGCAAATGTATAAATGGTAAGCTCACTTCTTTTAATAATAATTACCCTTCCATTAAAATAATTGAAGCTGTGATGTCAAGTGTTAATACACAGTCCTAAAATCCCCCAACTCTAGAAAGAGTTATACTGTCCCCAGTGTTACACAAGACAGCCCGGGAGAGACAAAGGGTCCAATGTCACATGGTAGCAGAACTACTTAATAATCTCACTGGTAACCTCTCATGCTCTCACTGCCTACAGATGACACTTGAAAACCCAAAGACTATACTCTCTGATTCTTGGGGTTTATCCCTGAAGTAGTCAGTGAGGAGCCAGGACATAGATGCTAAAATCTACCCACAACCTAGAACTTTGCTTGAGTTTTATAATTGGAGTGCTATGAGTCACAGCCACGGTCAGAACCAATCATGAGAAAGACATTGACAGCTCCAGGAAATGGGTATGGGAGTGGGTATTCACTAAGGGCTTTTATTTCAAGGAAATTTTAACGGTTATTCTTGAAATTTTTTCTTACTCCAAGCCACTTAGGGATTCACTGAAAGTACTAATTGTGGAGGCTATAGGCCTCTGAAGAATCCTGAGCATGGCACTTACATTTTAATGAGAACTCAATTTAAATGCCTTAAACATGCTTTCTCTTTTACCAGATTTCGCCCAGGGACAATTCCAGTCAAGATAAGAGAACATATTTAGCATAGCCTACAGGAAACTGGAAACTGCTCACTTCCTCCCATTTAAAGCTTATCCAAGGGGCTGATTTCTGAGTTATAGGACAACTGTTCTCCGAAAGAACTCTCCACTTCTGTGCATCTAGAACCCTACCTCAAAGGCTAGGGATATTGAAATCAGAAGCTAATGTAAGTGGCGAGAGTACCAGTAGTGACATGTGACTAATCAAAATCTAGACCATCAGTTGTTAGGTACTCTCTTACTTCAATGCCATTTTATGATTGTTCATGCATTAACTGCAAAACTTAATACAACATGACAAAACCATTATTTATTGAACTGAATTCTCATAGTCTTTGAGAATTTTTCGGAATTAGAAGAAATCAGTAGTTATTTCCATATAAACTCCAGCAGCTCAGTGCAAATAACCTTTTCATCAATAGACACAAAGAAGGAAAGAAACTCCACCATCTCTGTGCTCTCCAATCCACTTCCTAATATAAGGCAAGTGTAGAGAACTGGAAAGATATTACACTGTGGAAAGGACTTGAACCTTCTTGATCAACAACAGGGTCAAGGGCAAAAGCTTTGGCCGTAAGGCACACATCAGCAGACACACGAAGGGCAGCCATTTGATCGAGCTGGCCCCTGTTGACTACTCCAAGTGTCTTTCTCTCAGACCACATAGACTTCTGAGAGTTTCTGTTCCATAAGTGTCAAATAACTGTTTGTCCACATAGAAAGTTGTTGCACATTTTACTTTTCAGTTATTTATTAAAAAAAAAAAGAAAGAAAAAAGAGACTTCAGTTTGGGTGATATTTTCTCATAAACAGCCCATTATCAGTAAACCTGTGTTTGTGACAGAAGTAGTAATAAAAGTTTAAACTGGCTTCTAATGCTCCTAAGATTTACGTTGAATGTTTCTGTTCAATTATAAAAATCAATGCAAATTCATTGTGGGTAGTAGGAAACAGGCCTCAGGAAGTGGCTCTGTGCTTGAGCTGGGAAATGTCACTATCAACTACACTGATAGATTGGCTATTAGCATGTGGGCGTGTGACTCCTCATGGTGTCCTTCCTGCTCTTAAGATGAGTGGAGGAGAAAGAAATAAAGACAGTAAAAAGAGAGGCGTGAATCCTATAAATACAACCAGTGGATGTCTCTGAACAAGAAGGAAAAATCATGAACATAAAATCAGAATGGCCCCGTGGGGCTTGCTTCTTACACAAAGCTACTTAAGAAGCACTCATCAACCCTCCTTCCACAATCAGATAATTTATCTTTTGAAAACATCATCAGATTTCACTTGCTGCATGTTTTAGAGAAAGACAATACTAGAAGTCAGAATTCCACTATGCTGCTGCACAAATGGACGGGTGGGTGCTCAGTGCAGACAACAAGTAATGTCAACTAGCCCAAGTCGCTGTGCCCGAGCCAACCCCATCCTGGGACTGAAGTGCACCAGGAACACTTCGGTCCCCTGAATCTGACTTCAGACTTCCTCCAGGAATACATCTGTGTTGGGCCTAGGGAAGTCAGGTATGTAAGCCTGGATGGGGGTTACCCTGCAGGGTTGAGCCTGTCTAATCCAAAATCATACTTGAGTGGCTTCCCATGGAATGAGGGGACAAGGGCTCTGGAGAAAACAATCGCATCCTGAAATGTTACCAAGAAAGCACCATGTGCTGGAAACACTGTGTTCAAGCCTCAGCTCTACTCTGATTAACTCTGATTTTATTTTTCTTAAAAATTTCTCGGTCTTGGTTGTGTACTTTTGTTTGTTTGTTTGTTTGTTTTTGGTTTAGTTTGGTTTTAATCTTACAAGATAAACTAGGAGCAGGTAATCAAGTGCTGATATAATTACAACCAAGTTTCTCCCTAAGTTTTGCTGTACTGCACCTCATCTGTGGCTATACTACATGAATCTCATCATGGCAGACCACTGTGTAAAACCAAAATCCTCATGGAGTTTAATTTAGAAGAAAACATCAGGAGGTTAAAGACTGAGAACACAGCACTACTATTAGAGCCAATTAAAAAAAAAGAAAGATTAAGGTATGAATGAGAGGAAGGGCAGAGATGAAACTCTATTGTTTTCTGAGGACAAGTGTAACTGTACCTTATCATTTCCACTTACCCATAAGCCATCAGTCTTACCTTCAATGCATCAATTACAGCTGGTGGATAGCTCAACCCAACCATGTTTGATGTCCGTCTGTACATTCTGGCAAAGTTGAAGGAGATAACAAAATGTAAGAGCTTACAACGAATGGATGTACACATAATGACAAGCGATAAACACCCAGGGAGTCTGGTGACTCCGGGAACTTGAAATTCCAAACTTACTCAAGTACTCTTAGTGAAGAATTTCAAAGAAATGAAAGCAACCTCAAAACCACAAGCCATTGGAAACAAAGTTAAATAAAATCCATGTGCCCCATATTAAACAGAAAATTACTAAAATGACCATGTGACCTGGCTGCAGGACAGCAGGAGTGCACAGCATTGTACTTGATGATGAACAAATGATCAGTGTGCATGACCCAGTAGAAACGCTTCTCTCTAGAACCCCTAAAGCAATCAAGGAAACTTTGAAATCATCACTGTGGGGCTTCTAAAATGTGTAACTATGTAACAGGTATAAAAAATAATTTCATTTCTTGTAGGTGATTATTTAGCATCAAAAAGCTACCAAACTATGTCTCAGGGAACTAAGAGCTCTTCAGTAAACTATCTTCCCTGGGTCAGTGATCTCATTGTGCTACTGGTCTATTCTGATATTATCTATATATTTAAAAAATGTGCATCATATGACTTCTGACTTTAAAAATGAAGATGAACTTAATCTAAATCTTAAGATGGGAATTTTGAGCAAAGGGAAAACTTGTCCTAATGGTGTCATGGGAATTAAAATATCTGTTTCTACTCAGAAATTTGAGTTTTTATAATAAGTTATCAATATTATATTATAGGCTATGGAAGGGGGACTGAGAGGAGGGCAACATTTGGGATTTAAATAAATACAATAATTAATTTAAAAATTACATTGAAAGAAGGCTTACAGTCATAGGACCTGGTATTCTTCTTATTGTTTTGGTCCTTGTTTAACAATGAGTTTCATCTTTACCTTTCCACAAATATCCCAGCTTGCACCGCATGGACGATGCTCTTGAACCTGGGCTTTTCATCGCTTCTCCTAAGCATCATCCCCATCTGCCGTGTGAAGGTGGAGGCCAGCCAGTCCCGAACTTCAGAAGGCACAGCATCTGACTGAATGTCACTAAGCTCATCCTCTGTATCCAGCAGTCGCCTGGAAATAAAACACACAAAGCACTGAGATTGAATCTGAATCTAGAATTTTCTGTTTGAAACAGTTGCCTTTCTCTGATTATCTGGAATGCAGATATAGAAACATGATATAAAACTGGACACACACACACAGAGACAGAGAGAGACAGAAAGAGAGAAGGAGAGAGAGAGAGGTGCACTTTGGCAAGGTTGTTCATACTTAGGGGTCTCCTTTGACTGAATGAATCTAGTCTGTCCTCCAAAATCACAAGTGTAAAAAAATGTAGAAAGCTAAGACCCAATCAGTGATAGTGTTACAAAAAAATCATTAAAGATGAAAACTATTGCACAAATCACAACATCCAAGTACTTAGAAGCAATGATCTTTAAGTAATACCAACTATTGTCCTTTTAATTCAACAGGATATAATAGAAACATGAACTTTTAAATTCAAGGAAACTTTCCCAAACAATGCAATTCTTTATTTGAGCCCAGTGACTTAAGCCATCTATAGATAGACTTTTCTGAATTGCCTAACTTTTTCAGATGTCCGAGTACTAGAAAGGAACAAAGTAGTTATAATAGAACCAATAAAAAATGAAGGTTATCTTTTTAAGCCTTACTAAAAATAAGCAGTTAGAGTGGACATCGATGTAATGGTGCTTTTTATCATTGTTGTTTGTTTAGATGTATTCATTTGGGTAAAGGGGAAAGGGGACTGTGGTATCAAATTCCTAAAATTTGTAATGAATTGCATCGTTAAAAAAATAAGCCCAACAACTTATAAAGTGTAGTGAAATGCTTTCAGCTTGGAGTTTAGTGAAGTAAAACATCACAAATAGCGAGGAGCCTGTCTGACTAGAGAGACTTTCACATTCCACATTTTAACAGTTTCCAAAAGGAAAGTGGTTCTATTTCTTTCAAAAACCAATTTCAGTGCTGACAACTGTTATAGTACTTGTGCAATTTAAGTGGAAATATTTGCTGAGGGAGGAATACTGGGGATCGGATCACTCTAGGCAATGCAACTGGATTCAAACACACGTTTGAGCTGATGTGGTACATATGGAGCTGTCACAGTGGACTCTACAGCAGGGAAAACCTTGCAGGCTTTAAGAACTGCTTTGTCTACTCTTACATCACTTTATCAAGCCCAGGTATCTGTGCAATAAGTTGGTCCAAGTTCTGTTGGTCCTCTCATAGTTGAGGGAACAATAGTTCCATCTCTTTCCTCTTTGTTGAAACTAATGTTTTAGAGTCAGAGATCTGAAGCACACCTGGTACTAGAGGGGGCTGTGGGTGGACGGGAGTGACAAAAAATATAACATGACTTTCTTATCAACTTTTCTTACTTACCTTGTTTCATCAATATATACAGATTCAAGCACTGTGGCTGCATATTCCAGATTCTTCTTAAGGTCTACCACAGAAGCTTCTCCTCTCTCTAATTGCTTGACCAAAGACCGTAACCTACAGGGAACAAGATGATGTCATTAGAATAAAGGAATCAAAGACTAATTCTAAAACTAGGATGACATATGCTTTATAGTCTTAGATCTTGTTTTTTACTCCAATACATCTGAAATTTAAAAGGTAACAGCGATAAAAGAGCAATTTGTGAAATAACAAAATAAGAACAAAAATGTTCTCTAGCCAGGCCCTGTCCACAACCAACATTTTGCAGTACTCATTCATTGTTATGAAGGTTCTAATTTACTGACAATTTTCTTCTTCTCAGATATGTCTCTTTTAGTCTCTAGGATGATAGAGGGCAGGCTGAACAGCACCAAACACCATCGGACATCTCCAGGACTCTCTCTATTGAGAAGGCACTTTGCTCAGCAGTGGCCACAGGGAACCATAGTCCCACAGCCTCCTGATGTTTCAAGACTCATGGGAAGGTATAGAGTTCCCCTATAGCCACAGATAGCCATGGGAAACAGATGCAAGTAAATTATGTCAGTAGACAGGAAGAATTTCCATAAGAAGAACAGTCAATAAGGTAGCAGTCAAAACTGAGGATGGCTGGTACACTGAGGATTCTGGATGGTCCAAGAGAAATGAAAAAGCACATTCTCCTTACATAAAAATCACTGGAACAGAGAAGGGCAATGTGAGTGATGGCAATAAAATGCCTGCAGGTAATCAAAGCAGAATAACTGGAGCTGTGGTGCCAAGCACCTCTTCAGGTTATTTGAAAACCAATGGTACAAGCACCGACAGTACAAACCTGGATGTCAAATGTGGATTTGAGTTTCCTTTCACAAAGTGCCCACTCTGCACATCAGGTAAGCTAGACAACATCTTAGGATTATAAAATAAAGCACCACACAACAAGGCTTGGAAGTTGATATAAAGATCAAATGCCAGTGATAATATAGAGTATGAAATTCCTGGTCATTGTGTATGATGCTATTGACATAATTACTGTCACTACTGTTAGTCAAAGCTCCTGGTCCTCCTGGTCACCAGCCAAGACACTTCTTCCCAGAACACTAAAGATCATGTCATGTCTCTGTTGTATGTATGCAGTCTGCCTCACCTTTCTGATATCAAAGTATCCACAAGTTTGCATTAGCAAGACAGAATAGGTGAATTACTTGACAAGGTTTGCACTTGAATCTGGAAACTTAGGACATTTGGCTATTCCAACACCCTCAACTTGTACACTATTCTTCTCTAGATATTTATAAAATTGACTCAAATTTTTTGACAAAAAGTTTTCTATGTTGATCCTGAAAAGTGGGCAAAAGAATTGGTTCTCTAAGTATTAAGTCTCCCAACCAATGGACAAAAGCAGCTGACCCCTATTGTTGAATTAGGGAAGACTAAAATAAGCTGAGGAGAAGGGTAATCCTGTAGGAGGACCAGCAGTCTCAGTTAACCTGGACCTCCTAGCTCTCTCAGATCCTGGAACACTAACCAGGCAGCATACACTAGCTGATATGAGGCCCCCAACACACATACAGTAGAGGACTGCCAGGTCAGTGTTCATTCAGAGATGATGCCCCTAACCCTCAGGAGACTGGAGGCCCCAGAGAGTTTAGAGGCCAGGTAAGGTGGGATGTGTGGACATCCACATGGAGACAGGTGGGTGCAGAGGAGGTATGGAATGTGGAACAGTAAGAGGGTGTATGTGGGGGAAATAAAATATGGAATGTAAAAAAATAAATTAATTAGTAGAAAAAAAAGAATTTCAATAGTGTAGAATCCAGATAAGATATAATTGACGGTAGTCTCTACTGTATTGACTGACAATGTCCAACACACAGAGAGATAAGTCTGTCTAGGCTCCTGAGGTCTGAAGAGGACCATTAGCCTTGTGAACTACACTTGTGAAAATTATTAAGGACAAATAGAACAAGCCAAGATGTTGGCATGGGAGGTGCTGCCCATCATTCACACTCAGTCAACATCCTATCTGTCAAGGAACAGAGAGATTTCATCAAGGAGCCTAGCTACTTTTTACTAAGATCAGATACTCTTAAGCAAAATACATTCCCAGCTAAGCCTGCTTCCAACACTGATTCTCTCTCAGGAGCTCCGACATGGAGAAACTGGGCTCTTAGCTGGAAAAGTAAATTGAGAAAAAAATTCAAATTTTAAAAACATTTTGCCTTGTTTTGGAGATTCTACTAGAAATCTAGCATAAATGTTTTGTTAGGACCCATCTCCCATCTAATCCCTAAAACCTAGGAGCAAGGGATAAAAATGGGGGAAAATGAGGGGAACTATGACTAATAAAATAAAACCAGAAGATGCCACCTTCTAGTAAGAGTTTCAAGGGGATTAAATAAAAGGAGCTGTAATCAAAATAAAAATGTTTGTAGGCTAAAGAAAACCCAGACAAGCAAGTGAGAACAGATCAAGTAAAACCAGACCAAACAATGAAAAGAAAACATCCAACATCCACAATTATACTTTTTTATTCCAAAGAAGAAAAAACAAAGTTGGGAAAGGCTTGAGAAAAGGAAACATATTGCTTTAAAAGTAGCAAAAATTCAGGGCTGGAGAAACGTCTCAGTGGTTAAAAGCACTGGCATTTCTTCCAGAGGAGCTGGGTTTAATTCTCAGCACCCACATGGCAGCTCACAACCATCTGTATCTCTGGTTCCAGAGAATCCACTCAGACATGAAGGCAAGCAACATACCAATGCACATAAAATAAAACAAAAAGAAGAGGATAATAATTAATAATAATAATAATGATAAGAAGAAGTAGCAAAAATTCAACGTGGCTTTAGGCTTCTACCCTGTCACACACCAGAAAGCAATTTTACAGTGGCATTAATTTTTCTTTTTTGAGGACAATGTGGTATCATTGAAGACATCCGTATGCTTGTGTAGGACTGTTGTGCATTTGTGTGGAAGAGTGAAAAACGTGGCATTTCATAGACTTTCCAGAAAAGACAAACAAGCAGCTTTAACTCTGGAAAGTGTTCTGCAACATAGTTGCTTGTCATCTCCAGTTACATGGCTCCTGGATGCATGCCGGGCCTAGATTTAAGTACAAACTTTACCAAGCAGAAGACTTCTTTAGAATTGACCAATGAAACAGAAGCTCCAGACAGGATAATGGAAGAGAAAGTGAGCAATGGGAAACAAGCTCCTGTTTCTGTTATAAGTACCACCTGTTCTACCCTTGGAAGCGTGAACTCCTAATCAGAAGACAACCAAAAGGAATGCCAGTGAGACTGTGGCTTATTCCACTATGCTTAATGACTCCTTCCTCCAGGATAGCTAAATACCAAGAGGATCAGGCAGTGAGGAGCCTCTGGTTGCCCTGCCATAGAAAACAGGCCCTCACCTGAGAGAAAAAGGAGTACTCAGAATCTCCCCCAGCAGACACACTCCACAGCATGGGAAGTCCCAAGCTTCTGCATTCCAGTCAGCAGGAAGTCAGCAATGCAGGAGATTGACAGCCCAGAGAAGAATTCACACACAATGTACTTCTAGAACTCGAAAATGTACAAATATTTACATCTTCCCAGCTTTCTAGCTTCTGAGCTAGTCTGAAGATGTATCCTAGCAGAGAACACAGGATCCTGGCATGACCTACTAGTTTGAAAAAATCATCCATCTGACACATTCACCTCTCTTGGTATAAAGATGGTAAACAACACAAGAATATCCCAGGGAAGAGTCAGCAATGAAGCCTTGACGATGGCACACAGAATACAGAGAAGGGGCTCACTGCCAAGGGAGCATTGGCTAGGAACTCAAGAAAGTTCAGGGAAGTGGAGATTTGTAGAGTGAAACTGGTGTTAAATAGTGAGTATATGGAAAGAAAAAGGAATTTAAAAGAAAGAAAACATGACAACAGAAAAGGCAATAAAAGGTTTTGTTTGGGTTGTTCCTTAAAAAAAAATGGTTAGTAACTTTGTAAATGGCCAGTTCCCCCCGACCCCCGTTAATTACATTGTGAGCAGGTGCACAGTATGCCAGGGCTGTGGATCCATTGGCCCCTCAACCCACTTCCCTCTATCTTGGTATCCTCCCTTGCAATGTTCTGCCAGTTGATGGAGCTGTTCTTTCTTAGGCAAAATTGCTTTAAGGTAGCTTCTCAGCTGCTAAACAACTCATAACCCATTAGTCTCAAAACTTAACAAAGTTGGGGCTGGTGAGATGGCTTAGTGGGTAAGAGCACTGACTGCTCTTCTGAAGGTCCTGAGTTCAAATCCCAGCAACCACATGGTGGCTCACAAACTACTCATAATGAGATCTGACACCCTCTTCTGGTGCGTCTGAAGTCTGCTACAGTGTACCTATGGGTAATATGTATAATAATAAATAAATCTGAAAAAAAGACTATTAAAAAAAACAACAAAATTCTTAAGGATGAAGACCTTTTCCTGTCCCCCAGATCTGAATCTATTTCATCACTGGCTGCCTCAAAAGTAGCTGGAATCTTTCATACCCCCATTTTATAGCATCTTTGTTAGTTAGAGGTAGGAATCTTGTTAAAATTGGCACAGGAAAGATTGGATACCTTCATATGTTTTCCTAGTAAAGTGTATCTGTACATTTTTCATACAACTTCATTCCAGAAAGAAGCTAAAGGCCAGGTCTCATTTAAGTGGTAGACTATATGTTTAGAAAGATGCTTATTGAGGCCCAGGATCATAGGAACAGAGGGAAGGAGGACACAACATCTGTCCCAATACAGAGAGTAACTGGGACCAGCAGGACCCAGGCATGCAGTAACTCTGCCAGACCAGTGGCACAAGTTCCTTCCAGTCTGTCTGGGCTGGTGCTCTGAGCAGACCTTAGGCACAAACTGCACAGCCAGTCCCACAACACACACAGGAAGCTCTACTCCCAGGTACTCTAACACCCCAAGGATCACAGAATCACAGGATCACAGGATCATAGGATCACAGGAGCTTGCTCACACCAAGATCTCAGGGTCCCAGAGGCAGCTTGACTCCCAGGAGCTCAGACACACCCAGGATCTCAAGATCACAGGACCCCAGAATCACAGGATCATAGAGACAGCTTGACTCTTAGGAGTTCTGATACAACCAGGATCACAGGAAGGACAGGCTCCAGTCAGATAGGGTACATAGCACTAGAAATAACCAGATGGCGGGAGGCAAGCGTAAGAACATAAGCAACAGAAACCAATGTTACTTAGCATCATCAGAACACAATTCTCCTACCATAGCAAGTCCTGCATACACCATCACACTGGAAAAGCAAGATTTGGATCTAAAATCACTTCTCATGATAGAGGACTTTAAGAAGGACATAAATAACTCTGTTAAAGAAATACAGGAGTGCACAGGTAAACAGCTAGAAGGCCTTAAAGAGGAAACACAAAATTCCCTTAAAAATTATAGGAAAACAAAATCAAACTGCTGAAGGAAATGAACAAAATCATCCAGGATCTAAAAATGGAACTAGAAACAATAAAGAAATCACAAAGGGAGACAACCCTGAAGTTAGAAAACCTAGGAAAGAGATCAGGAGTCATAGATGTAAGCATCACCAACAGAATACAAGAGATAGAAGAGAGAATCTCAGGTACAGAAGATACCATTGAAAACAATGACACAACAGTCAAAGAAAATGCAAAAAGCAAAAAGCTCCTAACTAAAACTATCCAGGAAATTCAGGACACAATGAGAAGACTAAACCTAAGGATAATAGGTATAGAAGAGAGTGAAGATTTCCAACTTAAAGGGCCAGTAAATATCTTCAACAGAATTGTAGAAGAAAACTTCCCTAACCTAAAGAAAGTGATGCCCATGAACATACAAGAAGCCTACAGAACTCCAAATAGACTGGATCAGAAAACAAATTCCTCCCATCACATAATAATCAAAACATCAAATGCACTAAGCAAAGAAAGAATTTGAAAAGCAGTAAGGGAAAAAGGTCAAGGAAAGACAGTCCTATCAGAATTACCCCAGACTTCTCACTAGAGAGCATGAAATCTAGAAGAGCCTGGGCAGATGTCATACAGACCCTAAGAGAACATAAATGCCAGCCCAGGCTACTATACCCAGCAAAACTCTCAATTATCATAGATGGAGAAAACAAGATATTCCATGACAAAACAAAATTTACACAATATCTTTCCACAAATCCAGCCCTGCAAAGGATAATACATGGAAAACACCAACACAAGAAGTGAAACTACACCCTAGAAGAAGCAAGAAAGTAATCTTTCAACAAACCAACACAAACATAATTCTACCTCTAACAACAAAAATAACAGGAAGTAACAATCACTTTCCCTTAATATCTCTTAATATGAAAATTAACATTACCAACATATCCTAATCAACTGAAATTCAAAAATATAAGGATTAAGAAATTTGTTGGCTGTTATCCAGTGGCCCCTCTAATTTGGTAACTGGAGAAATAGGTCCAACATTATACAATCCATAAACACTTTCTGCTAGTTTGTACGTGACAGTGTCATGCTGTGTACCACATGATGGTCTTGAAATCATGCTTCTCCTATCTCAGCCTCTCTCTCTGTAGGATTGTTTACTTGATGTTTTTAAACTATACTATGGTTTTCAGAACAGCTTACATATTTCAAAATTATTTATATATCCAAAAGAAATGTAGAAAATTAACGTGGGATGTGGCTTGTAAGAGAACAACAAAGAGTGAGAGTGAATGCTTTGCTTGATATTTATAACTATTGTATCAATTTTGAAGAAGAGGACTTTATAAGTTACTCTTTTTCTGAGATGAATGCTTTTCAAAATCATCACAGCCAATGAACCAGATTCTTACCCTCACCTACTGTCTGTGCCACACTCCAAGCAGAACCATTGTTCATTGTGACAGTTAATGAATGACTTCATGGATAGACCATCTTAATACACACACCATTTCTTAAATGAATGTAACCTGTTCTCTGTGGGCTGAGAATGAAGTCACTCACTCAAGTCAAATAGCTTTGACCATAGCAGGAAGTCTGTATCCAAAAATTGTGCCTACAATTCATTTCTTGGTGAAGCAGAACTATCAACTCTCAGCTTAGCTACAATGGAGGTAAAATCCTTTGGTGATGTGAGGTTCATTGAAGTACAGTTTTATTACAATAAAACCCAATGTCTAAAAATTGTCCTTATTTTGGGTTTGTATTATAGTAAGAGCCAAGATTTTTAAACTCTACTAAAAGCAAAACAAACAAACAAACAAAAAGTCTTTATCTATTTATGTTCATTTAGTAACATGTCCATCATTTTTATGACTGGTATAAAAATATATATTGTGTTGAATATAATAAAAAAAAATGGAAAAAATTTAAAAAGTAATAAAAAAGAAAGATGCATATCCAGACCATATACTGCTAAACAGATAATAAAAATGTGAGGCATTTTTACAATGAAATATTGTTCTGCTGTTAAGAAAATAAAATATATATTATGTATATGTATATTTCATAATATGTATATTTCATAATATATATTTTATATATATTTCATACATTGTGAAATATATAGGTAAACGGATGAGCTGGGAAAAAATCATCCTGAGTGAGGTATAACTTAGACCCCAAAATGGCAAATACTATATGTTTTGTCTTCAATGTGGATGTTGACTTATAAGCTTCCAATGTGTGCTACAATCCAAATAAAGACAGAGATTAGGTACAGAGTAAGGGACCAGTGGGGAGTAGGGGGTGTCCTAAGGAAGAGGAAATGGAGTGTAGTGTTACTAAGAGTAGAGGGGTAACTAGAATAGAAGGATTAAATGAGGAGGCGAATCGTAGAGAAAAGTAAAGGAGGAAGTATGGAGAAGAACTGACCTAAAGGCCTTTTCAAAAACCATATAGAAACATACTACTGTAGAGGCTTCCATATATATGGAAGAGGTACTGTATACAGTGTAAGAGGAGAAAGGTAATCATCAATATCATAAATCTACAAATCCACAGAATTATAATAGCACTCTGCCTGCAAGATATATCAGTGTAATAGTGGCACAAATATTATAGGAGTGACTGATCACTTTCTGATTGGATTTAAGTCCCACTCCATGAGATGGAAGACATATCTGACACCTCCAAAGTTGCCAAGGACCTGAGAGTAAACAGGTCATGGGTCCCAGAGAAAAATCTACTACTGTTATTCTGCTAAAGGAACAAAACAATAAAATGACTCCCAGTCCCATATTGTTATACCCATAGGTATAACAATATACCCATAAGTATCACTCAGCTCTTGTCAAAGACCCACAACTTGACAATGTACAAAGAATAAGAGACTTTGGAGCACTGAGTCCTAAATGAGATGTTTTTATCAACACCTCCTACTTCATCCCTCCAAGGCTTAGGCAACCTATGCCGAAAAGGAAAAGGAAAGATTATTAGAGTTTGAGGCGACAGAGTCTTCTAGACACAACAGGACTGATGCACATATGAATTCACAAAGACTGTGGCCCCAGGTATGAGGTCTGCACAGGTTCAATCCAGGTGCAGCCCCAGTACTGAGAGGGGGAAGTGGACACAGGGTCCCACCCCTAACCAAAAAATTATTTGTAATTGATACATGGTACAAAGGGAAAATCAGTTTCTTAAATGGAATCTCACTGGATATATTAGCCACATTTAAGAGTAGGCCCAGGAATAGTTGGCCAACACAAACTCTCTCTCTCTCTCTCTCTCTCTCTCTCTCTCTCTCTCTCTCTCTCTCTCTCTCTCCCTGTGTGTGTGTGTGTGATACACACAGGAGAGAAGGAACTTTTTATTTCATTTTTACTAAATGTTTTTATTTTCATTTTTGTGGTTGTATCTCTTTTTTTTTTAAGAGAGAGAGAGAGAAAGCATAAAGGTAGGTGAGAAGGGGAGGGATCTAAGAGCAGTCAGGTGAGTGGAAAAGAAACTATTCAAATGTACTGTATTAATTAAAAAGGTTGAAATGTCAAGTGAGGTAGGAAAGAAGGAAGGAAGGAAGGAAGGAAGAAAGGAAGGAAGGAAAAGAAAAGAAAAAGCTACTGTCTTATGCCAAATCAACATTTAATCATTTTTGCCTTTTCTTGTTGAATTCCTTTCTGGAGAATTGTTTGTTAAAAACTGCTCCATTAAATGAAAAAGAAAAAACAGAATAAGTAGGAGAAAAATATAAGTAAGACTCAACTTATTATGATATATAAAAAATTTGAGATGCAAAACTATGCACGTAACTCAAATTCTATTGAAAGATTAACAGAAGCAAGATCTAAGAAACCTGAAAACAGGAAGTAACTGAAGATTGGATCCTATATTGATTGCAAGTATGTAAGAGGCACATTTTAAAGTGATAGAAAAGTTGTAATTTTTTTCATTACTTACTTTTTCTTCTTACTATATAATCTCCAAGGAATAAAAATACTATGTTTCTTCAGGCATGTAAAAATAGAAAAGAATATTTACTAATACTCAAGAGAACTTATAGCCTTGGTGTTTAATGGGAATTCATTTCATGAGCACCCAAAATAAATTCATGAAGCAAGAAGGGAAGGAAAGAGAATCAGGGGAAGAGAAAATTAGAGGGAGAGAGAAAAGGAGGAAAGGAGGGCAAAGAAAATATACAACAATAAAAATAGACTATCTGCGTTCATAGTTTCCAGCACTCCATCCATTTCTGTCATTGTGGCTGCCAGTAAGAGTTCCAGAACAAACCTGCAGCACCATTTTAGGAAGCGTTTGTGGTTTTGAGCCTTGGCACAGTACCTCTGTGAGGCTGCTCATCAATTCGCTAAAGATGAGCCCCTGCATCTTCATATGGGTTGTTCATCTCTCCCCACAAACCCTCTGCAGGCTGTCACCTGCTTTCCTGCAAAGCATTTGATGTCCTGTAGCATCTACTCAGCTCTGTATATATTCAAGTTCAGTGCAAATTACAGGACCAGAGTCTCCTGACCTGGTCAGCATGTGCAATGCATAAACACATATGCTCAGACTAAGAATGTGTACCTTTTAGAATCTGGCTAGGTTTGGGGGCTTCTAAGAAAACTGGCTTCCACAAAGAATAGTCCCAACCACTCTTACAGTACTCAGTATAAGCACTATTAGTATAAACCCTAGGAGAACACATGGTCAAATGCTCTTTTATTTCCTAACTTTATAATGCTGTAGATGTTATAGAGTTTTCAATTTCATATTATCTACAATATATAGCAATTGAAGCCTCAAACTCTCCACCAGGGCTGTCAACAAAATGCTTTCTTACCCATCTGAAACAGTGCCAGCCTGAACCCAAGTTAAGAGTATTAGATGTTGTCCCCATAGGACTTAATGATGAAAACATCAGGTTGGCAACAAATTGAAAGTTTTGTTGGAAAGAGTTGAATGTAATTTCCTGTTTTGACTGATAAACCTTCTCACTAATGTTCTCTGGGATTAATAATTTAACACACATAAGCAGAAGTTGTTTTGTTGTTGTTAGAACAGAAATATCTTTCTATATGAAAGTATAATTAATATGTTTCAGATACATAAGAATTGATGAAGGAAGGTAAAATTTGCTTTAAAAAGATATAGAAGGAGGAAAAACTGAATGCTGCCTTTAGAATTCAGAAGTTAGTTGAGGTAGAAGAAAGTTTCCGCTCCCTTATTGCCCCTCCCCCGCAAGCTGTCAAAGTCAAGTCTTAAATCTTGTCCAGAAGATTTCACATAGAAGCAACATATTCAATAACTTAAAAACAACCTGCATAAGGAGAGACTATGCATGGCTCCTCTCCCCGGTATGACTACTGAAATACCCAATGTCCCAAAGCTACTGCCTGGAAAGCAAGTATGTTTGTTAAGCTTAAACCCATTATGGTATAAAATCCTCATGAGTTGAATATGGATCAATGATAAAGCCTGGCTTGTGCATCCTGGGTGATTCAATCACCAAGAACAACATACGCACATAGGGGTAGGGAAGGAATTGAGATAATCAAAAAGTGCAAGTAAAAATAAAACATTACGAAACTCAAGAAGAAGGAAAACCAAAGTGTGGATACTTCGATCCTCCTTACAAGGGGGAACAAAATACTTATGGAAGGAGTTGCAGAGACAAAATATGAAGCAGAGACTGAAGGAAGGACAATCCAGAGACTGCTCCACCTGGGAATCCTTCCCATAATCATTAAACCCAGACACTATTGTGGATGCCAGCAAGTGCTGGATGAGAGGAGCCTGATATAGCTGTCTCCTGAGAGGCTCTGTGAGTGCCCGACTAATACAGAAGTAGAGGCTCACAACTATCCATTGGACTGAGCATAGGGTCCCCAATGAAGGAGCTAGAGAAAGGACCCAAGGAGCTGAAAGGTTTGTAGCCCCTTAGGACAAACAACAATATGAACTAACTAGTACCCTCAGAGCTCCCAGGGACTAAACCAACAACCAAAGAGTACACATGGTGGGACTCATGGTTCTAACAGCATATATATAGCAGAGGATGGCGTAGTTGGTCATCAATGGGAGAAGAGGCCCTTGGTCCTGTGAAGGTTCTCTGCCCCAGTGTAGGGTGCCAGGGCCAGGAAGCGGGTGAGAGTGGGTTGGTGAGCAGGGGGAGAGGGGAGGGAACAGGTTTTTTTTTTTTTTTTCTGGAGGGGAAACCAGAAAAGGAGATATCATTTGAAATGTAAATAAAGAAAATGTCTAATAAACAATTAATTAATTAGTGTATTTTTTAATCAAGGGCATGGTAGTAAATACTTCAGAAGGCTAAAACAGGAGGATTTCAAAGTCAAGGCCAGCCTAGATTACATAGGCTCTATCTCAAAAATAAAAAATAAAAGATAAATGTGACCTCCAAATACTACCATCACATAGTAAGGTTAACAGAAAAAGATAAAACAGCACACACATTCTAGAAGTAAGAGTCATCAAAGGTTGGTGGTTTAGTCCCTGGGAGCTTCAGCCACTTTGATAGGGTGTCACATGGCATTGTGAGAAGGCTGCATGTTTCTTAGGTTTTCTAGGAGGGAACTTGTGTATGTGGTTTGTGAGTCAGTGATCACCGGCTCACTGTGTGATATGTCAAACATATCAAATTCAGCATCAACAAAAGCAATGACTGGCAAAAGTAGCTCTCTGCTTCTTCCTCTTTAATTCACAAGCAAACCAGAAGCACACAAAGAGCTGCTCCACGAGTTGTTGGATTCCAGTGAGTTGGTCAGTTAAGCAAAGAAGTCATTGCTACTTTTATATATTTCTATATAATCTATTAATTAAAAGAAAATCACAAAGCTTCAACAGATTTCAAATGTCTTTACAAAATAGCTACACCAATAACACCACAGCTGCTCCAGTGGAACATGACTTCCCTCTAAGCCTTTGTGAAATATGGAGTCAGCATGATCTCTGCTGTATCACAGAGAAAATCTGAACATTTCGCCAAGACCCAAATGAAGTTTTAAAAAAAACAGCAAAATAAAATGACTGGAAATATTCTAATGCTTTGAAGTTCAGGAGTATATTTCTAACAGTCACATGGTAAAAATCTCATATTAGAAGTTAACTTCAATAGATAAAAAAGGAAAATGTGGCATATCAAAACTTGTGGCATGCAGGTAATTCAGTACTCAGAAGGAGATGTATAATCTGAATGAGAATTTGTGAACAGGAGAACCTATGACAGTGAATGGCATCATTATCTATCTCATGAAATGGAGCAAGTTAGCATAAAGAAACTAAAAGCAAACTTGAGGCTAACACATGAGCAGATAATGAGTCCAACTGCAGAAATCATCATCAAATTCAAAAGCTATCTTCACCTGAGCAAGACAAAGTAGGAAAGACACAAATAACCAATATAGACAATGAAAACAGAATACAACCTCGTATTATATAAACACCCAAAGGATACACTGAATATTTAAAGCTCCATTAAAAACTTAATTTATCAAAATTGACATAAGAAAAATAGCAATTCTATACCTATTAAGCAAGTTGAATCCATAATGATAGTTTAAATTTTCCACAAAGAAAATTGTGGAACTGTATCACTTTATTAGTGGATTCATCTATACTGTTCACTGCAAGAAACTCATAAGGACCTCCCTCCCATAGAACAGTGGCAAAGAATCAATCCACCAAGGAAATTATGAGTGGAGAGTTGACAGATAAATCTCTCCTGTGAATAGACACAAAAACCAGATAACTCTAATAAGTTAAAGGCAATGACAAGTGATGCATAGGAAACACAGAAACAAAATTAGTTAAAAATCAGAAAGTAATTGTAATTCATTGATTTCAAGGGACTAGAAGAGAAGCAGCACATGATCTGTACAATGACTTGGGAAACATCTACTAGTGATTAGAAAGCAAAACAAAAAGTAATAAAAATGAATTTCCTAATTTTGATGTGTGTTTAACAACAATGAAATACTACAGCAAACATCACATACATATTAAAATATAGAAAGCTTTTCTGTTGATCCAGCTCAAAATTTAGTGTACCTACTGTGACATCTTTAAGACTGGGATATAATTGAGTGGAACACTGCATGCTCAGTATGCAGAATACTCTGTGTGTAAATGTTAGCAAAATTATGGTGGTGTTGGTGGTGGTAGTAGTAGTAATAGATTATATGAGAAGTTTTCACTAACTCAAATAATTAGTAAATTATACCATCTACAAAAGACATCAGAATTAGAAAAATATATGAGAATGATTCTTACAAACGATTTAGAAATCCTAAGTATGGATCAGCAAGATATCTCATCCTCTGAAAATGGCTGCCACCAAGTCTGATAGAGGAAGAGGAAGAACAAAGAAAAGGAAAAGAAGGAATTTTATCTCATAGAGCTACAAGGTGGAAAGACAGATAACCAATGCTCAAATTGTCCTCAGACCTCCACATGAGTGTAATAACATGCCCATGCACACAAAAGAAGAGTTTATGAGAAAAATACACTTCCTGGACTTCTCAAACAATCAATAAACTATTTTTTTTTTAAAAATAAAACATTAAAGTCCCCTATCTATAAGAAAACTGTAATATCTTACTAAAAGAATTTTAAATAGCTTAAATAAGTGGAATAATTATCCATGTTCATAGAAACCTGCCATTTTAGAAATAGGAAACTCACCCTAAACTTATCTGTAGATTCATTTTAATGCCAAGTATAATTCTTACAGATCATTTGGTGAAAACTAACAGTAACTCTAAAATTCACTGAGAAATTCAGAGAAACAGATAATATGTTTTAGGTTTTAAAAAAAGAACAAAGTTGAAGGATTTAAATTCTCCAGTGTTAAGTCTTATTAGGAATCATTTAATTCTGGCCTAGTCCATCCCCCACTTCATTCTTTCAGCCTTTTCCCTCTGCACCACTGGTTGAGTCAAGGGATAGATGTAGTTATTTTTATAGTAATCTAAGTGCAAGAAAGTCAACAAAGAGTTGTGCTAGAGAAGAAAGAGAAAAAGAGGGAAAAGAAAGGGGGAAAGGGAGGGGAAAGAGAATGGGAAGAAAATGGGAGAAAGGGAAGAATGGGAAGAGAAGAGAGGAGAAAGGATGAGAAGATGAGAAGAGCTGGAGAAAGGGAGGAAGGAGAATGGGAGGGGAGGAGGAGGAAGAAGGGAAAAAGTGAACAGCTGCCATTACCAGATATAAAGTACTACACCGGGTACACGTGTGTGCCAGCTGGACATAGTGAACAGGACAGAAAGCATCCTTTGCTCCAATGAAGCCCCATAGTCTTAGAGATTATAGGAGGTATTACAAGCCACTTATAATCTTAATGCATTTTGAGATCTTAGCACTGACCCCACACCTGTGGGCCTCTCGTGAAACACAATGGTGTGGTTTAGACAGAAACTACCACCATTCATTCCTAAAGTCATTCATTGCCACACCTGCTCCACTCAAGTCTGTGTGACAGCAGTTCATGAGGTGAAAAGCTTCAAAAGAAGCTAGTCTCCTTCCACCTTTTGGCATTCCCTAACTCAGAGGTGGCCCTGATTTTTCCTTGCCTTAGTTGATGGAAGGTCTCACCTGGTAGGTGCCCACCAATATATGATTTACTATAATAGCTAAACAAAATTAGACATTGTTCACCAATGTTCCAACATCTTAGCTGAACCCTGGCTTGGAATTTCCTGAGGAGTGTTACACATCCAGACTAATTGCCTCTAGCATTGTTAGGGAGATAATGAGGGAGGTCTGGCCTTGAAGTTTATGGAATAGAAGTTGATAATCCCAGGGTAAGGTCAACTAAAAATCCTCTTTTTCAGTCATGAGCCACTCCCAGGGATTAGAAGAATGGGACCCCTGGGGCATATCTCTGCTAGCCCAGAAGATTAGCATAGTTTACTAAGGATAGGCTGGACCTTCCTGGTGTGTGTGTGTGCCTCTACCCTCGTGTGGCCAGCAGCCCTCGGGACTCCACCAGCCCGTGCAGGCCCAAGTGCTCAGAGCCCCAGCTGGGGCTGCAGCGCCTGTCCAGGAGAGGCAGCTGCTGCTTTAGATCCATTGTGTTTTCAGATGGCCTCAGATGTACCTTGACCATTGATCTGCCTGACTTTTCTTTTTCATTTGTAATGACCATAAAGGTCTGATGCTTAAGTGTATATTCAGATCCTACACTTCCTTGTGTTGTGTCTGCCATTTTTTCAATCACTGACATCTTGCTGACCTGTACTGGAACCCTGTTTTTCCTGAGGGTTGAGGGGCCAAGGCTGGCCAGTCCATGGCAATTCTTGGCTTGATTTGGGTGGTGAGGAAGTATTCCAGACTGGCCTTGAACTCATCACAATCATCATGTCTTAGTCTCTGGTTTCAAGTTATTTACCCAGATCCAAGAGTTTGTCTCATTGTTGTTATGTTTTAAAGTTCGTCCTTAGGTTACTTCCATGACTTGTTTTTAACTCCCACTAAACTCATACATTTGTTTTAAGAGAACCACTGACTTTTGTTTTGCTTTGTCTTTTAAGGCAAATTGCCCAAAGAACCATTTTTCCTGAAGGAAACTGTTTTTCTTAGGTTTGGTTTAGATATGTCAATTTTACTAAGAGATGACACTAAAGCAATGTAGTTCACTGACCATTGTTCTTCCAGAAAAAGAAAGAAAGGAAGAAAGAAAGGAAGAAAGAAAGAAAGAAAGAAAGAAAGAAAGAAAGAAAGAAAGAAAGAAAAAGAAAGAAAGAAAGAAAGAAAGAGAGAAAGAAAGAGGGAGAGAAAGAAAAGAAGGAAGGAAGAAAGAAAGAAGGAAAAAAGGAGAAAAAAAATCAAACCAACTAACCAAATAAACAAAAAAAAACTCAACCCAGAGTGCAGAAAGCATCTTCTGGGATCCAGCCTGCAATGCTGAGGACTCATGTGAGGAAGCAGCAGATCCAAAGGAAGCTATTTCTCTCTGGTCACTATTCATGTGTTACTTCTCTGCTGATGACCATGCCGTGTGACCAGAGACTAATTAACAGTGAAAATCTCCTACAAGGTGCAAAGGACAGAAATGAGGAGAGAAGTTGACAGGAATACTCAATGAGACAACAAACCCAAAGTTCTCTCTTGCTTTCTGAGTCAATCCAGCCCCATAGCTCTAGTTTCTCCAGCCCGAGTAGTCTTCCTTCAGCCAGAATTGCATCATTCTGGTATGGCTACCCAGATTCACTAAGGTCTCATCACACAAAAAGACCACAGGAATTTTGTCCTGCTATCTATATAATGTGTGGCAGTGATTGACAGCTGGGGATACAGAGCTATCTATCTATTTACCTCACAGAAGTTCAGAATTAGAGATTAAGAGGATTTAAGAAAGGTTTCAGACCTCACAAGCTAGGCAAGGCCTTGAGAAGAGCTAATATCATTGGAGAAGAAATAGTTGAAGGCACAACACACAATGAACCTAAGAAATTCTGTACTCAAAGATAGCAGAATGGCTTCCTTAAGCATGATAAACTCCATAAGTGGTGTGTAATAGGAAGTGTTCAGTAATCTGAAGCTCAATAAATGAAAGAATGAGTTGTGATTGGGGGCACATGTTTGTACAGGCAAGTGTATATATATATATGTGTGTGCATATAAACATGTAGGCCAGAAGGCAACCTCAGGTGCCTTTCTCAAATTTTTTTTTTTGACAGAGTATTTCACTGGCCTGGAACATGCCAGCTAAGTTAAGCTGGCTGGCTAGGGGAGCTATGGGACCTAACTGTCCCTGCTTCTTCAATGACGGGATTATGAGTGTATACACTACATTTACTTATACTATACAGGTTCTATGATCAACTTCATGCCTTTGTACTTGGAAGGCAAGAGCTTTACCAAGCAAGTTATCTCTCCAACCAAAAGCATGATATATATATATCTCACCATCTTTTCTTTATTTTTTTTCAGTTTCTCCAAAATTTTATTTTAATTTAAATTACAGGGCCAACCAGA
Organism: Mastomys coucha; assembly: GCF_008632895.1. Taxonomy (NCBI): domain Eukaryota; kingdom Metazoa; phylum Chordata; class Mammalia; order Rodentia; family Muridae; genus Mastomys; species Mastomys coucha. The sequence continues at coordinate 51,235,739 of NW_022196903.1, forward strand.
TATTCTGATAAGAAATTCACTTTTCCTCAGGAGAAAGGAAACACTTCCATGTCATTAACAATTGTATACATCTCCCACTTTTTTTTAAGGGTTAAAAAAAAAATCACATTAAGTAACTGCCTTAAGTAAAATTAACACTTTAAAACACCAAAGAAGCCACACCCAGGATAGTAGTTCTCGTAGCAGGAACCTAGAAAATGATCACACTTTAAATGCAACTTTTCAATCTTGAATGTTTTCACAGTGTTCTGTTTAAAAACAATCCAGAAACCCTTCTCACCCTTCAGCTTCCAATTCGTGAGTGATAAAACAGTTCTCTGACACCTGCACCCATCTTCCACAGCAAGACTCTAGCACTACTCTGTGTTTGCCCAAGTGGAAGCTATTCTGTCATCTCAAGTTCTAAGAGCTAGCTTGACAAAGAGACACTCCTTCCACTCGGTGTAATGGCTGCTGTCTCACCTAATCCTGACTCCCAGCACAGGGTGACAAGGACTGGGTCACTTAGCTCGGCTGAGTCTGCCTCCTGCTCAGCTGAGGACTTCCTTGTCAGAGGACTGGGTGCTTTCTCTATCTCTACTAGAGAACATGAATTATCACACACGCACTCACACACGCACGCATGCACGCGGGTAAAGACAGCCTTGGAAACCCTTTATTGTAGACTGCCATTTTGATGAAATAGAACAGACCTGTATTTTCTGGGGTGGTTTTTCTGACTTGGATTCCTTGAAGGAAACCTTAAAACTCACTAAACATCAGCTAGGAAGCTCCTTTTACTGGTCAATGAATAATTCAGTTAGTAAGAGAGGCTAGCAAAGAATAATTATGTAAATTTTTTTTTTTTTTTTTTTTTTTTTTTTTTAGTCAGCTACAGCCATGCTGAATTGGATCAGGCAAACTCTGCTTGTAAGTTGTTAGTTGTGATCTGAGTGTCACTAAGACAGACAGACACCATTCTAGTAACTTTATGTAGATACAGTCTAGGAGACATTGTTCTGCTGTGGTCACAGTCACAAAAAGTGGTACAAAATCAGTTACTTTATAAATCCTGATAATTTGCAGCATTAAGGAAAAGTACATTAAACCCATCCATCTCCTGGAGGACATCAGGACCAGGGCTCTTCTTTCCCTAAGAGAAGGCAAAGTTTTAATTATTCAGTTTCACAACTACTGCACTGGATATTACTCTAAGAAAGAAAGGGTGCTCTACAAGAGGTCCCCCACCAAAAAAAAATCAGCATTATTTAGCATAATCTGTATCATTCATAGATATGGCAATCTTAGGACTCATTTGAAATGAGTAAGGCCAATATTCTGCAATTGTAGAATATTGTAGAATATGTAGCAGACAGAGTTCCAGGTTTGTAGTTTTGCCTGCCAACAGCGCCCCACTGAGTAACTGCATACAAGGGATTGGTTTTTTTACTGCTGTGATCCTTAAATGGTAAAATCAGCATTTTCATGTAATCTCAAGTATTTCAATTACAT
>NW_022196903.1:51237745-51245040 GCF_008632895.1 Mastomys coucha
CCACGTGCGCTCTAATGTGCAAGCAGCAGCAGCTACGTTCTCCAACCTGGACTGAAAAACAAAAAGGTGAAATGAAAACCGTTCACTTAACAGCAGATTAGCAGTAATGCTCCCCATGAATCGATGCAGTGCCTGACGCTGAGGAGCTGACAGCAAGCACTGATCGCTGAGTGTGGATGGGACGCGGTTTACTGGGAACTGGGCTTCCAGCTGGGCGGCTCTCTTCAAATCCCTGATCTGCTTGACTAAATAGGTCTTCTCATCATTGAAACGCTCATCCTCGGTCCTGCTGTTCTGAAACTTGCTGAGGAACTTGATGAGTTTGGTCTGGTTCTTGAGGAGGATGTCCAGGATGGGCTGTGTCTTGTTGGGGTTGGCCACAAACACCTTGAACACATGAAAGGTCTCAAACTGGGTGTTTCGGCTCTTGTCTCGGAGGAGGTTCATCATTAGCTTGAGGTTCTCAGGCTTACTGAGAATTGTCATAATAGTGAAGTTGTGTCTGTCCAACAGCAGCTCACCCAGAAGCTTCAGTGACTATCTCTTTGTCACATAGTTTTCTGAATGAAGTAGCTTTTCATAGTCACTGAAAAAAATCTATCATAATGTTGTTCCAAAAATTCTGCACTGAGCAATTTATGTCTTGTAAGTAAATCCTTGAATGTGGCAAATGCATCTGAAGCTATATCAAATGTCAACATTTCAACATATCTGAAGAAGTCATAAAACTGTTCCGACCACAAAATGATTTTTGCAAGCGGTTCATGTCTGATGCATTCTCTTAACATTATTCCACAATTAAGAGCTATTTCTGGAGATTCATACCCTTTCAATAACATGAACAAAATATTCTGTTGGGTGCAGATGTATTCAACAGTAGGAGTTCTTGTACCAATTTGTCTTCTGAGAATATTGTTGAAAATTTGAGCCATGTCTTTTTTGCCCTCAAAGTCAATGAGCTGTAAGTCAGCCACCAGGGTGCTAAGAAGCCGGCTATTGTACAGCTCCTGGGCCAGCTGAGCTACTGCCTCTGTCTGAGGCTCCTTCTCATTTGTGTCGTACAGAATTTCTTTCATGGCGACCAAATTTTTGGAAACTTCTTCTGTAGCCTTTTCTACCTTTTTGTCAGAAATGCCCTGCTTTTCCAGAACAGCCATGCTCTCCTTCAAGTTCTTCACAATATCTGCTGGAGATTTGTGAGACTTGCTAAACGGGAACGGCATGACAGCAGCACCAGAGGCTTCCACTGCACCTGTTTGACCTTAATCCACGTGGAAGATTCAAAAAAATTAGCCATGACACAGATGTGTTTAATCAGCCATGCTTCATTCAATCTCTTCTAACCATCTTTTCAAAAGAAGGGCAATTCATGATAAACTCTGAAATGATTTTCTTCTTTTGTTCTTTTATTTTTTCCTCTATAGTAAGAGGATAATTAGTTCATGGATTAATGCCCTTCAAATAGCAGCTAACAACATGGCTTTAAATTTTCTTTATTAACTTAAAGAAGTAGGTTTCATTGCAACATTTTTCAAGCATCATTTTGTTTTGTTTTGTTTTGTCTTCCCTCATTCCACCTCCCTCCCCAGCATCTTCCTACCTTCAGGAGCCTCCTTTTCATTTTCATGTCCTGTGTGACCTTTTGCCACTACCATTCCCTTCCTCAGTACTTTGTGTTCCCTCTGTGATCGTCTCTAGTTTCATTGTCTATGCCTATCTCAAAACCCTTTATTTACATCATACATATACACATACTTACATACACATATGCACATATATATAGATACATACATATATGTATACACATTTGCGTACATATACTTACATATGTATGCACACATATCTATACAAACACACAGATATACACACATACATACTTACATACCCACATACTTATATTAGAAGTTAGGATACATATATGAGAAGGAACATGCAATTTTTTTGTCTTAGACTGGATCGCCTCACCTAAACATAATCTTTCCTAAGCTCATCCATTTTCTGAAATTTTCCCTTTTTAAAAAATTTACTTCTTTATTTATTTTTTACACTCCATATTTTATTCCTCCTCCCTCTCCATCCTCCAACTGCTCCACATCCCATACCTCCTCCCCAATCCCCTGTCTCCATGTGGATGTCCCCATGCCCCACCCCACCTGACCTCTAAACTTCCTGAGGCCTCCAATCTCTTGAGGGTTAGTTCACTTTTCTTAACAGCTGAATTAAAATCCATGGTTAAATGTACCACAGTTTCTTTATCCACTCACTGGTTGATGGATATCTAGACTGATCCCATGTCTTAGCCTTTCTGAAAAGAGAGTCAATAAACAGAGATGCTCAGGTATCTCTTGTCAGACACCAAGTCCTGAGGCATATGCCCTGGATTATTGCTGGATCATACAGCAGTTCTGTGCTTAATTTCTGTTTCCAAGTGGTTAGCCTAGTTTACATTTCCACCAACAGGGTGTAGGATCCCATTTCCTCACAGCTTCACAGTGACTGTTGCTATTTGTTTTCTTACTCCTCCTAGTCATTTTAAGTGGGATAAAAGGCAGAGTTGTAGTTGGGGCTTCTGAATGTACAAAGAGCAAGTGTCCACACCTGTGCCCTCAGAATTTTCCTGTCTCCCATCAGTCGGTGAAATGAGTGACAGAGAGAGACTCAGCAATGCACTAGGACCTGGTGTCACAGCAGAGAGGCATCTGCCCTGTGCACAGCCAGCCAGAGACTAAGGCAAGACTGAGCAGACTGATAACTGATAACCACCACAGTGCAGGTGTGACATGTCTCTTTACAAGGCTCAGGGCACACTCTACTAAGCAATCCTTTCAAAAAACATGAAATGTTCTGAATTTCTTGTGCTTGTTTGTTTTGTTCTAATCTGTGTTTGGGTTTTGTTTTCTTATTTGTTTGTTTGTTCTTATTTTGCCTGTTTGTTTCTTAAAGAGAGAGAAAGAAGACATGAAGTTGCATGGGTGGGTGGAGAAATGGAAGGATCTGAGGAGATGAGGGAGGGAACCCCATGATCAAAATAGACTACATAAAGAAAATAATTTTCTATAAAAAGAAGAAAGAAAAATACAAAAAAATATGTCAATAAATGACCAAAATTTCTCAATAAATTGTAATATATTTCAACTAATCATTAGAGTCAAGAACTATCCTACTTCATACACAATTAAATAAAAATAAATGTTTTAAAAAATGAATAGATACTAATGACAGAGTAAATTAATCAATAGAGAACTCTAATGATTCTATTCTTCATATTTTGAAATTCTAGTGACTTATAAATTCTACTTGAACATTACGAGGTCAGATCCCTTGATCAATTGTTGCATTAGTATTAAATACATAAGCTGTTGTCAAGCCTCAATTACAGGGTGATAATCTCTCTCTCTCTCTCTCTCTCTCTCTCTCTCTCTCTCTCTCTCTCTCTCTCTCTCATTTGTCAAAACATCAAAAGTATGTACCTAAAATGGGAAAATTATTTCATACTGAGAGTTGTAGACAGCAGCCTCAGTCAAACAGAAAACACTTTGTCAGATTCATTCATTATTATAATAATATGGAGTTTTTACATATGTCTGCAGGATGCCCAATAATTACATTTATACCTTTAATCAAGGGGACCAAATGAATGTTTCTTTAATACAATAATCAATCTTTAGTTGTGCCTATCATGAAGATAATATGATTGAGGCAAGATATAAAATAGTTATTTCTATCTCAAACTTATGTGACTTTCAGTCCTAGCTTTCACTGGAAGGAATGTTAAGAGAGTTGAGACAGGAACTAGCAAACAAAGCCTGCAGTCTGTGTTCAGATTCTATAACCCACCTCTCTCTCTCCTCTTAACACTGATTCCTTCTCTGTTTAATATCTAGTATCAACAAGTCAACCCTGTTCCCTTCTGATCTTAACCTATATCTTTTCATTTCTCCCTCTTTTCATTTTACATCTTCTTTTTATAGGTTTTCAAAAACTAACAACAAAACAAACAAACAAAATCAGAACCGAGCGTGCAAAGGCTGTCCTGGCTTTTCTCTATACTTCAGTATCATGAGAGCTAGAGGTTTTTTTCAAGTGTTCTCATTGTATTTCTTTGCCCTTCTCTTTTTATTTTATCTTTGGCCAAAACTGAAACATCTTCCTGTCTTTGTCCTTAATGTTTCCCCTTAATATTAGTGAATCATTGCCTATAATGTTATTCACTTTTTCCTTCCCCGTTTTTATTCTATTGATTCAATATCAACCATTAGTTTTTTTTAACCACTGTTTCCCCTCCCCAACTTCCATTTATGAGTTAGTGCAAAAGGTACCACCAGTGTTTCTCTACTTCCTAAGATGATTGAGGTTTATGGTGTTAGTATTTTACTCAATAATTATTTTATTTTCATAATGTGCCACTAATATTGACAATATTTCCAGTATTCTGTTCCTGGTCAACTACTGGTAACTAGGCCTAGTACCCTTAAATTCAGCAGAGAAAATATCATACACATCAACACTACTCTAACATAACCCCCGTTGGACATTATAAACTATGTTCAAATAAATAGGTATGATTTAAAAATAGAATCAGCCAGTGGCTTAACCCCAGATCTCCAAGACCATGATGCCAACCCAGAAAGAAAAAAAACCAAAAAACAAAAAACAAAACAAAACAAAAAAACAAAAGCAACAAGGTTCTTCAAAAAATTATTAGATTTACAACAATGTCCTCTAATGGCATTCAACTAAATGAAATCCCAAAGAATTCAAAAGAATCATTATTAGTATTCTCAAGGAAATAGAGCATGACAAAAACAAGTTTCTAAATGAATTCTAAGAGAACATAAATGGTCAAATGAAATAAGAAAGTCAAACAGTATATTATAATACATGAAATTTGAATTCAATAAACAAATACAAGTACTTAGGGAAAAAACAAATTACTGTAAATGAAAGTTTCAATAAGTCAAACAGGGAAAACCTTTCTAAAGAATAAATTATGAGTAGAACAGAATATAAGGTTTGTGGGAAAATGAATTAATAAAGTACAAATAGAATACTAAAGATCCATGAAATACCATAAAAATATTGACTCTATGATCATGGGAAGAAAACCATAGCAAAAAAAAATTGCTAAATCTAGGGAGATATTCAGGTTGGCATAGAATGCATTTAGAATACCAAGTGGAAAGAGAAAAGAACCTCTTGATGACATATTACAATCAAAACACTAAACATACAGAACAAAGAAAGTATACTGGAAATTACCAGAGAGAAAACAGTACATCACATATAAAGACAGGCTCATCAGAATAATAGCATAGTTCTCAACAGAAGCCTAAAGCCAGGAGGTCTTAAATGAAGTATTGCAAACACTGAAGGAAAATACTCCCTTTGTTTATGTAGTAAAACATCTCTCATAATTGAAGGAGAAGACACATTTTCCACAATAAAAAGACAATAAAAGGATTCATGACTACCAAGCCAGCTGTGCAGAGACACCAAAGGAACCCTTAGATTGAAGAGAATGACAAATTGCTATAGAGCCAGCTGTAATAGATTGGAGAGAAAGACAAACTTATCCAAGGAGGAACAGGAAAAAGTAAACCATACTAGAAGAGTTGTGGAACATGAAAGGAACCAGAAATTACTGAATATTATAAAATAACAAGAATTAATAATATCTTCCAATAATAACTAAATAATAATCTCAATTCCCTGAATTAAAATTCAGATTGAATTATTTAAAAAAAGCAATCAGTATCCAAAATTGATGCCTCGAAGAAAGGTACTTCACCATTGAAGATGCAAGCACAAAGTGAAAAGAATATTCCAAGTACATTGAACTAAGAAGCAAGAAAGTATTGCTGTTCTAACATCTGAGCAAATCAGGCTTCAAACTAAGGTTTTAGAAAGATAAAACTCGTTCCATACTGATTAAAGAAACAATACAGCAAAAAAAAGACATTACAGTCCTAGATATGTGTGGAGCAATGGTCTGTTCAGGCAATCTGGGCCCAGTCAAATAATAGGCCTGGAACTCTGAAGCCCCAGTGGGCAATTTCTGCCTGCAAGGGATGGAAAGAGTTCAGCCATGACTCCTGGGTCCCTGGCTCCTGCTTCAGTCACAACCTCTCACAGCCCCCAGCAGGAGATGTGTGCTCTGTCACATAGACAAGCATTCCAGCTGGACCCTACCCCCAGCAACTGACCACAGCCAGGAATGCCCCAGAGACAGATAGCTCTGCCTCACAATATATAAAGGGCGGTTTGCCTCCTCCTCTCTCCCTTACTCTTTGTTCTCTCTCTTGCCTTCTTCCTCTCTTGTTCTTTGTCCCCTCCTGCCTTCTTCCTCTCTTGCTCTTTGTCCCCTCCTGCCTTCTTCCTCTCTTGCTCTTTGTTCTCTCCTGCTTTCTCTCCTGTTTTCTTGCTCTTTTGCCCTCTTATTCTCTTGCCCTCTTCTTTTCTTGCCCTCTCTCTTCCTCTTCTCTCCTCTCCTTCTCCCTTCTCTCTCGCTCTCTCCATGGTCATGACTGGCCTATTTTCTCTTTCCTATAATAAAATATCTCACAACTATGGATTGCCTCCTTTTAACTAACACATTGCCCAGTCCCAGGCATCAGCTGCAGAGAGACCCAGCATCGGCAGAAACAGACACCACAGGCCAACAGACATGCATGTATCAAATATATAGGTGCATTCAATTTCAAAAGCTAACCACTATTTAATAATGACACAGACGAACCCCAATTCAATAACAGTGGGCACCTTCAATGCCCTTGTATCACCAACTCATTCTGTGAAAAATAAGAAAATATCTAATTTAAATGACATCACAGACCAAACAGGCTCAATGTGTAGTATATGTGGAACATTTGATATATACTCAGAAGAATATACATTCTTTCCAACATTCCATGGAACAAAATAATTGCTGATATACAATGGAAATAAAAGTGGAAATCTACAGTAAGAGATATTACAGAAAATATACAAACTCATAGAGATTAATAATATACTTTTTTAAAAATTTAATTAATTCAGTCCCACAACACCCAGAGGCAGCTCCATTCCCAGGTGCTCTGACACACCCAGTATCATAAGTAAGCAGGAACAAATATCTGTCCCAACACTGGGAGTAACTGGGACCAGCTTGACCAGGCACACAGGAACTCTGCCAGCCCAGTGACTCCGGTTCCTTCCGGTCGGTCTGGGTTAGTGTTCTGAGCAGACCTAGGGCACAAGCTCTGCAGCCAGTCCCACAACACACAGAGAAAGCCACACTCCCAGGTGATCTAACAAGC
>NW_022196903.1:51245474-51245795 GCF_008632895.1 Mastomys coucha
CCAAAACATCCAGGAAATCCAGGACTCACTGAGAAGACCAAACCTAAGGATAATAGGTATAGAAGAGAAAGAAGACTCCCAATGTAATGGACCAGTAAATATCTTCAACAAAATTATAGAAGAAAACTTCCCTAACATAAAGAAAGAGATCCCCATGAACATACAAGAAGCCTACAGAACTCCAAATAGACTGGAACAGAAAAGAAATTCCTCCTGTCACATAATAATCAAAACACCAAATGTACTAAACAAGGAAAGAATTTTGAAAGCAGTAAGGGAAAAAAGGCAAGTAACATATAAAGGCAGGCCTATCAGAATTAC
>NW_022196903.1:51247066-51265277 GCF_008632895.1 Mastomys coucha
AAACAACTTTTATAATACTTATTTTTATTTTTATAATATTTTATAAATTTTAAGTAATACGACAAAAAATATATTATAGGTATTGAAGGGGGGTCTGTGGGAGGAGCAGTGGTACAAAAGGGGAACAAGAATGTGATTCAACTCTATTTAAATTAAAATATGTTTTTAAATGTTAAAAAATTCAGATAAATTGAAATCATGTAACTTTTCTGATAATGCAATAAAAGTTAAAAAAATAATTAATTAATTATTTACATTACAGATTTTATTGAGTCTCCCCACTGTCCACCTTCCAACCGTTCCACATCCCATACCTCTTTCCCATCCCCCTGTCTCCATGAGGGTGTCCCCCCACACCTCACCCAAAAAGACCTCTAAACTCCCTAGGGCCTCCAGTCTCTTGAGGGTTAGGTTCATTTTTCTCTGAATGAACCTAGACCCAGCAGTCCTCTGGTGCATATGTGCTGGGGGCCTCATATCAGCTGGTGTATGCTCCCTGGTTGGTAGTCCAGTGTTTCAGAGAACTTGTGGGTCCAGGTTAATTGAGACTGCTGGTCCTCCTACAGGGTGGCCCTCCTCCTCAGTAAAATACCTAAGATACAGTCCACAGAACTCAAAAAGTCAAAAAGCTGAGGGGCTTAAGTGAAGATACCTCAGTCCCACTTGGGAGGGAGAAGAAAGCAATCACAAGTGATGAGGGAGGTAGAGGCGGAGGGAAAGTGGACAGGGGTTGGGGGAAGAGGGGAACCTGATCTGGTATTGGGTGAGGGAAAAGGTCCAAAGCCCAGAGGGTCAGCAGAAAGAATGGAAACAGGCAACCTTGGGAGGTTGGAGGTTGGAAGGACCCTCCAGAATGCACCAGAGACCTGGGAGATGAGAGATTTGAATCTTCTCAGGATTCAAAGGGAGGGACCTTAGATGAAATGCCTGACAATAGGGGAAGGGAACTTATAGAGCCCACCTCTAGACAGGGCATCAAATGAGGGAGGGAGTTGCCATCTCACAGTCAAAACTCTGACCCATAATTGTTCCTGTCTGAAAGAACTGCAGGGATGGAAATGGAGAGAAGCCTGAGGAAAAGAAGGTCCAGCAACAGGCCCAAAGTGGGATCCAGTTCAATGGAGGCCCCAAGGCATGACACTACTGCTGAGGCTATAGAGCTCTCACAAAAATGGGTCTATCATGACTACCCTCTGAAAGACTCAACAAGCAACTGAAAGAGTTAGGTGCAGATATTTGCACCCAACCAATGGACAGAAGCTGCTGATCTCTATTGTTGAATAATATAATGTTGAATGATAAAATGGGACATGGAAAACATCTAATTTTGGATATATTGGGACAAAAACAGTATATTCAAGAAATGGTGCTGGCAAAATTGTGGATCAACATGTGGAAAAATGAGACTTGATTCCTATCTCTGACCATGAAGAATAACAACAAAATGTATTGCAAACTGATCAAAGATCTTAATATAAGACCTAAAACACTGAAGTTACAAGTGATGGTGGTGGGATTTCTTGCCATTGCCCTCTGTTGCCTCCTAGAACTTGAAGGTAAAACCCTTTCCTGAAGGTACTACACATTTTGGTTTCTGGACTTGAAGGAATCAAACTAGTATTGATCTGTAAGTTTCTGCTTGGAGGGCTAGCTTTCAGGGTATCAGAAGGTGCCATATCAGAAGGTACACAGTATCAGGTGAATATTTGAGGTAAATATGGTGTCCATACACGATGGACTCTTTAGCAATGAAGAATAAAACTATGCCATTTATGTGAAAGTATGTGCAACTGGAAGTAATCATATTAAGTGAATTAAGTCAGTTTCCAAAAGACAAATGTATATGTTTCTCATTTTATGCCTATATTGATATAGATACATTAAAATCACAGGTGTTTATATGATCTAAGTGAAACCGTCTAGGGGAACAAAGGAGAGTAATGAGAGAGAAGGGTGAGAAAGGAGGTCAGAGTTGAGGGGAGGGTACACAGTGAACAATATATACTTGTGCAAAAATATTCTCAAGTAACACACAGTGAATATACACAGTGTGAATTTTTAAATTAAAATGAAAAGCACATGCTTGGCTGATTTGAAGATGATTACACAGCATGTGTAAACATTCTTATGGTGTTTTTAAGCCCTCAGTGGCTGCTATGTGTGTGTACAGGTGTGAAGACACCCACTGTGCTTGGCACTCTGCTGCTGTGGTATAAATAACTCTGATACAAGGCAGAACAAAAGTGAAAGGATTTACTGTGAATAAAGAATAGATCTATTGAATCCATTTTGGGAATGCTGGGGTCTAAAATACGCTGTGAAGGTACATACATATAGACAAGATTTAGACAATGCCTAATAGATAATACATGTTATGCAAATGTCATATTAATTTTATTAATCAACAAATACTGATAGCATTTTCCTTGAATCTTAGATTCATGGCTGATGTTCTTAATAACTGACAGATCAATAAAGATGAACATGCAGATTTATTTAAAAGTAATAGCATGGGAGACTTTAGAAATGAAGATCAAAAGAAGCAGGCAGACTTGTATTCATTCTTCTGGGGTATAATGAGGGGTGGACAGAGGTGGAAAAAGATGACCAGAGCACACAAAAATATGAGCTGATGGTCACAAACTGGGAAGGCCGAGTACTTCAATTCTTCCCTGTGCCTTCAGAGAGATGAAGATGTTTTTTCCCTTATGACAAATGAAACCAGTCCTTGAATGAGGTTCCCATGACCTGGCTCTGGGAGGAGAAAGAGGAAAGTCTAGAGAGCAACCTCCCTGCCATTTGTCAGGTGGAAAAGCGTTATTTTGTGGACGATGTACCGAGCTGGGGTTATTCCCACTACTATTGTACCCTTCCTCCAGTAAAGCAAGTTATAGGATCTCTGAGGATAAAGAATAGGTCTCAAGTCAAGACAGTCAGACAAAACTGAATTATAGAATACTTTAAGAAGGCAGGTGGAAGCATAATGGGGACTTTGATACAGGGGTAGAAAATAAGATCCCAGAAATCAAATTGACTGCTTTGGGACATATAATCAGTATATGTCAAGAATTCAAAAGAAATCTACATTGTAGGTTTTACAACCTATTTTCCTATTATTGCTCTTTCTGAGGTGAAAAGCCAATTTATTTACTCTGAATTTAACCTGTATTAAGTCAATTAACCTCTGTTTAGGCACAAGCAGGATAGGGGAACTATTTGTTCCTGTACTTGTTTGTACCTGTGCCTGACTTTGTGATACAACAAAACCACAGTAAGTCAGACAAAGCCCACTGCCACACACAACTTACATTTGAGAGACCCACACGATAATTCAAATATTACCTTAGACTAAATTATAACATTCATGAAGCACCTCACTTATGGAAGCCATCTGGGGTCCTGCCCCACCAGTTCCCACCCGGGTCCTGCCCCACCAGTTCCCACCCGGGTCCCTCCCCACCAGTTCCCACCCGGGTCCTGCCTCACCAATTCCCACCCCATTTGGAAGGCAGTGGGCTGCTATCTCACCAGCATTTGATTGTAAAGTTAGGTCTCAGATTTGAGGCTGAGAGGGCTAGGTGCTGTGGATTGCTGCCAATTCCTGCGTTAATGGCATATTCCCTACATCTTCTTTAGGAAGAGAACCAGAGGAATAGAAGCAGCTCAGAATGAGATGGTCTAACTTGAAAGAAAAGGTGTCACTTTGGAAGACCAAAGTGTGGATGCTTCAATCATACATAGAAAGGGGAACAAAATAACCAAATGGGGTAGAGTGAGTGAGGGACCTGGGAGGGAGAGAGGAGGAGGAGGGAAAAAGGATTGGCAGGATCAGGTATAGGAAGGACAGGAGAGAAGTATAGAGGGTCAGGAAATTGAACAGAAATATGTAGCAGTGGGTGTTAGCATTCTATCTAAGCTCCAGCCCACAGTTACCTGACAACAGCCATGTAGGTCTGACCCACTTTAAAAGGGGCTGCCTGCCCTTTCTCCATCTCACTTCTCTCTTGCTCTTGCTCTTCCCTTCTTGCTCCCTGTCCTCTTACCACTTCCCCATTCCCTTCCCTTCCCACTCTCTCTATGTACTCCTGGCCATGGCCAGCCTCTACTTCTCTACTTTTTCTCTCTGCCTTTCTCTGCCTCTACTATCCTCTTAACTGCCCCCTCCCATACCCTGAATAAGCTCTATTCTATACTATGCTGTCATGTGGCTGGTCACTCAGGGGAAAGGGATGCCTTGGCATGGGCCCACTGAGACATCCCTTTCCTCCATACCTCACCACACTGCCATAGAACATATTCCCTTTATCTTTTTATAAACATATCAGTGGGGAATGGGGAACTGGGGGTAGCCATTAGAAAGTCCCAGACTCCAGGGAAGTGAGAAGCTCCCAGGACTCAATAGGGATACTTTAGCTGAAATACCCAACAAAAGGTGATAGAACCTGTGGAGACCAACTCCAGTAGATAGGCACACTCCCCAGTTGAGGGATGGGGCTACCCACCCATCTCAAAATTTTTAACCCAGAATTGTTCCTGTTCAATGGAAAGACAGGGACAAAGAAGTGGAGCAGAGACTGAAGGAAAGGCCATCCAGAGTCTGCCCCACCTAGGGATCCATCCCATCTGCAGACACCAAACCTGGACAATATTGCTGATACCAAGAAGCACTTGCTGAAAGGAGCCTGGTATGGCTGATCCCTGAGAGGTTCTACCAGTACCTGACCAATACAGATGCAGACACTTAAAGCCAACCATGGAACTGAGCCCAGGGACCCCAATGGAAGAGCTAGGGGAAGGAATGAAGTAGCTGAAGGGGATTGCAACCCCATAGGAATAACAATATCAACTAACTGGACCACTCAGAGCTCCCAGGGCAAACCAAAGATTATACTAGGAGGGATCCATGGCTCTAGCTACATATGTAGCAGAAGATGGCCTTGTCAGACATCAGTGGGAGGGGAGGCCCTTGGTCCTGTGGAGCTTAATACCCCAGTGTAGGGGGATGCTAGAGCAGTGAAGCAGGAGTGTGTGAGTGGGTGGAGGAGCATCCTCATAGAGGCAAAGGGGATAGGAGATGGGATGGGGGATTTATGGAGGGGAAACCAGGAAGGGGGATAACATTTGAAATGTAAATGAATAAAATGATTAATAAAAAAGAAAGAAAGGAAGACAGAAAGAAAGAAAGAAAGAAAGAAAGAAAGAAAGAAAGAAAGAAAGAAAGAAAGAAAGAAAGAAAGAAAGAGAGAAAGGAAGGAAGGAAGAAAAAGAAAGAAAGAAAGAAAGAAAGAAAGAAAGAAAGAAAGAAAGAAAGAAAGAAAGAAAGGGTGTCACACCAGCCACTGGTAGAAAGATATGTTATTTGCAAGTAACTTCAGTCCTGTCCTGACATAGCTCTTGTGTCAAATATAGCTATGAAGATGGCTAACTCTAATAGGGATTATTCTCTATTGAAGATGAAAGATGTGTTTGATTATGTGCTCAAAATTCCCAGGGTTGAGTTTTGAGGAAAGAAATAAGATTTTAGTAGCTACTGATTGCATTTTGAGAGTTGTGAGTTCCTTCCAGGATCCAGTGCCTTTCCATCCATGTGGCCATCAAATGAGTTTTGCTCTTTAAAGGAAATTAATGTCAACCTAAGTATGAATGAGTCAGACCTGTGACTCTCTCAATACCAGGCTCTATTATGCTGCTGACACCAAGCCTTGGAGAGGTAGTTTTAAGGCATTGTGAATATGCTGTGAATAAGCATGCTGGATAAATGGTTTACTTAATAACTTAATGACATTTTCTCCAGATTGGATTGGAATAAGTTTTTAAAAAAAAAATAAAAAAATGAACCAGACCTAGAAAATCATAGAAATTGTGCAATAATATCTTTCTTCCCCCTAATTACAGTATTGAACTTACAGTAGAGACCTGACAAGCTATCAGTTCTGATCCATACTGCCACTCTCTCTGTTCTTTCCTAGTAACTATTCTTCCGTAAAATACTCCCACTCCAGTCATGAAGTCTTACGAAGTAAGCTCCTAAAAAAGACCTATACTGTGCTCTGGAAAAATCCTTTGAGATGTGAAATAGTGAATCGTTTAGATTCAAATCATCATCTGACTTAAAACCTTTGGAAGTAATGTAAAAATGTTGAATGCTGCCCATTGATCAAAGATACTCAATGACATTTAGTATCAAAGGCATATCCAGTAGTAAGTCACAGAGGATTTATAAGAAGTCACAGTGATTAGACCTCCTTAATTAGAATGTAAATTCATTTATTGATTTATTATATCAAACAGATCTATGAGTAGTTACTGATTTTTCAACAAGCTCATTTTCTATGTCAATGATAGATATTAAATATTTAACAGAATCCCCTACCTCATTTGCAGTTTCTATGTGCTGTGCTGAAATGAAAGACATTGGGGACAGCCTGTACACAGGTTCTTTTCAATCTGATCTCAAACTTTTGGAAACTCCTATTAAACAAAATTTGTAACTAACTGCCAGCTGAAGTGAAATATATTGTGTGTGTGTGTGTGTGTGTGTGTGTGTTTGTATGTATGCACATGTTAGTTCTGTAGACCTGTGAATATCCATGTGATTTCTCATTCATCTTGTGGTACAGTATGGAGGAAGCAAGTATGAGAGAGGAAAGTCAGTAGCAGGGTGAGGAATGATAGGAGAGAGGGGAGGAAGGGAAAGAGAAGAGGGAGGGGAATAGAAGACAGACAGACAGACAGACAGACAGACAGACAGACAGACAGAGGCAGACAGTCAGACAGACAGATACTGAGTTGGAAAACAGCTCTTCCTTTTGAAGTAGACATCTGGGACCCTAACTCTTTCATTTTCATTTTTTATCTTTCCAACCCCCAATGCTCTTTTCTCCAAGGAGTCAGTCAGGTTAATCAACACTACCCCATTCATTTAGGCTTTGTAATTACTGATGACAATTCTTTCCTTCTGTCATTTCCTCTCCCTATTGTTCTTGTACTTTGTCTTCTTCAATGCTTTATTGCTGAGCAGAAAGGCAGAGGTCTAGTGCAGAATAATGGGTTACTCATATTCCAGCTAAACCTGTTGTTTGAGTCTCTCTCCCTCTCCCCCACCTCTCTCTCTCTCTCTCTCTCTCTCTCTCTCTCTCTCTCTCTCTCTCTCTCTCTTTCTCTCTCTCTCTCTTTCTCTCTCTCTCTTTCTCTCTCTCTCTCTCTCTCTCTCTATCTCTCTCTCTCTTCCTAGGACCAGGATATAAGCAAATAGTAATGGTGAGAATTATCAAAGATATAAATAAATTAACCTTGTATGAGACTGGAATTCAAACCTGAGTTTGCATCTACTGTTCATGCTTCAGGTTGACATGAATGTAGGAGATACAGTACCATCTTAGAGACAAGCTCTGATAGCAGGTTCCTGATGTCTAGACTGCAGCTTCCATGATATAATCCAAAAGGTACAAATTCTGATTGTGGCATTCAAATTCATCACCTTAGACAAAGAGAGATGGTACCTTTATGGCCAATCATCTGATGAGATCTGAGGAGTCATTGCTGGGAGTAGGACTGAGTGCTGACTCTCCCCACACTTCCAACAATTTTCTAACACTTAGCACTGTCTATCAAATTCTCCTCCACCTAAAATAACCACAGGGCTTTCTGTTGCCTGTAACTTAACTCTGGACCAGGTGTGGAGTAACAAGTATGAAAGTGATAGAAGAAAGGCCATCAAGAAAATATCAAGAGTCTCCCAAATTCATGGAGCTTCCCTAAAATAGACCACATAATGATATATAAAACAAACCTCAACCAACACAGGGAAATTGAAATAACCCCTTATATTTTCTCTGACCACGGTGGGATAAAGCTAGACATCAACAGCAGAAGAAACCACAGAAAATACACACTCATAGAAACTAAAGGCATACTGTTGAAAGAATCATTGAAGAAATCAGAGGAAATTTTAAATTCCTATAACTGAGTGAAAATGAAAACACAATACAGCCAAAATCTATGGTTACAATGAACACAGTGTTAAGAGAGAAAGTTTATAGCTCTAAGTGCTTACATAAAACAAACAAAAACCAGAGAAAACTTAAATCCATAATTTAATGATATACCTTATAAAAAACAAGACAACACCAAAACCCCAAACAACTAATGAAGATAACATAATATCAACAAAAGGAAGTAATCAACAAAATAAAAATGAACAACCCCCAAAGAAAATACTACAAATGGCCAATGAAGCAAGGAGCTGGTTCTTTGAAAAGGAAAATAAGACTGATAAACCCTTGGGTAAATTAAAGAGAAAATTTAAATGTAACAATAAAATTGGAGATGAAATGGGAAGCATTACAAACAGTTACCATTGGAAATCAGAAAACTATAAGGACATACATTAAAAATCTAGAATCCAGTAAGATGAAAACATTAAAAGACATGTATACATTTCTAGGTGAATCATACTTACTAAAATTTATTCCAAGATGGAATAAATACTTTAAATAAATCCATAAGCAAAATAAAGATTGAAGCAGAAATATGAAGTCTCTCAGCTATAATACCCTAGGATATGATAAAGTCACTTTAGAATTCAACCAGAACCTCAGAGAAGAGCTAACTAACATCCACATTAACCAAGTTTCCCCACAAAAGAGAAGAAAAAGGAATACTTCCAGGTTTTTTTTCACTGAGTCTGTATTACCTTGATACTAAAGCCAGATAAGAAATGGGGAGGGGAACATGATGTGGTATTGGCCAGGGTTGGGGGGGGTGAGGCTTCTGGGGGTGGGGAGGACTGAAGCCCTGAGGGCCAGCAGAAAGAATGGAAACAGGCAACCTCAGGAGGTAAGAGGTTGAGGGGACCTTCCAGAATGTACCAGAGACCTGGGAGATGAGACACTCTCGGGAATCAAAAGGAGGGACCTTAGACAAGATGCCCTACAATGGGAAGAGGGAGCTTGTAGAGCCCACCTCCAGCAGAAAGTCAGGTGAGGGATGGGTTGCCACCCACTGCGACCCATAATTGTTCCTGTCTGAAAGAACTGCAGGAATGGAAATGGAGAAGAACCTGAGGAAAAGAAGGTCCAGAAACAGGCCCAAGGTGGGGTCCAGCTCAAGGGGAGGCCCCAAAGCCTGACACTATTACTGAAGCTATGAAACACTCACAAAAAGGGACCTATTAGGACTTTCCTTGGAAAGACCCAACAAGCAGCTGAAAGAGTCAGATGCAGATATTTGCACCCAATCCATGGACAGAAGCTATTGACTCTGTCTGTGGTTGAATTAGGGAAAAACTGGAAGAAGTGAGGAGGAGGGCAACTCTGTAGGAGGACCAGCAGTCTTAATTAATCTGGACCTCCAAGGTCTTTCAAACACTGGATCACCAACCAGGCAGCATATACCAGCTGATATGAGGTCCCCAACACATATAAAGAAAAGAACTGCTGGGTCTGGGTTTAGTCAGAGATTTTCCTAACTCTCAAGAGACTAGAGGCCTGAGGGAGTTTAGAGGTCTGGTGGAGGGGTGGAGGTGGGGGATGGGGCCATTCTTGTGGAGATAGGGGAGTGGGGAGGAGGTATGGGATGTGGAACAGTCAAAAGGTGGACCTGGAGGGGAATAAAATCTAGAGTTTAAAACAAACAAACAAACAAGAAAAGAAAATAACATATTGGTTTTCCAGATGAACATAGATGTTAGAGTTCTCAATAAAACACTTGGAAGCTTGAATTCAAGATGACATCAAATGCTCACTCATTATGATCAAGCTGGTTCTATTAAAGAGATGTGGGGGTGATTTAACATAGGCAAATTAATAAGTCATCACAAACGTGAACTCAAAGATTAAAATTGCATGATGGGCTCAATAGACAATAAACATCATAGGCCATTAAAAAAATCTAACATCCTTCCATAATGAAAGTTACGAAAAGCCAAGGGACAGAGAGAACATACTCAAGATAATAAAGGCCAGGTATGACAAGCTGGTAGTTAACATCATGCTAAATAAATATAAGTTCAAACTATTCCCTCAGAATTCAGGAACAAAACAAGCATGGCCACTCTTCCAATCCTATTCCACAGAGTGGTAGAAGTCTTAGCTAGAGCAGTAAGAAGAAAAGGGAAGAAAAAGGAGACAAATAAGAGGGGAAGAAATGGAAGGATTCTGTTTGTAGGTGACATTATTTTATATATAAAATGCCCTCAACACTCCACAAAAAAATAATAATAATAAAGAATCTTTTAGCCGGGTGGTAGTGGCACACGCCTTTAATCCCAGCACTTGGGAGGCAGAGGCAGACGGATTTCTGAGTTTGAGGCCAGCCTGGTCTACAGAGTGAGTTCCAGGACAGCCAGGGCTACACAGAGAAACCCTGTCTCGAAACCCCCCCAAAAAAAAAAAAAAAAAAAAGAATCTTTTAGAGTTGATAAACACTGTCTGCAAGGGGGTAGGATACAAAATTAATTACAAAAGTCAGTAGCCATACTGGAGCCAGAAATATGTCTCAGTGGTTAAGAGCATGTGCTGCTCTTGCTAAGCTCCCTGCAACACCCACAGGATGATCTGTAACTCTAGTTCCAGGGAATCTGATGTCCTGTTCTTACCTCTGTGGAAACCAGGCATACATGTATTACATATAATCACACATAGGCAAAATATCCATACACACAAAATAAAATAAATACAATCTAAAAGATATTTAAAAATTTGAAGAAATATTTGAAAAACTAGTACCTTTCATATATACCAATGACAAACATACTGAACAGGAAATCAGAAAAACAATCCCATTCACAATGGTCACATAAATAAATAAATATCTGGAAACCTAATCAAAGAAATGGAAGACCTTTACAATGAAAACCATAAGAAACTGAAAGAAGATGTTGAAACTGAAAGGTCTCCTATGCTAATAGATAAGCTTTGGTATAGTGAAAATGGTCATCCTACCAAAGCAGTCTATGGATTCAATGCAATAACAGTCAAAATTCTAGTGTTATTCTTCACATACCAAAAAACAATGCAAAAATTTATATGACAGCAAAATAAACAAGGATAGCCCAAACAATCCTAAATTTAAAAAAAAATATATGTGGGAAATATTGATATATCCAATCTCAAGTTATGCTAAAGAGACATATAAAAATCAGTATGGTTCTGGCAGATAAGCAAACATATTGATAAATTATATAGAATTTTGGATCTGCACAATTTAGTCACCCAATTTTCGGCAAAAGATTTCAAAAAGACATACTAGAGAGAATACATCGCCTTCAAAATGATGCTGTGATAATTGGATACCAACATGTAAAAGGATGAAACTAGACCCTTTTCTCTAACTTTGAACAAACCTAATTCCAAATGGGTCAAGGATCTCAATATTAAGCCTTGTACTTTGAAAGCGCTAGAGGAAAAAGTAGAGAATATATTTTAACCTATAGGAAGAGACAAGGACTTTCTGTTTTCAGAATGTTTGCCTGCATGAGATCTACACAAGACTGAATCAGTAAACATTCAGTAACACTTGAATGTAGAGCACACAGGGCCCCACTCTGCCTGGCTCAAGGAGTTTAATGTCAATCAGGGGCTGCTGAATGAAAGTCATTGTCTTCAGTGATAGAGCCACAGGCAGTAAGTGACTCTTGCTCTAGTGACCAGCTTCACTCAGGCCCATGTTGTTAATCCCTAGTTAAATTCCATATGTCATAAAGCAAAACAAAAAGATAGGAATTGGGATGGAAAGGAGGAGGATCGGTGGGAAGAATGAAGGTAAGGAGAGAGATTGGTGGCAGGAGGATAAAGATGGGGTATAGGAAGCAGGAGGAAATGGGAGTGCATAGGATGGAAAAAGGAGAAGGAGGGGGGATGAATGAGTGCGACTACATCTATGAGGCTTTCAAACAACACATTAATGTTAAAAACAAGAAAGTATCAAGGTTTTGCCAAGAAAGCAAGATAGACTAGATCATGTATCCACTTTAAATAATAGGTTTAGTTGCAATATTGGACGATACTGCTGGTTAGTATTAGTAATGTTAGTAACTTTAACTAACTGTAATCATTCCATGCTGTCATTTCTGTGGAGTATATATTTGTATGGTTCACTGTATCTAATAGTTTATGTGCATACTTCATTTAATGTTCACAATCATCTGAGATCCATATTATCAGTCTGATGACAAAATGAGAATTAAAACACTTATATATCTTTCAAGGTTAAAGGTGGTATGGAGAGTTGGAATCCTTTGCCCCCCTGCCTCAAAGCTCACCTCTGAATGGCTTGATTGTACCAACTCTCAAAGCTTATGAAATCCCACCAACGAAGGAAGTATGACTTGATAATATTTAACTTTTCTTTAGTTAACTTTGTATGTGACTGCATTGGCCCCTTCTAAAATCCTTCAGGTTATTTTGGGCAGACTCGATTTACCAGTACTGAGAAAATGCTCTGGAGGCACCAACAGAATTGAATTATGAAAATACAAAACCTCCCAGATTTTGTTTATAATTTAATAGATTGTCCCCAGCACTTGCATAGTGACACAATATTTGAAGACTTTTAATTCTGAATTTATACTCCAGAAATGTCAGCCCTGAGTGTATGAATTCATCAAATTTTCTGAAAGCCTTTTTGTATGTGCATGTATACATGCATACCTGTGCATATGTGTGCATGTATGTATATGCCTGTATGTGTCTGTCATTGTGTGTATGTGCCTCTGTGTGTGAGCCTGAGTGTTGATGCCTGTATATGTATGCCTCTGTGTGTCTCTGTATGTATATGTGTGCATGTGTGTGTGCATGTTTTTGCATATACATGTGCCTCTGTGTGTACATTTATTTCTTGTAAGCAGCAAATTTCAAGGCTAAAGTGTGTTCTGACAACTTTAATCTACAAACAACACTTTACAAAATGTCCTTGACATCTTTCTCTTACAGTTAACCAAATTGTATGTGGGATTTGAAAATGAATGGGGCCATAACAAAGCCACCTGGGTGGACAGAATGCATGAATTGCATCCTTCTTCTGGAACACGTTTACAATTTTACAGCTGACAACTTTGCTTAGAGAAATTGAAGAGGCTAGTGAAATCAGAGGCTTGTAGTGAAAGAAAAATGGATATTAATCTTCATGATAAGAGTGTAGAACGGTTTATAAAACTCAGGTGGGGAAAAGAACATTAGCCTTCAAGATAAGAGTGTAAAGTTGAGAATATGTTTTCTAATAAAACAATCCTAGGTATAAAAGTCTTTGAAAGAATTGCTCAACCTCAAAGTCTATTAGGAAAGGGGAAGCCTCAAGACCTCTTTCCTTCTGTGACCCTAAAAATGTTTTTGTCACCTTGGGTACATTTTCATCAGCTTAGGAGCACATTCTGGAATCAAATGCTAAGCACAGAGGGATGCTATGGGCTGGATCAACTTGGGGAGAGGGAGTCAGAGGACTCTCTGTAGCTTCTGATGATGCTACCAGGAAGCTACAACCAACCAACCAACCAACAAACAAAAACAACCATCACTACCACCAAAACAAACAAACAAACAAAAACAACCATCACCACCAAAACAAACAAACAAACAAACAAACAAACACATGGGTTACAAGACAAAGAGTGCCTCAGGGTTCCGGTGCTCTGCATCACTGCCCTCTTGATTTTGGATTGAGTTCCTACTAACCTTGACCCCACAGCCCATGATTTAGGCATAACATTTTTGGCTCTGGTCAAACTCACTTGGAAGACAACTAAAGATTGTGGCATCTGCCACTAGTCTGTAATCTAGAGGGAGGGGTGGAAGATGGGGACAAGTGGTATCCAAGGTCTGCATGGAGACCCACTGTTTGATGTTTGTAGCTCCCAAAATTCATTTAATCATAGTGTTGTGTAATATCAGTGCAATTCTTTGCTTATGAATAATTGAAACTAATTTATGTCAATACGTGTATATGTCCTACAGTATATTTGCAAGGCTTAGGTGCTGAACTATGTGAAATCAAACAGGAGATTAGGAGTTGGGATTTGGTCTCAGCACAGTACAGCTAAGTTTGTTACTTAGACCAATACAGCCTCCAGCAGTGAGAGTAATACTGCCAGCTTTATAAACCATTTCTTATTATGCACTGCCCAATTACTAAGCAGTTTTGCTTTGCTAACCGGAGACTTAAGTGAGTTTTAAACTGCAGATATGAAGGTTTATACCATGTGGCTAGCACAATCTGTTTAGATACCAGAGTACCTGAAGCAGAGGAAATCAGGGGAAAAAATGAAGGAAGGGGTGGGTGGTAAGAAAAAAGATATGGGAGGGGAGGGGGACCAGGTGGGTGGAAGTGTAAAAGGAGCTGAGCTAATCTGGAGCAAAGATGAGTGGGAGATTCTGCTGAGAGGATGAGCACATCCCAACCTCCTATGTAGCCAACAGTGACTCCAGCTAGAACAACCTGAGAAGCTTGCTTGTTGCCCACAGGCATCATGCCTGGCACTAAGCTAACCCTCACCTTGAACCATTTCAGGACATTTTGGTCAATAGCTCTATGAGAGCCACAGGCACCTGCTTATATGAAGGGTCTCTCCTATTAGTAATGTTCCTCCATTCATCAGCAGCTTCTCCTTCCTTTTGGGGGCCCTGGAGTTTCACATAAGAGTATAGAGCAAAGACAGTGTTTCACTCTGATGTTCCTTGTTCGGGAGCACAACAGGGGACTGTGATCTGTTTTCTGAGAGCCCATTCTACAGCACTATGCATGACTGCTTTAGGGGGACCAGATGGTCCTATTATAACAATTTTTAGAAGGCTACAGTGTGAGTTTCAAGGACAGGATCACCAACAGGGATTGAGAAGAGCTTGGAGCCCCTGGAAGTTCTTTATAGACCAACAGGATACCCCTGCAAGTAACATTCATTTGAATTGCATTGTTAGTTCAGGTGATATAAACATTACCCAGGTGCAAAATGTATTAAAATAAGAGACAAATGGATGGGATGGGAGTTGATGCATAAAGGATCTAAGCAACCTTTGGGACTCGTGAAGGAGGACAAGGAGTTCAGTTAGGCTTAACCAAACTGCAGTGATCATTTTTATGCACACTTCTTTATTCACACAAAATTAAGACCAATAGAAAAAAGTTTAATCCAAATACTGATGGAAAGTCTCCAAGTAAATGCCTCAATACGCCAGACTTACAGAAATGATCTAGTAGACAATTTATCCCATCTGCTTTAAACATCCAGGAACAACAACTCTTTCTCTCTCCCTCTCTCTCCCTCTCTCTCCCTCCCTCCCTCCCTCCCTCTCTCTCTCTCTCTCTCTCTCTCTCTCTCTCTCTCTCTCTGTGTATGTGTGTGTGTATGTGTGTGTGTGAGTATGTGTGTGAATGGTGGGTGTGCACGATACTAAGGTGTGCCTATGTTTACACATGTATATGCATGTAGGTTCGTGCATAGATGTTGTATTTTATTATTTCTAAGACCAAGGCTAAAGAATTTTTTTAAACAAAGCAGATGTCAAATCATAAGGGTTACTAGAACCTCATTTAATTATACTTATTATTAGCTTCATTTCCCCATGAATTTGTCTGTTATTTTCAGTCAGATACCTCTGCTCATCAGTGATGGAACTATTTAGCATGTTAAGTCAATAAATATTGATTTTCTGTTATATATGACATACTAATTAAGGGGCTGGTTCACTGTACAATAAAATTCCATTCAGTCAGAAAAAAAACAAATGAGGAAAATTTCTACAGGATGCTTGGAAACCACTCCAAAAATATGCCAAGATGCCCATGTGTACAATGTCTTTCATTTATGTTATTAAAATTATTTACATTTGCATATATATAATTACATGGAGAATTTGGTACGATACACAAGAAACAACTAACGAACTGTGGGGTGGAAGGAAGTTCCACCTTTGCCACTGTGTCTGTACTCGTTCACCATGTACATTTCTTACTTTCATTAGAAAGTATTTGAGGCTTCAACACCATTTTTCTAGGGCAGAAAAAATAATTTTCACTGAAAAATAAGAGCAACTTCAAAGAACCATGTGGAAATGTCCTAAGTTTTACCAAGCATTCAAACATTTTTAACTCAAAGCACATACATTTCAAACTAAATTGGAATTAGTAAAATAACTAGACATTGAGCAAAAATGTAAGCTATCTGTCAGCATAGCTACCCATCCCATGCCTGCACATTCACAACCAGTCTTACCTGCCTGCAGTCACTCCTGCTCTCCCTAGCTCACCCCTGGGCAAGGGTGCCATTCTCAAAGTGGGAATTGGATAGCACACAAGTACCCTACTGTTCCATACTGTCATCTGTAAACCACACATCATCAGCCCTTATACTCACACTGGACAGACAGAAAATACCATATTCACCCTGCACAGATGCTGTGCATGCATGTGTAATGATTTGTGCATATGTTTCAATGATTTGGCCTTACATGAGTTGTTTCCCTTTGCTAAGTCACTCACTGGCCTGTGATAGAACATGCATGTTTAAACCCATGTACGGCATAGTCGTGAGATTAAGCAAATTGAAGCACAGAACAGTCACGGATGTTTTCAGAATGAGTCTTCTACATTACAGTGGACAAAAAATTGACTATCTTATGACTACATGAGAAAATAAATATTTGACTATTCTACTAGAAACTTCAGTCTGTGTTAGATAGAACACTGAAATATATCAATATAAGAATTTCATTTTACCACATTTAAAATAGGAACAGAAGTGAGCACATTGCATTTGGGGGGAGAAAAATCACAGGTTTTCTGTTTTAAAAAAGGTATAACAGGAACATAAAGTAGTTTCGATGCAAAGCTTGTTACATGGAGAAGATTTCCACTGTGGGAACTCATTTGAGGGCACAACATGTCACACAAAGAAGATCGCCACTGCTGGACACATGGTACAACATAGCATGTCACATGTGAAAGCAGAGCTTGTCACATGGAAGAGAATACCACTCTTGAACATACACTAGGACTTATGTCATGTCTGTTATACCTAACCATAAAGATTCTATAAGCTGAAGTGAAGAGCTTTAGAAGTCCACAGCATAAACTCTTGACTCCAGAGGGCATGCTGACAAAATACAGAATCATAGCTGGAGTCTACCTACTTCCCACAGCAGAGATGCCCACCAAAACAGATGAAGAGCCTTTCTTTTTAAATGTTTAAAGATTTATTTATTGATTTGTTTATACTATTTAAAGCACATGGGTCTTTTGCTCATATGTCCATCTGTGCACCACCTGCATCCCTGGTTCCCTCAGCGGTCAGAAGAGGGCATTGCATTCCCTGGAATTGGAGTTATAAACAGTTATGAGCCACCATATGCATTATGGGATTTGAACTTAGTTCCTCTGCAAGAACAAGAAGTGATCTTAAGTACTGAGCCATTTCTTCAGCCCTGGAAGAACTGTTCCTACGTTGGGGAAAGCTGTATTTGATGGTGTTTTCATATTGTGACAGCCAGACAATGTAAGGACAGTGTCTCTTCGCAGAGACCCAGACACTGGAACTTACGCTTTGCAGAGCAGCTCCTGTTTCTTTCCATGCCATTATTTCTTTACAGTATTGTGGGAAAGGCATAAAATAGAATAAGTGCTTCATAAAGTAAAACTCATCCTTAGGGTCCTGTTCTCTTGCATAGCACCATACATCTGTTATAGGCTTCTTTAATACAGTGGTTCTGGTGTTTATGCTTAGCACTGAAATTTGATATTTAGATGGAAATTTTCTCCTAGTGGGAAACTTTCTTCTGAAGTTAAAAACACTGTTTGCTACTTGGAACCTTAATTATAAATTGCTCTTAGCACCACTGAGTTTTTAAAAACCCCACTACCTTGAGTTGAAGCCGGTCTTGTTTATCCAGGGAAACACAGGACTTTATCTGAACTTTAGAATTTAGGTAACTGAAGTTATCTTACTTGTATTACTGTGCTACATATGAGGACATGTCCCCTTTTCCTTTGCCACTATTCATTTTTTTCTTCTTCTCATTCTCTTCATTCTCTTCTTCTACTATTTCTTCTTCTATATCACTAAAAGTTTTCTTGCACTTTCAAAACATAACATATATAAAAGCATGAATAAGTCAGCCAAACACACTTCCCTCATCACAGAATGATGTACATATATATAATGATGTATATCATATATACATATATAAATATATATGTAAATATATATATATATATATATATATAT
>NW_022196903.1:51265287-51299868 GCF_008632895.1 Mastomys coucha
TATATATATATATATATATATATATAACAAGACCTCATTTCCTTGTTCCATAGGAGTTTATGGATGAAACTTCCATCTACTCATGGGTTCACAGATCCTAGAAGATCCAGACACTAAATAATGAAGACTAGACATCCTGTGTAAATGGAAACCAAAGAGAAGTTTTACATGTTAACCAGAAAGTTCTTGCTTTAATAGAAAGCAATGCTTTTAATAAATATTTGGCTGACAGCCATAGGCCTAGGGCCATTCTTTAATGAATAAATTTTAGCTCTGCCCCTTGACCCATGCTGCACTTCACTCCACTCTGACCTTCCTCTCTTGGATTCATTCCTCTCCAGCTCTTGCTTTTTATACTCCAGTTCATACCCCTGAAAGGAAAACCTATAAATCAGCTTTTAGGGCAAAAGGAAATCAGCAGTGAAGGTTGGCGAGTTCTTCCATTGCTATCTTTATCCTCCAACACACCCTCAGTGACAGGTCCAGCTCTTGGCCATGGAGACAGATATGATAACTAAGACTTGGCCCCTTGACATCAAGATGGTTAAATCAGTTAGGAATGAATAGGATGAATTAGTGAGGATTCAGAGGTTAAGAGAGATGCAAATAAGTTCTAGGGAGGTTGGAGAAGAGAACTGTGAAATTGTCTGCACCAAAACCTCATTGCTCCTTGGCTTCCTCCTAGAGGTCTACCAACATCAAGAGGCCACTGTCATGAAACAGAATGTTCCAGCAGGAGTGGCAACTTTCTCAAAGCTTGTTACACAGAGTACAGATCAAAGAGAATAGGGAGGACTACTACCTAACAGTGAAGTACTATTTGGCAGAAGTTTTATCTTCCTTCAACCACGACACATTGCCTATTTCACAATGGTCATATTTGATAA
Organism: Mastomys coucha; assembly: GCF_008632895.1. NCBI lineage: Eukaryota > Metazoa > Chordata > Mammalia > Rodentia > Muridae > Mastomys > Mastomys coucha. Next base: position 51,266,175 of record NW_022196903.1, read on the forward strand.
ATGAAAATTAGAACAAATGTCACACAAAAGATAAGATTTTTCTAGTGAAAAAGTGTCAGGAGCTAATTAACACACACTTACATAGACATACAATGACTGTTTATCTGTCTTAATAGCTCCCAGCAAATTAGAGATAAATTGAAAGGGTGTAGACAGAAGCATTGAAGTTGGGATGCAAGTAGCAAGGTGCACAGCAGGGACACTGTAAAATGTGTTCCATGAGTGATAATGAATGGGAAGACAGTTAGTCATTGTGTAATGAAAAGACAAGAGTACATTAAAAGGTGACTAAAATAAGTCCAAGATTCCATATGACCCTTAAGGTTTTCTAAAAGTTAGCTAGCCTCACTACTATTTACCAACACTAATGATACTTAGCATTGAGCTCAATTTAAAAAAATAGCAATAATTATTAGAGATTTCACACATGCATACAATATTGTATTTTGATCATATCTATTCTTTATTCCTCCTAACTTCTCCCAGACCACTCTCCCTCATTCCTTTCCTGATTTAATATCTTTTTTTTCTAAAGTAACTCACAGAGTTCAATTTGTATTACCCATATACGCATGAGTATGGGACCATCCACCTTGGGTAAACCCCTAAAGAAACTTACATCTTATTCAGCATATTATAAGTTGCAGACATAAAATAAACACTTCCAAGATTGTCATACAAAACTTTGTTTATAAAATTTTATTAAAATAGGGCATCTATTTTTAAATAAAGTAAGATAGAATTTTATCATTTTGCCTCAAAATTCTTTTTCCCCTTGGTTAGTTGTGGTTATACACTACATAGGACCAAGAAAAAGCCTCTTTCAGTCTCTAACTACCCAGATTGAGATCTACTGATTGACCTGTTAACTGTTCCCCACCAGTCCTTCCAAGCTATACATACCAAAGCCAACACTTACCAGTGGACTAGTAAGAAACTTTAAAAATCTCACAAGAATGAAATTTTGAAAGATGTATATATTTTGACTGAACAGGGGCTATCCAATGTCCTAACGAAATCAATGGACAAAAATGTGTTAAAATGGACTCATAAGATTTTAATTTGCAAAGAATTGGTAAATTAATATAATTATAAATTATTTCATTATAACCTTTTTGTTATAAAAGGAAAGTAGTTTTAGAATAATTTCACCTAAACAATGTGTTCATTCCTATACGTCTCTATCTCTAACTCTCACTGTAAAGTCAGCCTCGTGGAACTGGAATCCTATAGATCATATGCTGTGTTTCTCCTTCTAATATACTATTCATGCAAAATTAAATGCACTGTCTGAGGTGTAAACGGACACAGTACAGTCACTCTGTGGTGACCATTGAGTCTACAACCTGTCACAGATATCCACACCCAAAGACATTCAATGCTTTTATAAAATATAGAATAGTGGGAGTGGAGAGATGGCTCAATTGCTTGCTGCACAAGAACCTAAGTTCAGGTCAGGTCAGATTTGATAGAAAACTCATTTTATTCTCCTCCTTTCTTTTTTCTTTCTTTTTCTATTAGATATTTTCTTTATTTATGTGTCATATGATAATCTCTTTTCCCAGTTTCCCCTCCAAAAAAAAGAAAAAAATAAAATAAAAATAAAAAAACAAAAACAAACAAACAAAAAAAACCCTGTTCCTTCCTCCCTCTCCCTGCTCACCAACCCACCCTCTCCCACTTCCTGGCCCTGGTATTCCCCTACAATGGGGCATAGAACCTTCACCTGGCCAAGGGCCTCTCCTCCCATTGATGACCAACTTGGCCATCCTCTGCTATACATATGTTCCTGGAGCCATTAATCCCACCATGTGTACCCTTTGGTTAGAGTTTTAGTCCCTGGGAGCTCTGAGGGTACTTGTTAGTTCATATTGTTGTTCGTCCTAAGGGGCTGCAAACCCTTCAGCTCCTTTGGTCCTTTCTCTAGCTCCTTCATTGGGGACCCTGTACTCAGTCCAATGGATGGCTGTGAGCCTCTACTTACAGACTCACAGGAGGAACAAGCTCCAGCCAGAGACAGCAAGAACATCTGGTTCTTAATTTTTAACCCAGCAATAGGGGCACAGGCATGACCCCCTCAAGAGGTTATTTGTGATCTCACAGTAAGACTATCTAAATCACTCAGAGTTCAAAATTATTCTACATGAAAGTGTTTTGAAATTTTGTCATAACTAATTTTAGTAAACCATGTCTTATAGAATATTGATGCTTTTTTAAAAAATGATACAAACACATACAAAAGGGGAATAAATACTTAAGCAACACTGAAGACCAGCTATCTATTTGTGGAAATCTTCTAAGGGTAGGAAAACAATCTTTGTATTCACCTCTAAAGAAGGTTGTTAAACAGAGCTCAGAAGTTACCAGTGCTTGTTACTTTTACAGAGTACCCAGGAAGTTTTGTAGCACTCTCCTGGTAGCTAACAACCATTTACAACTCCAGTCCCAGGGAATCTAATATCCACTTCTGTTTTCTTCAGAAACCAGGCATGCACATGATACACATACATACACATAGGTAAAACGTTCATACACATAAAAATAAACAAATCCAAAATAAAAATCTAAAGAATAGAACAAACATTCCACTCTCCTTTCTAGAATAGGGCAAACTACCCCAAATCTGTAGAGAGCGCCTTTCAAAGTCTGTAGAGACCTCTTCTCAAAGCTGGAGAGAGAATTCTGGGGACATCAGGAAGTCAGCTTAAAAAAGGAAAAAAAAAAAAGAGACTTGCGCTCAAGTCAAGTGTGTGTGCATGCACACACATTTATGTGCACAAGTCTGAGATACAGTGAGTGTGGGGAGGTCAGTTCTTTCTTACTGCTTTGTGGGTTCTAGGGATGTAATTCAGATCATCACACTTAGTCACTAGCCTATATCCCATGGGCAATCTTCTTAGCATCAATAATTTACAAGTCTAGGATGATATTATCCAAGGCATTTCAATTACCAGAGGAAAGAGATCCATAGGGCCTTAAAATAAATGTGTATTGCCCTCTTCTCTTAGGTAATGAATGATACTGTACAAGTAAGAGATAGTTCAAAATATTAGATGAATGTGAGATAGAAACTGGAGTTCATTATTCCTGGGGCATCTCATTTTGAGATGCAATAAAAAGAAAGCAAGGTTTTACTTGGAATCAAAATCTGTTTTGATGGACAACTGATAGCTCTCCTCAGGACATGTTGCAACATGAGAACACACAAATTCTTGATGGTCTTTTATTTAAATCTCACCCAGTAAAGTCTGCCTTCCCCTGTGAAGGAAACTTTCTCTGCTGGCAACGACTTATTCCAGTTTTTAAGAGGCTAGTTTTACAAAAAGTAGCATATGGCAATTATTGCAGCAAGGTTTCAGTAACACTTAAAATAGAAACAGCCATGGGATGAAGAGCAACTGGCTATAGCTTGGAAGTGATTCAGACAGGGCTTCAAAGTAAAAGCTGTATGAAAATTCCCTATACCTGGGGTGTCCCCAGTCATAGCACCACCACTTCTGCTGTGTGTTTGTATGTGCATGTGTGAGCAAATGCATGCACACATGTGCATGCGTGCGTGCACACACACACACACACACACACACACACACACACACACACACATATCAAAAAGAAAATGCTCCCCTGGACAGTCTAGAAACCTTTAAGCCTCAGGCTAAGAACTATACATGCTTCCAGGTAAAGGAACACTGTAAAGTCATTTGCTATGACACATCTCCAAACCTTAACAGACCTTGCTGTGAGATCCAGAACACAGATTTGACCTCACTATTTGGTTACTGCTCACCACACATCTAGCCACTGAAAGCCTGGGAGTCCCTCCAGGAGACTGCTAGCATAGGAAGTCTAGGTCAGACAGAAGCTGCACTGACTTTTCATTCACTTGCAATCTCTATGCAACAGCTAAATAAACCTATTTCATGTTTGTCATAGGTAATAAACCCAGAGAAAGCAGTCTTCATTCTCTCCCAAGCTGAACTGGTCATCTCAACCTCAAGCTAGAAGCAAGTTCACCGGTAGACGGTCATAATCAGCAGTAACTAGAAAGAGAATTTTTAAGTAATAACAATACTTTCAAGGTACTTTATTCATTCTTTGGGAGCATCTATACACCCAGGGTCTCCTTCCCAAAGGAATATGAGTAAAGATTTCCATTCAAGGAATTAGGTTCTAGAATGTTTTATTCTCTTTCTTTTTTCATTTCGGAAGATGTCTACTGACCTACCTTTAAGTTTACCTGTTCTCTTCCCAAAAGTGTTAGTTTTACTCTGAACCAGAAAGACATAATTTCTGCTACTGTGTTTGTTCCTAGGAATTTCTTTTAAACCCTTTTAGCTACGATCTCTCTGCTTATCCTGCCCACATGTTCTTATGTTCTTATGAGGTAACTGTGTTTTTATGTTCTTATGAGGAAGATGTGTCTTCATCTCTTACCTTGCTGATCCCTTCTAATGATTTCAGTACCTGTGTCATATATGAGTCTGGTTCTGATCGTTGTCTTCTTTGGGAGCATACCATGTCATGTGTTTGGTTGAAAGCAAAACATGTTATAGGTAGTAAGGAATGCAGGGAGCAGGGTATGAGTATAAGGATTTATGTTGATGTGACTAGAGAGCAGGTCGCAGTTAAGTTTTCATCCAGAGGTTTGAAATTTCTCCAGAGGCCTCACTTTTTTCTAGCTCTCGTCTTCAGCTGTTTTTGAACTGCTCAGAGAAAGGTTGCCCTCCCAAGTCTCCCAGCTGTGATCCACCACCCCGATAAAGAAGCCATTGGCATGCTATTGCTATGTGTGTGGGAAGGGAAGACTTCTATCTTGTTTTAAACCAATCCCAACCTCTCCATGAGCTGTGTCTTAGAGCCGTGACCTTGTTTCTCCTGGCTCTTACTTTCTTCCTCATCTGCAATGCTACGAAATTACTTCCATGACCCTTCCTCCCCAACACACAAACACACGCACGCGCGCGCACGCGCGCACACACACACACACACACACACACACACACACACATACAGCAGGGGAGGCTGAGAGGTTAAGGCTCTTGTAGGCCTGTTGGGAGTATTCTTCCTCACAGGGAAGGTTCTGTGTGCTTTACAGAGTTTACTCCTCTCCTATAGGAGCCTCTAGGGGATCTGTGTTCGCTATGAAAATTTTTGCCTTGTCTTAGTCTATCCTGTTTTGGTATATTCAGTTGTTTTATTTTGGAGGCCTGCTTTAATATGAAAGGATACAAAGGGATGTGGATCTGGGGGAGAGGTGGAGGATATGGGAGAGCAGGGAGGATTGGGGGAAAATCTATTTTAAATTTAGGGGAAAAGAAAGAGAGAGAGAGGAAAGAGAGAGAGAGAAAGAGAGAGAGAGAAAGAGAGAGGGGGTGAGGGAGGGAGGGAGGGAGGGAGGGAGGGAAGGAAGGAAGGAAGGAAGGAAGGAAGGAAGGAAGGAAGGAAGGAAGAAAGGAAGGAAGGAAACCCAGTAGAAGTTGTGGAAGTAAAGCCACAAAAGTGGGAGGGACCATGAGGCCAGAAACCTCAAGGTCTTCTTTATGTTACCCTGGTATGCATCCAGCATCCAGTAAGCCACCAGATTAGCCACCTGACTGCTTAGAGCAAGCTGTACATCCTGTGGCTTCTACCCCCGAGGGCAGACCTCAGCAAAAACTGTCTGGTTGCCAAGTGTTGTGTAAACAAAACCCCACAGTTTCTCTTTTTAACCTCTTAGATCTTCCCTCCTCTCCATAAATATCTATTTATTCTATGAATTCTTGACAAATTTATATCATAAACTAATTTTATGTCTAAAAGTGTTTTGAGGTAAAGGTAGATTTTGTTATATGTCATTTAAATCTACTGCAAAATATTAAAATTTAATGACTGATAAGTCTATGATGCTATAAGGCTTGTAAAGATTTTTATAAAAGACTGTACTCAGTTATGTTTAAATTATTAGATGGTTATATAAAATTGAAGGCAGTTTTCAAACAAACTTTTAAACTACAATATGTAATAAGTTAAATCAAACTGTCTTTAGGCATTTAATGAAGAAGAAAGGAGTATAAAGCTGAAAACTAACGAGACTGTGGCTGCTGGCTTATCTTCTGTTACTGTTTAAAAGAGGCAGGCAGCTTTTGAAATACTATTTCTGCATTCACTCACAACACAGATCCACCACCACCAATTAGAATTAGGTCACTGGTAGGAGGTACAGAGGCAAGTTACAGTTGTAGAGTTAAACATGTTTGAAGGACAAGAACAAGTCTAGACACTGGTCAATACATCTTTCGATAGAGCAAAAGTCTGCTCTAGCTGCACTGCTAAAAACTATGCACTAAACATACAGGTGATGATGGTAAAATGAGATGTCCATGCTAAGAAATTTAACTCTTCTCTGAGAACTGTCTCCAAGTTTTTCCAAGCATTTTCAAGATATACTTATTTTTTTTAATTATGTGTGTGTGAGGCTATGCATTTGTGTGTGTGTGTGTGTGTGTGTGTGTGTGTGTGTGTGTTTGTGTGTGTGTAGTTCAGAAGAATGTATTGGATTCCCTGAAACTTGAGTTACAAGTGCTTGTGAGCTGCCTGTTATAGGTGTTAGAAGGCAAATTTTAGTCTGCAAGAGCAGCAAGTACTCTTAATCACTGATCTGTATGGCACAAGCAACTGTACACAACAAAACAACAACAACAAAATTCAAACATATAAGTGTGGTCAGATTTGGATTTTTATTAATGTCACTTGGAATTGATTCACCCTTCACATTTACTTAGATCTGTAAAGAGTAACTGTTTAGCAACTCTAGGATTTGGGGCATAAACAGAGAGAGGTTTGAACTTACTGCTTATAGGACCTAGGCCTTGAAATTGAACTGCACAATGAGGCATATGAAGCTTCCATAAAAGCATACAGGTGCTATCCCAAACAACTGATAATTTATTTTCTTAGTAGGTCCTTTGCATACTTTTGTTCTTAATTGGCTAGGGTTTGAGTTTCCTGGATGTTCAAAGACCAGGCTCTGTGAAATGTGCCATCTTTATATACCTGTAGTGTAACTATCAGCTTCTACAAACATATAAGCCTGGTTTTTTGTTTGTTTGTTTGTTTGTTTTGCTTTGTTTTGTTTTGTTTTTTGATACAGGGTTCCTCTGTATAGCCCCTGCTGTCCCGGAACTCACTCTGTAGACCAGGCTGGCCTCCAAATCAGAAATCTGCCTGCCTCTGCCTCCCTAGTGCTGGGATTAAAGGCATGTGCCACCACTGCCCGGCATAAGCTGTTTTTTTTTTTCCTTTTTTTCAATCTCACTTAATAAAACTCATATTCTTGAACAAGAGAATGTTCTTTGGCTATTTACCTTGCCTTATTTTGGCAATTTTAATTAACCAAGTACTCAGGCTATCCTTTTACAAGTTTAAAAAATTAAAGCTCTCATTTAAAGATTTGAACATGCTTGTGTGATTGGTACAGTGTAGTACCAACACACACGCAGAACAAATGCTAAGATTTATAGTTCCCACATAGTTCACAGCTGAAGAAAGCTAATAAACTACAAGTGCTGTGGTTTTGTGACTCTGCTGGTTTGTCACATATGATTTATCAAGCTGATATCTGTTGATGTCTGTTTCATTAGATGCTTCTAATAAACAGGGAAATAGGTCTTCAGGCTGTCCCTCACTGGTAAGCTGCTCATCTGCTAATCAAAACCAAATACTAAAACCCCACCATGAGTCAGTCTAATACATAAGAAAATTTGGCATTTCTTGAAAATAGAGGCAAATCCCAGTTCTAAGGCTAAAAGTTCAAAGGTACACATTTTCCTTGTGTCTAAAATGCAGTGGGACAACAGGAAGGATACTCATTAACCATCTTAAAACAAAAGTTGCCAGCTCCCAAGACATGACTGCACAGCTCTAGCCTGATGTCCATCTTCATGAAGGGCATCTAAAGGGTATTACCAGGACAAGATGGGATCTTGCTCAAATGTCATTTTGACAGAAAGAAATTGAGGGCTAGGGAGATATGTATGACTCAACCCTATCACTTCAGTATTATAGTAATTTACCACGTGGGGGTCACATCAATCTTGCCAGCTGGATGTTACCTCACTCGTGTCAGAAGGTCAGTGTCTGGTCTTCTCCTCCACCATCTGCAGTCTTCCTTGAAGGATGAATGACGTACTTAAGAGCATTGGAGCATGCAACCCTGAGATTACAGAAATATTGGGCCTTAAGGAATTCTCAATAGTAGCCATGCCTAAGAGCTGCTGTAGGGAACCAGGGAACCTCCTTCTCTGTACTTAATATGTTCCACCAAATGTCCATATGTTGTTCTTCGGAGCATCTGGTCAGACATGATATAGTAGTAGGGCAAAAGGCTTCTTCCTGATGTATTTCTTTCTTTTCCTTTACATAATTAAGAGTACTCCAGCTTAGAAAATCAATACTGAGAGATGGAGTGATGGCTCAGAGGATAAGAGTATTGTCTGCTCTTCCAGAGGTCCTGAGTTCAATTCCCAGCAACTACATAGTGGCTCAGAACCATCTATAATTAGATCTAATGTCCATAGGCAAACAAGCCAAGAAGCCCATTTGTGGGCTTCATACCTTTAGAGACAAGAATTTGGGCTGAAAATAAAACAAACAAAAACAAACAAACAAACAAAAAAACCCAAACTACCTGCCATCACAGGTATTCCATAGAATAGCTTGCCCCTGAGTCTTTACTCCACTAGTTCAAGATGAGAATGATTTCAATCTCAGAAGTCAGTTGCAAAAGAAGAAATATTTTTAAGTATTTATAAGTTTAGAATCTGATTCAAAGTATGTTAAAGTATGTTCAGTCAAAGATTTACCAATGAATTAATTTCTTTGAGTGTGTATGGATGTTCTTTTCATGAACAATGTGGTATTTAATCCTCTCATTGTATTTGACAGGTAATGGGAAGAGGCAGATTGATGACTGGAAGATGCAGTGGGTTCTCTGTAACCGATAATATATCACATTTGGCTTAATCATAATGCCAACCTATGTATGACCTTATTTCACTCTTTGATGACTCTTCTATTTAACATTCTTGACCATGACTTTGGCACTACACAAAGGGAATAAAATTCAGATGAGAAAACAAATTGAAAACTTAAATTAGAATCAATGACCAAATCAAAATCTGCATACTTTATCCCAACTATTATTATAAAAGTCTTTCAATTGTATGGTATAATTTGAGGAATGATGTCAATTCTTTGAAGGTCTGGTAGAACTCTGGGATGAATCTATCCGTTGCTCTTTGGTTTTTGTTTTACTTGGAACATTTTTAATTACTGCAGTTTTCTCTTGACTAATATAAGCCTATTTATTTATCTTCATTTAATTTTGGTAGCTCATAAACACATAGAAATCCCTCCATATTTATGAAATATAAATATTCAAAATATATCATTGTAATTCTCCAAATTTCCGCAGTCAGTAGTAAGTTTTCCCTTTTCATCTATAATTTTATTGACTTGGATCCTTCCTCTCTTTCTTTCTTGGTTAATTTGAATGAAGGTTTGTCAATTTTGTTAATCTTTTCATAGATCCAACTCTTTATTTCTCTGGTTCTTCATATTCATTGTGTTGATGTTGATTCTACTTCATTCAGTTCTGCCCTGTTTCTGACTATCTCTTCCAATCTATTTGTTTGGGATATTAGTTTTTCTTGTTTTCCAAAGCTTTTATGTGCATCAGTAAGTTTAATATGTGATCTGTCAAAAGTTTTGATGTAGGCACATATTGCTATAAACTTCTTAGGGCTACCTTCATTTTCATTCAAGTCTAGAAATTTTTAATTATTCTTCCTTGACCAAAAGATCATTAAACAGTATATTCTTTAGTTCCTATGAGGTTATGAATTTTTTTTGGTTTCTATTGATGTTGATATCTGTTTTTTTTTTTCCTTTTTTGAGTTGTAGGCCAGTGAGGTCCCATAGACTCCCATACATTAAAAGAAGTTATCAATGCTTTTTGCTGATCTCCAGAACTTGACAGTAAAATCTTATTGTTGAAGATATCACATATTTCAGTTAAAGAGTATAAAGAAATCAATTTTCTATTGGTTAGCTTTTATGGTGCTGGAAGGTACTGTGCATACTAAGAGAAGAGAGAATAATAATCAGTTTCACCCAGTTGTAAACACTGTAAACAACAATACTGTCCAGCCTACCAAGGTATGTGCACAAATGCAATAAGAAAAATGGACATCACGGGAGTAACTAATCCCTAACTGAACACTAATAGTGTTTAAGGCCAGCTTTCTCCACAAGATGAAAGCTATGCCTGGTACAGTTATTCTACATTAGAACCTTCAGCTAGACAGGTCATAGGCCATAGGGGAAAACCTACTAACCTATTAGTATTACTCTGCTAAATAGACATAGTATTAAATGAATTCCTAATGACATCATTATATCTGTAGATTAGTGTATCTCCTAATCTTCATCAGAGAAGCTTCTATTTACAATATAAGACAATTAGCACAGACCACAACAGAGAATAATATGTGCAAAGTGCTTAGGCCTGAATGGAACATCTATCACACCCCTCCTCCGAAAGTACAAGGATCATCACAGAAAAGTAGGTGCAAAGACTGTAAGATTAGCAGCAATGATTAGCAACAAAATAGTGCCTTCTGGACACAGCATGGCAGCTGCACTTATGAACTCAGAGTGATGATCATACCAATGCATAAAACCTGCGCAATGGAATCCAGAGAAAATCTCAGAATGAACAAGGCAGATGGGCAGAGTCCCTGTCATAGTTATGTTTCAGTTGCTGTGACGAAGCACCATAACCAAGGGAACTTATTGAAGAACAAGCAGACATGGCACAGGAACAGTACCTGAGAGCTTAGATTTTGATGTATATACACCAGTCAGAGAGAGAGAGAGAGAGAGAGAGAGAGAGAGAGAGAGAGAGAGAGAGAGAAGTTGTGTGAGGTTAAATGGGAATAGCATAATGGCATAGGCTTTTGAAAATTCAGAGTTCATCCCAGTGACACATCTCCTCCAACAAGGCCATGCCAACTGCATATATATATATGCAGGAAAGGGAGGATCTGGAAGGAGTTGGGAGAAAAGAAAAGAAAAGAAAATGAAGCTATTATATAAAACTCTCAAAGAATTAAATGAAAATAAGAACCTTTCAAAATATTTATAAGGATAAAATTGAACAACAACTTGTCAAAAGCATGAGCTGATGAAAGTGGGAACTGTTTTTATCTGTGCTGTTCTCCGTTACCATCTTACAAACAGACACGTCCAAGTCCAGAAGAGACATTTTCTTCTTTAAGTACAAGCTTTGTTCTTAAGAAGGCTACCTAACCCTTTACAAGAGATCAGAATCTAAAGGTGTGAGTGGCACAGGCCAAGCTGAATGGCCGGGTGTGATGTTTGCGTGGTCCTACCTGCTGGAGACATTAACTGGCTCACACCTACCAGATAGAACTGTAGTGTTTCACTGTGATTCCCACCTCATTCCATTGTGTCTGGAGTTTCAATTTCTGGCAAGAGACAATTGCTTCACTTTTTGTTGTTGTAGGTTTTATTTTTTTGAGCTAGAGTCGCATATAGTTCAGCCTGGTTCCGAATCTGCTTTGTATCAAAGGTTGACCTTGACCTTCTGGTCCTCCTGCTTCTTCCTCCCAAATACCTTTATACCTGGCCAAACATGTTTGAAAAGCAACCTCAGATGACAGAATATGTAACGTCAAAGTGTTAAAGGCTTGGTGGTTGCCTGCCTCTCAAACTATCTGGAGGTAGTAGAAGAACAAGGAGGCAGAACTAGTAGAAGGATGCTAGATCATTGGTGGTGGTATGCCCTTAAAAATGTATCAGGAGTGCTCTCCCATTTTCCTTGATACACATTTCCATTATGATATGACTTGTATTAACACAGGTCCATAGCAATATGGCCAGCTAAAATATCTGAAGCTGTGAGTCTAAATAAACCTTTCTTCCTTCTAAGTTGATTTGCTCAAGTATTGTGACACAGTGAAGGAAATTTGACTGATACACCTGTGTTCTTCTTCAGATTAGGGACAAGAGCAAGTGACTCAGCCTGGGATCCATGCTGTTGCTGAAAGGTTGAAACTGGCTCTCTATAATGATGACAAGAGAATCCTTTCTTTTCCTCTTCATGCTGCTGCTGGTTAAAAGGATACATGAGCACAGTTTGCACACAGCATTGAACACACTGGATAGCACAACAAAGGTAGGTTTTCTGCTTCCAAAAGTGGTCTTGGTTGATAGGTATGAGGATGGGGCTAAGGAAAGGCACATGGAAAATAACACTGGCAGCAAGTCATGCAGAAGCAAACAGGATGTGACACACTGTCACTTTAACAAGCTGTCATTCAAAGACTAAGTGATTGGGGGAAATGTATTGGGTATTATGTAAAGCACCATTGCAGCCACGGAGCTCCAGAGTGTTACTCTGGGATGTTGGGTGCAAGCAAGTAGTCAGTTTTCTAGTCCCTAAGGCACTCTACACCTTAAATCTATGTCAATATTTCTGGTTTAATAATGTTTCCAAGCTAACACTGAATTAAAAATGACATTTTATCCAAAAATTTATGGGGTAAATTGTCTGGCACTCATGTAAGAGCCAAGTGACACAAACAACTGTGACCGCCATGTATTTTTCAGGGCTCTGTTTACCCTGATGGTTCTCTAGCTAATACCCACAGTGGACTCCTTCAAAACTTGTACCATATTCATTCAGACACGGTTTAGACTTTACAAACACTAGCTTCAAACAGAGGTGTATCTAATGTTGTACAGCCAAAACATTCCTGGAGATTTGTCTATACACTTATGGGTTTTTTTTCTTACGTTTTTTTTATTGACTCCTTGTGAAGTTCACATCATGCACTCCAATCTCATTCATTTTCCTGTCCTTTGATATCTGCCCTCCACACTTATAAACTCCTCTCCAAAAGAAAACAAAAAATAAAGAGTAAATAAATAAATACATAAATAAACCACCTTGCTGTGGAAGCTGTGGGATCCTACAAGGTGTCACACAGCTTTGCCCAAACAGTGCTACCTGCAAATGTCCCCTGCAATGAGTCACTGCTCTGGTTTTAGGCCTCTGGCTACACCATCAATATGGAACCATGTGATGGTTTGTATATGCTTGGGCCAAGGAATGGCACTATTAGGAGTTATGGCCTTGTTGAAGTAGGTGTGTCACTGTGGGTTGTGGACTTTAATACCCTAGCCCTAGCTACCCAGAAGGTAGGATTCTGATAGCAGCCTTCAGATGAAGATGTAGAACTCTCAGCTCCTCCTGCACCACACCTGCCTGGATGCTACCATATTCTACCCTTGATGATAATGGACTGACCCTCTGAACCTGTGAACTAGCCCCAATTAAAGGTTGTCCTTATAAGAGTTGCCTTGGTCATGGTGTCTGTTCACAGCAGTAAAACCCTAACTAAGACAGACCATGACAAAGACTCCTCTTGGATATTTTGCTGTTTGTCCTGAGTCACAGAGATCCTGGAGTTTTGGTTGTGCAGCAAGTTAAATAACCAGTTCAGAATACATTATTTACAGAATTCTTTATGACTCAACACTTTGGCCAAGTTGCATTTTGCAATCTGAGTATCAACTTTAGTTTATCTACCTTGTATCTCCCTTCAATATTGAGTGTATCTGCAGAGTACAAAGGCCAGTACCTGGCAAATACAGATATTCAAAGGTGTTCTTTCTAGGACTTTTAAATTTTTCTACGTGTTTGAAATTATTTCAAAATAAAAGTTAATGAAAATATGAGAAACCCTTGTAACAAATTAAAGTGCTGCGATTACTACCTAACTTTCCCCAAATGGTATCAGTTATATTAGTTAAAATGCTACAAATGCTGTAGTGTCGTCTTTGCCTTTCTCTCTGAGATACCTATAAAGGAAGCAATCATTGTCCTTGAGTGCTACCTATTCATACATTTCCTAACAGAAGATCAATGGATTCAACTTTCTCATTACCTTCCTTAATTTGGTCCAGCCAACTGACACTTTGTGTCTGACACCTTTAAGAAACCACAGAGAATTTCCATTTGAATATCATGAACCATTTTGCCTAGAGAAGCAATGAATGAATTAAGTTTAAAAATCATCTACAATTAATGTAATGCAATGAATGCAATTATCCACAGCTATCAAATAATTTTATTTGTATACTATACATTCTATTACTATAATTTATGTATTATAGAGAATATATACATACATACTTGAGTATATCTGATAAAATGCATAAAGCATAATATTGAACTATCTCTTTAAAATTAGATAGGTCTAATTGCACATTACTTATTTATTTTATTTGTAGTCTCTCTCTGTGTGATAAACACTTTACTCATTTCTTTTTCACTATTCTGAGAAAAACAGCCAATAATCCCATTTGATGGATAAGAATTACGGGGACAACGACACATGAATGAGGAGTTTGGTCAGTTCAAGTGAGAAATGGGCCAAGTCTATCTGTCTATACAGAGTTCTATCCTGGATCTTGATTGGTTTGGCTAGCACTTCTCATGTTTATCAACTTGACATAATCCTGGTGTGTTTTCTAAGTAACCTAACTTCCTTTTGCTGGTCCCACCTCTTTCTGATTCTATTATTTCCAAGCAGTTCAAAGGGCAGGCAATCAAGCCTTGAACACATGTCTAGACTTAAGTATTTTATAATGTATTTATACACAATCCCAGAAGCTTTGTCTTTATCTGTATCTTTTCACTGATAAGCAGCTAATGTAAATGGAAGGAGTTATTTACAAACCAAGCTCTGTCTCAGTGCACTAGCATGATCTTCAAACCAGAGAGTTCAAACAGCAAACCTCTGAGACCATTGTACAGATAGCAGTCTCTGAATCTAGAGTAAATATCAAAAAATAATGGATGGCCTACCATCTGTCTGCTTACAATGCCTACAACTTCATATGCAGATACCAGATCCCAGGTCCTCAATATCCAAGACACCTTTCAACATCTTTCCTAATAACACAATAATATCACAAAGTAAAGACACAGTTTGCCCTCACTGATTTCTGAGTGCTCCTCTTGGAATCAAGCCAGAGCAGCCTGGATAGTGCAGTCCATCAAAGTGTTTACTACTTCTAAAATCTACAACCCCAAAATATCTGAGTGAAAATACTTTTCAAAGCAAGCTCACCTCGCCTGCTAAGGGCCAATCCCAGAGAGGCTTTTCTAAGAAATAAGTCCTTGGGTGCTGTTTGCAGCAGCCCAAACCCAATGATTTCTAGTCCAACACATGCCAGGCTATCGATGCAATACAAAACTTAAAGACTACTGGAGATGGAGAGGACAGGCACATGGGCCACATTTTCCACCCACAGACAAGTGACTCATGTCTGTGTTTATTACGACCTCAGGGCCTAGAGCAGAGGAGGCACAGAATTGGAACTGAAACAGAGTTGTCTGAATTCTCTAGTGAGAAACACTCCGAAAGGCTTCTGCAGAGGCAAGAGGAAAACATGGTTATTTCAGTAAGCCCCATGAGGGCAGATACCTGTGATATGGATACCAACAGCATAGGGGGGTTAGACATCATTGTGTGTTCTCCCTGGATTGGTCTAAACCACACGATCTCACTTCCATCTACCCAAGGGTCACAATCTAAGTCTACACTTTCTGTACTTTCTGTAGTAGGATTCCACAAATAAATGTGAGGGTTGGTGAGAGGAGAGACTCGCATAAATAATAGTAATAATAATAATAATAATAATAATAATAATAATAATAATAATAAAAACAGGGAACTCTCAGAGTACCAACATACAAACAAGCCCCTGAAAAGACAGTTCTGTCTTCCCTCAGATGAAAGCCCAGTCTGCCTTCTCTGACCTCTTTAAAAACTGCCCTGTTCTTGGTACCTTTTTTGTTCTCCATTTTTTCCTAAAAGGAATATCTTCTAACTTTTAAATAAACAAGTAGTGTTCTAGAAAAGAATTAAGACAAAGAGAAAAAATGTTCTTTACAAAAGTAACTATTATTAATCTTTGCCATACAAGGGTAATAAGAAAAGTACAGTAACTGTTAAGAGTTGTTGACCAATTGTCAAATGCCAGGCATCCCATTAGGCATTCTGTAGATATTATCTTGTTCAACCCTCACAATATTTGCTTTTTGAAAGGTATTAAGTGTATTTTACAGATGTTTGACAACTAATGTCATGTGCATTAGCTGGCAATATTGCCTAGAAAATAGTCACTTGGTGGGCTATGTAATAGTTAATCTTTGTTAGTGAGATGCAAGCTAAGGTTATCTAGGAAGAGGAAACCTAGACTGAGAAAATGCCTGCGTCCCATGAACTGTAAGGAAGTCTGTCGAAACATATTCTTGATTAATGATTAATGTGGTAGGGAAAAATCCCCTGTGGGTGGTCCCCCACAAGGCAGATGGTCTTGGGTTTGGTGATGTCACAGTGGTGTTGGGCAAGAATGAGGTGGATCAAGTCATTGCCCAATGAAATTGATTGGATCGCGTGCAAAAGTCCAGAGCTTAAACAGATGCAGACTCAGCCCCAAAACAAGCTGCCTGCACACAGGATAACCCTAGATCTTGGCCATGATGGAGGCCTGAGAATGCTCTGCTCTCTAGATTAGACCTCCACAAAGAACCACCATGTCCCACAATGCTGCTGAGAGCCTTGTGTGGATCAGTGGACCTAATGTGGTTGAGACAACATGTGAATATCCATAGCCTATGCTGTGGCCTGACTCCATGTTCATGTCCCTGGGCCATGCTTCCTAATGGTGTGAGTGGTAGGCTGCGCTGCCACCTCAGACTGTAGTGCTGACCAGGTCTGGGCTATGGGGAGGGCCATATATGTATAAAAGACCTTAATGTAGCTGGCCTGTGTAAATGCAATGGCCTAAGCCATGCCTCTCTAAATTTCTTGTAAAATCTGTATTCAATAGATCAGAGTATGAATATGTACTTCAAAGTAAGCCCTCAAGCAACTCCCTGAGCAGCATCTATTGGGGACCCATGGCTCTTCCTCCCTCCTGACCTGACTAGGAGTCTTGTTTAAAGTACCCCTCCGAACCCTAAGTATCCAGAGAGGCCATTGCTCCTCCAGCAGGATTTTGAAGAACCCCCTCAGATAGGGAAGTAAGGCTGTGGACCCCTGGGAAGGGGGTGAGTAGAATGTAACAAGTTTCCATTTCCACTCTTCTGCTTCATTCTTTTCTTTCACAGTTGTTACAACAACAAAATGGGAGGTTGAGGTATACTCTTATTTGTTATAAGCAAACAAACCTTAAACTAACTAGCACTCATGTCTGTACCTGTTCTCCAATATGGAAGACCCTATCAGCATGCAACATGCACACAGAGACAGGAAAGCCAATCCCTGCATCAAAAAAGTGGGCACCTTAGGACTAATAGAAGGGGACAGTCCCCGGGAGACTATCTAAAACCAAATAAAAAGCCAGATGCCTTAGGGTCAGCAATCTCAGCTCTGAGGCCTACCTACTGGAGGGCTCTGTGTCTCTTGTTAATAAACTTCTACTTTGCCCTGAACTCCTTTCCACTCTCTTAATTTAATTACTCAATAGAAAAGGAACCCAACAGCTCGCAATGATCGAAGTCCTGGCCATACCTTTTGAGTTTATTCTTATTAACATAATTGTGTCTAAACACTTTTTGGCAAGTTTAATACTTGCTTTTATATTTCTTCCGAGTTTCCAATAAATGGGCAGTTGCTAATATTTTAGAAGATAAACAAGCCATCTCCTAGGGAAGTAAGGATGAAGAAGATGAGGACTAACTCTTAGTTCATTGCCATTGGTTTCCTTGGAATGCCAGCTAGCATGTATATCCTGCCTCAGTCTAAAATTGAATTATGCTAGGGACTGCTATGGTTAAATCTGGTGACATCTAACCTTGATCTGAGAGAGCTAACAAGACTAATGGGAAGTAGAATTTAGAGTCTATATGAAATCATTTAGAATCTGTATAACTAGCAAGTATTAGGTTGTACAACATGACTATATATGTTAAATGTCATGGGGAAAGTTTCTAATGAGGGTAAGTAGTAAAAAAAAATACCAAAATATATGTTTATATCACTGGTTCCATGGACCGTTGGCTGATAAAACACCAACATAAACATAGAGATAGTTTAATATAAAACTAGTCTAACTACTTCATGTTCAAGCTTAATATCCCAATATCCATTACCTCTGATACAGAATTTGTCATAAAAAGTAAAGTCTTGAAGAAAAAATAGACAACATATCTCTGCAAGAATTCCTCTATTAAACAATGTGTCTTTCAAAGAAGTGGGGAAATAAAACAGCCTGGGATTACTTCTTTCTTGGATATTCATTTTCTCAATTGTTCTCCATATAAAGCTCATTCTTTTTCAGTTTAGAATTTATTGCAGTTTTACCTTTCCTAAGAAATGAGGATTGTATCTGTTGAGTAAACACCATGAGAATATGTCTGCCCTTGCTGGCACCTAAGCTCCATTGTTCCTCACCGGATCTCTACTTAGTCTCACACACACACACACACACACACACACACACACACACGCACACGCACGCGCACGCGCACGCGCACGCACACACACACACACACACACACTTCCACTGAGGAGGAAGCATCCTAGCCACATAGGGATGGACACCATCCCTTCCCTATTGGAAGTCCCCATGGACTGATTGGAAATCCGAGACCCACTCAAGCGGCTTCTGTCAGAACTAAGTGAATATGGTAGAACATATCGCTTTGTGAAATGGTTTTAGTATTCTCAACATCCTTTGGAATGTTGAAGAAAGTTTTTGAAAGCAGTTTATGAATGATAAATGTAGCACTTAGTTTAGTTTGTGCATGTGTCCAAAATTCAGTAACATGGCTACTGTTTTTGTTTTGTTTTGTTTTGTTTTGTTTCCCAGTTCATAGAGGTGATTCCTTCTGTCTTCACCCCTTATGTTTCATCTTGGTGTCTTCTCTGCTCTGTAAGCTGAAATTTCTTCCTAAAGATAGATTCCTAGGGCTCTCCACTGGAAGGCTTGGACAAGGCCAACAGGAGGCATCTTCAGAATACTTCTGAGATGCAGAAGAGAGGTGAAAAAGTACTTTAGTACTTTGTTCTTCCTCTGAGGTATGTTTAGTGGAAAAGAGTGTCCATCTGTGACTCTAATTCCTGTCAGGAGACTCTTCATTTTTTTAAAGATTTATTTATTAGTTCATATATAAATACACTGTAGCTGTCTTCAGATGCACCAGAGGAGTGCATCAGATCCCGTTACAGATGGTTGTTGAGCTACCATGTGGTTGTTGGGATTTGAACTCAGGACTTTCGGAAGAGCAGTCAGTGCTCTTAACCACTGAGCCACTTCTCCAGCCCCAGGAAACTCCTCCTTACAGTTTCTGCCCTCACTGGTTTCCTATGATGTAAACTATAACACTATTCCTGCATCTACAGGAGTAAGCATGGTACTATTTTCCATTGGATGAAGCCTCTGGGTACCCCATAGTCTTGGCAATCACTTTACCCTCCTCCTGTACTTAGGAGTAGTCCTTCTAAAGTCCTTTAAACCACCTGAGTTGGAATCTGCCTATACTTGACTGACATTTAAATTCCCAAATCTCACAACGGTAAAATGAGAGCCACAGACACCAATGTAACTCTTTGCCAACACGTAATAAAGCCCTCACTTGACAGTGGCAACCCAAATGGCAAAGGTAGTTTATGATCAAGTACAACTGAGTAACCATTCTTATTACAAAGGGTAGGAGTACTGTCAACATATAGCTGTCAGACTTAAAATGTGTTCTTCCTGAGATTTGTCTAAATGGAATCTTACAAGAACATCAACTACAACTCAAGTCTTCTTTCTCAGAATGTTTATCTGAACTACTCTGAGGAGAATAAGCGAACATCACACGACTCTTTAAAGAACTCTCTTCAAGTGTAATAGCTCACTTTTTCTCAGTTTTTCTGGAACTATATATCACCATCTCCCAAGCTTTGCAAACAGCCATTCTGAGAATACCACCAGAGCCATTTCACAAAGCGTTATGTTCTACCATGTTCAGTTAGTTCTGACAGAAGCTGCTTGAGTGGGTCTCGGATTTCCAATCAGTCCATGGGGCATGAAGAAGCATGTAATTACTAAGTTAAAGAATAATTATATGGACATTTATTTGTACCCGACAAGCTTAAGGGACTGAAAACATCCAAAGGGGGTATGCTATGTGTTCTTAAACTCCCAAATTCTTGTTTTCTTTAGTGTTTTCAGTTTTCCCTTCTCTGCAGATTTCTTTTTTTATAGCTTTTGCTTTGCTGCAGTCTTGCCCTTTGAAGCTTACATGCTTTTAAAGGTACATTCAGAGTAATGTACCATAGTGCCTCTACATGACTGTGTAGACAAATTCAATGATTTACAGCAATTCCATAAGTGACCCCATTTTCTAGGAAGTCACTGCAAATTCCCCATCTTGGAATGAAGCCATAAAACAGTAGTCTCCACAACTTTTCATCATCGAGAGACCTCAGGCTGGCAACAGGCACAAAACATGCGTTCTGAAAGTCTGGCAGCTGCCATTTTCAGTAATTATATTCTGTCTATCTTAATTCCTAGCTGCAGTATCAGCTGGATATACAACTCCTACCCACTGAACCCTGCATTGTATCCCCACAAAGCTGTAGAGCTCTGCCCCAGATGCAAGAATATTCTTCTATACAATAAGTGCTGCCCAGTAAAGACAAGTTTCCTTAAGAACTTGTGTAATCACATAGGTCCCTGAAGAAAAATGCAGTGACAGCCCCATGTCATTGTCATCAGGCCTCTTCCAATGTACAATCTGTGCATCTAAGAACCATGGTATTTCCTCCTGTACTAAGCATAGCCTTCCCAGTTGTAAACCCCTATTAAATTCTCTGACTCTTGCCTAAGACATAATAGGCTCAAAATAAACATTTCATAAATGTACAATTCCACTAATTCAATGGATAGGTGACTCCCTCTGGGCATTCTGAACATCACTCATTTCCATACGGTAAACTGCTCTCTCAATACTCCAAACCAACTGCTGTAAGCATACTGCATATACCTGAACTACTTGTTGTACAAATAGAGGCTGTGAATCAACTTAGCACTCTTGCTACTAGTACCAAGGCAACAAGCTTGGTCTCTGGCTTATTCTTCCCCAGGTTTACATCAGTTTCATGTTGATTCTTTAAGCCTTGCATTTCCCAGATCCACTACAAACATCTTCTTCTGAAGGACTAATACCCAACTTACAGTAAAAGCCTGGTAATCCCAGTACATGTTCACTATCATCAGTGGTATTTGACACACTGTACCCTTTTCAAAGGGCTACAATAGAGATATAAGATGCCTCTGTTAACATTGCCATGTGATTTCCACAAAAGTCATTTGAATTTGGGTAGAATAGTAAACTAAAATAATGGTACCAAACAAAAATATAAGGATAAAACCAAAAATCCAGCATAGGTAAGCCAATAAAATTATGGACTTATTTGTATTAAAAAATAGTCTAAGACATAAAGTCCTTCTCTACAGATGAAAGCCTGAGCCACAGAGGACACACTCCTGTGCAGAGTCTGGATGGAGCGCATACTCCCCACTCTCTGGGAGGGTAGAGGACGGAGAAACAAAGGACATATGAAGACTAAAGTGAAGTTGAATGGAATCTCGAAGAAAATCAAAAGGTAACAAAATGGTCCCAACCAATTCTGTTTACAGAGCATCCCTTCAGTGCTGACTGTGATGTCCGACAACTCAGAATGTGTCAAAATGTACAAGGTATATCTCTATTATTGGTTATATTCTGCCTCAAGTCCCTGAATTCCTATGTCAAAGCTCCACTGTCTGGATTTCAGAATGCAACTGTATTTAAAAAACAAGACCTTTAAAGATATGATTAATTTGAAAAAAAAAAAAGTTAGTGTGGGGGAATATCTTAGCCCTATATGGCCAGAGTCCTCTCAGACATGAGAAGATTGACTGTATAAAGGGATGACTATGAAAGCAAGAACACAAATACCCACAGCCAAGGAAAGAGACTCCAGAAGAGACCAATCCTGATGCCCCTCAGACTTCTGAAAATGTTAGAAGATGAGTAGGTGCTATGCAAGCCTCTAGTCTGTGCTCTTCTGTTCATGGAAGCTGTAGACAATTAACATACCTTAGATGTTCTACTTTGAAATGATGAAAAAATTCCATTATCTCTAAATCCTAGCTCTAAAGTCCCGCACTGCTAACTCTCTTGTATTCATATGACAAAACAAAGGTCCTTCCTCATCACTGGGCCCTTATAGCTTGAGCTATGATATAGAGATGTACTATGAACAGCATTACCCTTAACTACCTCATAGATCCATTTCAGCATGAAAGGGTGTCATTAGATTTCTATGTGAATGTAAAATTTAGACTTTTAAACTATATAGACTCTACTTTGTCTTCCCTGTTAAGAACAATGCCCATATAAGAAGCAATCAGAATAGGATGCTCAAGTGAGAGGAAAGCAGGCAAGCCTGAAACCTGAAGAACAGCACAGAGGTCCATATCCCCCTGACCACTTATATAAACAAGGAAAATGACTCAAGTGGGTACCTCTTTCTCCTCAGGTGGCACCAGAAAAATTAAGTCAGAACTCAACCATCAGAAGTAGCATTCTCTGCTCCTGGAGGCCTAGTATCTTCTAAACTTCTATTTGGCTATACCACCTAGTACACACTAGCACACAGATGAAGCACCTTCTGACTGTGAGAGCGACAGATCCATAAGTCAGCATGCTGGATAGTTGTTGTTGGTTTTTGTTTTTTGTTTTTTGTTTTTTGTTTTTGTTTGTTTGTTTGTTTGGTCAACTTGACACAAGTTACAATCGTCTGGGAAGAAAGAACTTCAGTTGAGAAAATACATCCATCAGAAAGCTTATAGACAAGTCTGGGGGTCTGGGCATTTTCAATCAATGCAATATAACCTTTATAGGAAGAAAGTGGAAAGAAAGGAATTAGAGATAGCCTAGCCTGGAAAGAAAGGAATTAGAGATAGCCTAGCCACTGAGCTTATGTCTTCTGAATCTTTTATTGATGAAAACCCAAAGATTCTTTAATGCAATGTAAAAACTAATGTCTAAAACTTATAATGAAAAATGGAGAGCCAGGGGACATAGAACTTTGGAGGGTGATAAAAGTTACCTAAAGTGTTGTGGTGGTGGTGCCACAACTCTGTAAATTAACTGAAAAATAGTGAATTGCACAAATGTAAGTTTTACATTATATCAATTGGTCCTCTAAAAAGCTGCTTTCAAATGGAAAGTCTTATGTAGGGTCTGTCTGATTTCTTGAGAGTAAAGTTTTAATCCATAAAGAGCATGAAGGACCATTTACAGGAGACTCAAATGTTTTCTTTGTTAGCATTGTGTTTATCTATCTCTCTGACCCATGCTCCACTCTTTTCTATCCAGTCAGAACTCTGCAGTTTCAAGGACTGCTCATTCCTCCCACCTCATTTTGCTTTCTCCTCTGGAACCTTCATAACTATGGTTGTTGGCAAAACATCAAAGGAGGGGTTCAGTTTAACCTTATCTTTCTATTCTAAGAAGTTTTTTTCAAACCCCATGAATAAAATTCATTATATCTTCTTGTGTACCTCTAAAGCAACCAATTATTTTAATGTCAATAAATTCCTTGAAGATACTAAGGGCATCTGCAGTTGTATCAAAGTGTCCACGTTGCACCAATTGAATCTGTCTCTGACTACTATAAAGTAATTATTAGGAAGAATGTACTGAACTAACAAGGATGTAATTCATTGTGGAAGAGAGGCAGAAGAATAAAAGTATAGCCTTATTGTTAAAGACCAAAGAAATATATTGACAGCAGAAAGAAAAATTATTTTTACAAAATAAAATAACAATGTATGATGGAAGAATAAAAATAAGATTCACAGCTAACCTCTGAGAGGCTCCCCTCCACCCTGCAGATGACTTAGAATGATGCAGACACCCACAACCAAACAGTGGATGGAGCTTTGAGACTCTTATGGAAGAACAGAAAGGATGATTGCAACCTCTAAGGGGATAGGAACTCCATAAGAAGACCAACATAGTCAACTAACCTGGAATCTGTGGGCACTCAGAAACAGAATCACCAACCAAAGAACAGATACAGGTTGGATCTAGCCCCTGGACATAGGTAGCAGATGTGCAGTTTGATCTTTATATGGATCCTGGACAACTGGAGTAGGGACTATCCAAAAAGCTATTTATTGCCTGTCTGTAGGGTACACTCTTTTAGCTGGGATGCCTTGTCTGGCCTCAGTGGAAGAGGATGCACCTAGTCTTGCAGAGACTTGATGTGCCATGGTGAGGGGATACCCAGTGTTCCCCCACCTTCTCAGAGAAGAGGGGATGAGGGGATATGGGGAAGGATTTAGGGAGAGGGACTTGGAGATAGCAATGATCAGGATATTAAATAATAAATAAATAAATAAATGATTCACAACCAAGAGGTCTGAGTTCAAATCTTGCTCTACCACTTACCAGTTGCTAGACTATTTAAGTTGCCTAACCTCCTTACAAGAACTGTGCTTTTCTTATGAGTAGAATGAAACTACATCTACCTTGAAGGTTCTTATATAGAATGGTTAAGATTAGCTTAATGTCAATTGCATATTACTTCAATTTCTGTCTAGGCAGATGTTCCAATCATCAATATTAATGAAAAACAGATGATCTAAGCCTCACATTACTGGATTATGCTTTCTCACATTTAAAACATGGGTAATTGCCCAGAAACAAAGGTGAATTGCATTTAGCAGATAGTTTCTATTAAATACTAGGCTTAGGAAGCCATCCTTGGACAGTACTATTTGAAACTCATGTCAGCTAGGTCAGAAATACTGATGTTTAATGGGAATCCAAACAACTTGAGTTTGAGCTTTCGGATGCACAGATGGAAGGAGAGATCTGACTTATTGGATCTGACTTGTTGGAGGCCAGCAAATGTCTGATTAACTTGAGATCCACTAAAGGAAAGAGAGCCCATGCTTAATAATATTAATAATATTATCCAGAGACTGGATAACCCATAGATCTAAGGTAGAGCCAAATATGACTTGTCTAAAAAGAACAAAATCAATGAAATGATTCCTAATGTTATTCTGCTTCACTAATAGATTGATCATCAGAGAGGCTTCCTCCAGAAGCAGGTAGGAGTGAATGCAGAGATCCACAGCCAGACATTATGTGGAGAATGAGTCTAAATTGGAGGCCTCCCATCAGGTCCTTCTCCTCAAAACTTGGAGAATCTTACAGAAGAAGGGGCAGAAAAATTGCAGGAGTCAGAGGGGACAAAGGACTGTTGCAGGCTATTTGATCACACCGTGAATCCCAAGATTGTGTTATTTATTGGAAAACCTGTTTTTAGTTGTGATGTGGCTCAGTCTTAGCACACACCTTTAATCCAAGAGCTTTCTGCTTGAATATTATAAATAGGATTAAATAAAGTCAACCACAGGTCAAGAGACAGAGCAAGCACCTTCCAGTTGACAGGAAGTGAACATTAGGATTACTAAGAAAAAAAAAACAGAGTAAGAGGAAGTCAGAAGGATAGATAGAGAGACACACAAGAAGTAGAAGGGAGAGACAAACAGGAAGTTCTTTTTAAGTTTATTTATTTATTTATTTATTTATTTATTTATTTATTTATTATATGTAAGTACACTATAGCTGTCTTCAGACAACCCAGAGGAGGGCATCACATCTCATTACGGGTGGTTGTGATGCCACCATGTGGTTGCTGGGATTTGAACTCAGGACCTTTGGAAGAGCAGTCAGTGCTCTTATCCACTGAGCCATCTCTCCAGCCCCAAACTGGAAGTTTGAAGGAGTGTTTCATACTAGCATCTGGCTCCTGCCTCTTCATTAGTAAAACCAAATGACTGAGAGTTTGTTCAGAAACAATAAAGGGCACCAAGAGAACATGCCCCACTGAATCAAATAAGCAGGATACATATGGGCTCACAGAGACTGAAGCAGCCAGCACAGGGCCTGCAGGAGTCTGTATCAGGTCTTCTACATATACTGTGTGGTTGTTAGCTTGGTGTCTTTGTGTGTCTCTATTCTGCCTGCCCTTGGGACTCTTTTCCTCCTGTTGGGTTGCATTCTCCAGCTTCTGTGTGAAGGCTTTTGCTTTGTCTTACTGTATTTTGCTTTGTCATGTTTAACTCTTGTCTCTTTTCTTAACTTGAGGCCTGCTCAGGGAGGCCTGTTCTTTTCTGAAAGGAGATGTAGAGGGGGTGGATCTGGGAGAGAAGGGAGGGAGGTAGCTTGGAGAAGAGAAGGGGGGGAATGTGCGCAAGATATATTACATGACAGAATAGTCTGTTTAATAACAGTAGTAGCAGTAGCAGTAGCAGTAGCAGTAGCAGTAGCTGTAGCAGTAGCAGTAGCTGTAGCAGTAGCTATAGCAGTAGCTGTAGCTGTAGCTGTAGCAGTAGCTGTAGCAGTAGCAGTAGCTGTAGCTGTAGCTGTAGTTGTAGCTGTAGCAGTAGCAGTAGCTGTAGCTGTAGCAGTAGCTGTAGCAGTAGCTGTAGCTGTAGCTGTAGCAGTAGCTGTAGCAGTAGCTGTAGCTGTAGCAGTAGCTGTAGCTGTAGCAGTAGCTGTAGCAGTAGCAGTAGCTGTAGCAGTAGCAGTAGCTGTAGCTGTAGCAGTAGCAGTAGCAGTAGCTGTAGCTGTAGCTGTAGCAGTAGCTGTAGCTGTAGCTGTAGCTGTAGCTGTAGCTGTAGCTGTAGCAGTAGCTGTAGCTGTAGCAGTAGCAGTAGCAGTAGCTGTAGCAGTAGCTGTAGCTGTAGCTGTAGCTGTAGCTGTAGCAGTAGCTGTAGCTGTAGCAGTAGCTGTAGCTGTGGCTGTAGCTGTAGCAGTAGCTGTAGCTGTGGCTGTAGCTGTAGCAGTAGCTATAGCAGTAGCTGTAGCTGTAGCTGTAGCAGTAGCTGTAGCAGTAGCTGTAGCTGTAGCAGTAGCTGTAGCTGTAGCAGTAGCTGTAGCAGTAGCTGTAGCTGTAGCTGTAGCTGTAGCAGTAGCTGTAGCTGTAGCTGTAGCTGTAGCTGTAGCTGTAGCAGTAGCTGTAGCAGTAGCTGTAGCTGTAGCTGTAGCTGTAGCTGTAGCTGTAGCTGTAGCTGTAGCAGTAGCTGTAGCAGTAGCTGTAGCAGTAGCTGTAGCTGTAGCTGTAGCTGTAGCAGTAGCTGTAGCTGTAGCAGTAGCTGTAGCTGTAGCTGTAGCTGTAGCAGTAGCTGTAGCAGTAGCTGTAGCAGTAGCAGTAGCAGTAGCTGTAGCTGTAGCTGTAGCTGTAGCAGTAGCAGTAGCTGTACCTGTAGCTGTAGCTGTAGCTGTAGCAGTAGCTGTAGCTGTAGCTGTAGCAGTAGCTGTAGCTGTAGCTGTAGCAGTAGCAGTAGCAGTAGCTGTACCTGTAGCAGTAGCTGTAGCTGTAGCTGTAGCTGTAGCAGTAGTAGTCAGCAACAAATCTCCTCATGAGAGAGGAGCCCTAATGACCTAAATACCATTGGACCCCACTTCCTAATACTGCCACACTGGGAATTGAGTTTACAGCATACTTTGGGGGGCACTAAACACATAGCTGTCATAATCAGCTACCCACAGTAGACTCTCAATATAGTTTACATTACTAAAGTGAATACAAACAGAGGCCATAGAATTAAATAATTCAACATATAGCTGTTTTATAATGATGTGCAAGGTTTTTTATATATCAACTCATTCATTCATCCACCATAGGAGACAGAAAGCATCATTATGTTGTTCTTGAAGCAGCAGCCACCCAGGGCAGGAAAATATGTGTCCATGGTAACTTAGCCATTGCCCAGCAGAGCCAGCGTTCCAACCCAGATAGACTGATTCTAAAACTCAGATGTGTAACCTCTGCATTGACGGTCCCCATACTTATAGTACTTGCTATAATGTGTTATTTTCATAAAAGTATCTGAAAATATTCACAAGCCTTGCTCTGAAACCTGAAAAGAACAGAGACAAGAATTTTGTTGTCCCAAGCATGAGCCACAGACAAAGAAAGGAAGTAGGGCATGCTTAGTGCTGCCTGTTTATGAGACATGAGTGCCAGCGCCAACCTCAGGACAGATTATGTGATGACCAATACTCATGCGAGCCTGACAGTGAAGGGAAGGACATAAGCACCACCTCAGTGAGCTGTCCTAGCAAGGAGCTTGTCTTAGTTAAGGTTTCTATTGCTACAACCAAAAGGCAAGTTGGGGAGGAAAGGATTTATTGCTGTTCATCATTAAAGGAACTTAGGACAGGAACTTAAACAAGGGAAAAACCTGGAGGCAAGAGATGACCATGAAGAGATGCTACCTACCAGCTTGCTTCCCATTGCTTGCTCAGCTTGCCTTCTTATAGAACCCAGGACCACCAGCCCAGGGATGGCACAACCCACAATGGGCTGGGCCCTCCCTGGTCAATCCAATTAAGAAAATGCCCCACAGCTGGATCTAATAGAAGCATCTCCACAATTGAGGTTCCCTCCTTTCTAGCTTGTGCCAAATTTTCATAAGACCAGCCAACACAGAGCTCCCAAACAGACCTCCCCCTTTCTTCACTCTTGTTCAACCTTCAGAAAGGAGGAACCATGGCTGTCAGCTCTCCTCTGTTAGGCTGGACAAGAGACTTATAGTCAGCCAGAAACTGGCTGCATCTATCCATTTTTGTTATGTTGTTCTAGTTTCCCATGGCTGAACAAGTCTAATTCATTATGAAGTTCTAGGTGAGTCATAGGGAGAATGTGAATCTCAAGTACTCAGAATGAGTAATATAGGAAGTAATTAATTTTAATAAATTATATTTAATTCAAGGAAGTAAGGACCTTAAAGACTTAGCATGTGCAGATGAGTTAAATTTGATTTAATTTCTATTAAATTATTATAGTTATGGAGATTAATATTCATACACATACTTTGAATCTGCCTGCCACCTCCAGATGTTTGAATCTCTAAGAGATTCCACAAATCCTGTGTAGCAAGATTACTATATTTTTCCTATATTTCATGAGACCTCTAGAAATGTTAGAACTCTAGAAAATGATCTGTAAATAGGTTTTGACTCCTGATCAAAACCATAGTGAGACTTGTACCCAGCTTGCTTCCTGACTATTTGTATCCATTTGTTACTGCCCATCTTCATTCTTTGGTTTATAGTTTCTTGCAGTGCAGTCAGCCATGCATCAGGTATCCTCTAATCTCTTGTGTCCCTCACACTTCTGTCACCCTCTTATAAAAGCCCTTGCTGTTACACTGGGCCCATACAGATAATCCAGGACAGTCATCCCACATCCAGATCTCTAAGACCTTAAAATGCAAATTCCTTTTTGTTACATGGGAGTGGAGGATAACATTTATAGGTTTCAGGAATCGCAATACAAATAACTTTGGAAAGCCATATTGATTTTCGGGACTTTGAATATTTATTTCTTCAGTGCTAGGGATTGAACCCAAGGTTTCAAAAAATGCTAAGCACAAGCTCTACCACTGAGCTATATCCCTAAGCCAAGAAAGTGCATTAGTTTTCAGTCTTTTCTGTTTCACTGAGTGTTAGAAACACTGAAGACCAGAGGGAGAGGTTAGCAGTAAGATGCTAAGAACCTGAGTTGAATCCACAGGACTCATGTGAAAAGGGGAAGGGGGAGTCAGGCATGGGGCCCTGCTTGGAACTCCGGCTCCAGGGGAGAAGATAGGTGGGCCCAGGCTCACTAGCCAGGCAGTCTGAGGCTAGTCAGCCTCAGAGACCAGAGCCAGAGCCTTTCTCCAAAGCCAAGGGGTCTGGCTGGGTCCTATGAAATAACACCTGAGGTTGACCTCCCACTTCTACACACATGTGCACACACAGCCACCCACACATGTGCACACACAACCACACACATGCTACCCTAGTTTCTTCTTTGTTGTGATGGAACTCTGACCAAAAACAATGGGGAGGGGCAGAATTTGGCTTACAGGTTATATTGTCAGTGGAAGCCAAGGCAGGAACTCAAGACAGAAACTGAAGCAGAAGCCAAGGAGAAATGTCTCTTACAGGTTCACTTCCCCTAGCTTGCTCAGTTAGCCTTCTTATACAGCCCAAGCTAACCTGCAGAGGAATAGTCCCACCTGCAACATGCGCGTACCTTTTATACAATTTAACAATCAAGACAAGACCACTGGCCAATCTGCTGGAGGCAATGCCTCAACTGAAGTGAGTCACTCTTTCCAGGTGACTGTCATCTGTGTCAACTTGACAAAACCTAACCAACACACACACAACCCCACTGAATGTTGTTAGTTTTGTAACTACATAAGGCTTTATCCTTACATCGTAATTTATAGTAAAAAAAATCTTGTTTAGTTTCAGGAGTCAGGAGAAATGATTTACAATCTTAAATTCAGACAGGAATGGGAAATGTACCTGCGCTCCTAGAACTGGGAAAGCTGAGGGTAGAGAATTTAGTTCAAGGCCAGTGTGAACCATATACCAAGCCCTAAGCCTGCCTATGTTTCAGAGAAAGACCCAGACTCAAAAAGAAAATGTAAAAAACTGACATTCACAATATGAATGTGAATATAAAGATTTTCAAATAGAATTTCAGTTGGTGCATAAGGCAGCAAATTAAATTGAATAACATATATCACTCACTTTTACTTCACATCTTTGAATTACAAACACTTTTGTTAATAAAGTTTCAAATCAAATTATTTTGGTTTTTATCAAAATATATCAATAGATCCATTAATTTAAAACAAGTCTTTCTGGATTCTCACCATGGAATTTTTAGTCATTAAAAATAAACAACATTGAAACCACATTTTACAGTTCACCTAATGCCTGAAATAAAGCTATTATATCACTGTTCTAGCATTTAAAAGTATCTTGTTAAAATAGTTTCTCTAGACACCCCTGCCTATTTGTTAGTTTAACTGGGTATTGTCAGTATGTATCTCATGGGAAATATTAGGGAGTGTTTGTCTGCATGTATTTGCATATATGCATTCATATATGTGTGTATGTGCATGTGTATATGTATATATTCTTTTGATAGTACGAAAAACATTTATACAGTTTTATGACAAATAGGATTTTTAAAAAGAAAATTCTGTATCTTACAGAAGAGATTCAGCAGAACATTTTCAGAGCACATTTCACATGCAAGCTTTTGATTGGGGTCCCTCCCTTGAACAATTACTCAAATGCATAAGAATTTTATCAGTGCCTTAAAATTCACCTATTTTGCTACCTAAGATATCAGCTGCTCAGTGTAACTTTCACTGTCTCACCAGATGTTCCACTGAAGTCCTGAGTGGAGCTCTGGGCTTCCATTAGCAAATATCCTCAAAATTATCTGGAGGCTTAAAGTCTCCTCTGGGGGATCCAAGATACCTGGGAATGATTTTCACTGAGACCCCTGACAGGGTATCCTAAACAAGAGATGCTGAAGTATGAAACACTTCAAATTCTAGAGTATAAATGAGTCATCTAACAATAATAATTTACACCCTCCCATCCCAGATTAAACAGATGCTTAACCCGAGGTCCACCTTGTACTTAGAACACTATTTGGCACTAGAGACTGAGCAATGGGAAGACAAGGCTGTAGAGTCAACCTAACAGTATTCTTAAATAAGTAAAGAGAGGTAGAAGAGGTTAAGTTGGGGATCAAACTCTGGTGCTCAGGAAGCAAAGGAATGACCTTCCTCAGAAATCCCTCCAGGCTGGGGGATAACAGGTTGGGTATCCTTTCTTTTAAATGCTTGGGACCAGAAGTTTTTCCAATTTAAGACTTTTTAAATTTTATATTTGCATAGACATAAGGGGATATTTTTGTGATTCATCTCAATTCTAAACATAAAACTTGCCTATATCTTCAGCATGTTTCCTGAAGGTAATTTCGTACTACATTTTTCGAGTTCTGTCATTCTGACTTGTCACACGAGGTTGCGTGTAGAATTTTCCAATAGTGGTATCAGATCAGCAGCACAAAGCTAAGATTGGATTTTCCATTTATGAATCAATTTTTAAAATTTTGTCTGTAAACCTATACAGGGCTTTCTAGAAAGAAATACAGAACACAGTGGGAGGGCTAGATAACAGGGCTAGACTGAGTCCTGGCCTCCATCATAACCAATATGCAACTCTTGGGTGATCTGCAGTGTCTCAAGAATATCTCAGTGTCCCTACTCTGTCAGAGGATGCACAGAGGACTACTAGATACTGTCAAGCAGGAGGCTTGGCCTGTGAGGACACCCCAGAGAAGAAAGGACAGCAACCCAGAGGCGAGTGGTTCTGAGCCAAGCCCAGATGACTCAGTGCTCTCAGTCCCCGGGCACACCATCCTTCCCTAGTCTTCCTCCTTCCCTTTTATTGGCTCTTTCCATGCCTTTATTTCTGGCCCTTTCCTCCTTTTATTTCTTCCTTGTAAACAACCAGAAACATCTCTGGTCTCCTCATGACCCTCTTTCCTCCCCTTTCCTATTTCATTATGAATCATCACCTTGGAATCAGAATTGATTCAAGGGTTGGATCCAGGAGCCTGTGCTCAAAAAAGTGTTGGCAGTTAATAATGGTATGTGAGGACTGAAAGAAACCTCCCTCTTAGAAGCTAAGAATGTATTCTGCATTCACAGTGGATTTGAGCTCACTTCTTAGAAGCGTAAGACAGCTCACAACATGATCCCAGTTCCTTCTCATGAACACATAACCCACGTACACACAATTTAAAATAAATATTTTTTTGTAATACTGGTATATTGATGCCTTGAAATTCTTAAATATTTATAAAAATCCCAAATTTTCTCTGCATCATTGGACTGTGAATATTATAGGCAGCTCTGCATAGAAGATTTACCATTCTAGATATAGAATTCTGGAAGCTAATTACTCAGAAAGGTCACTTTTGGGTAATCTCTTCAATAACTGATAATGTATTGATCCTCTGCTACCTTCATTCACAAAAACACTGATGATTGTATTAAATGTAAACACATATAGTTTGGTTATATGGGGAAAAAAAAAACCTACTTTCCCTCCTTAAGAAACCCTAGTAAACCGAGTGACTTGGGTTCCTTCCGGTCTGTCTGGGCTGATGTCCAGAGCAGACCTTGGGCACAAGCTCCACAGCCAGTTCCACAACACACAGAGGAAGCCCCACTGTCAGGTGCTCTGACACACCCAGGATCAGAGGTGAGGAGGAACCAACATCTATCCCAACACTGGGAGTAACTGGGACCAGCTGGACCAGGCACACAGGAACTCCGCCAGCCCAGTGACTCTTGTTCCTTCCAGTCTGTCTGGGCTGGTGTGCAGAACAGACCTTGGGTGCAAACTCCGAAGTCAGTCCCACAACACTCAGAGGAAGCTGCTGCATTCCCAGGTGCTCTAACAAGCCCAGGGTCATAGGATCTCAGAATCACATGATCACAGAGACACCTGACTCTGAGGAGTTCTGATACAACCAGGATCACAGGAAGGACTGACTCCAGTCAGATTAGCAAGGGCAGGTAGCACTAGAGATAACAAGACGGCAGGGGGCAAGTGTAACAAAATAAACAACACAAACCAAGGTTACTTGGCATCATCAGAACCCAATTCTTCCACCATAGCAAGTCC